>NC_065519.1:35272827-35275296 GCF_006386435.1 Epinephelus moara
CAGGATTTTATATATATTTGTTTCATTCAAAAATTGTGTAAAAAGAGTTAACTGCTGTGGTGGTATGTTTTAATAAGGTTACCAATAAGTAAAAGATATTTAATAGTTGTCTATTTTTTTCATTACTGTACCGAAAAAAAACGAACCGTGACTTGTGTACCGAGGTACATACTGAACCGTGACTTTTGTGTACCGTAGCCTCAAAAAGCAAAAGGCACTGTTAATGGTACTCCTGGTTTACTGGGATGGGGTTCGATTCCCTGCGGTGTCCTGCTGATTGTTTTGGCATTCACATGAAAGCCCGTATTTTCATTCAAGTAACAATCTAACAGCTTTCACTAACTTTCATTACAATAAGAATTTTTAACTTAGTACATTAGAACTAATAACTGAACCTTCATGACACTGGTTTATTTTCCTGCATTGCAACAGCCTTTATAAATAACTCAAGTATTTACAAGCATTTAGGTTATGTTACTTTGACAATTTGCACACCAAATGCCAAATGAAGTCCAATTATGCCATAATGCCACATAACTTCCTCTTGCCAGTGGGTGGTACCAATAACTATGAGTAAATATTGTCATGTTACGGGTAAAAAGGTGGATGTGCCCTTCTTTTTTGTCCTGTTTCCTGTGTCTGTTTTTGTATGCCTCTCTAGGTGCTGTCCTGTCCCCCTCCTCACCGTGCAGTGAGTGGATAAACGCACCTGTGCTTAATCACTCATCAAGGACGCAGTGGTTAAAAAGCCTGAAGAAAGGAATAGTCGGTGGCAGTGTAGCAGCAAAGGTGCTGTGTGTGGGCCGCAGTTTGAAGGAACTCCAGTTGTAGTGCACCAAAGTCAAAGATCTTTACTTCTGTCTGGAGGGAGGGTGGTGAACTTTCTGTTTGATTATTTATTTACTTATTCAATCACTAATTGTTAATTTAGTGTTGCTTTCATTACTTTTAAAGGAAGTAGTTTTTAATAAACATTTTGAAGAACTTCTTTGTTTTTTATTCCCCCTTTTATGTAAATAAACCGTAACTTTTGTTTATACACTTATCTCTGCTTGTCTTTTTCCTTTTCCCACAAATTTATGTTATTGTTACTTCCCTCATCCTTTGAGTCTGATAGTAGAACATAACACATGTGCATGCCCTAAAGCCCAGACTCCTATCTAGGATGAATAATGTGGGGCAGACTGAACAATGTATAGTCAATGTACAACAACTTACAGGTTTCATGTCACAGTGCACAAAATGGCCACCGCATCATGGAAACTGCATTTGTTGAAAACTCACAATCTTAACAATACTGCATCCTGGTCAGTTAAATTTGAGAAGTTGTGGGTAGATTGGACTTTGTGAATTAAAGTTACAACAGCTTTACAACAAGTTTACAAGTTTATATTGGTATGTAGATGTTTTTAGGACTGGACTATTATGCAGCACATGAAATTTGAGCCAGAGTGGACTATGTAAATTCATGTTTCAACAGCCTCTTGTGTCATGTCAAACCCTCTGCAGCGGTTGTAGACACTAATGATACGTCATGTTTGTGTACATGAAATATAGACCACAGCACTGAAATTTCAGGTTAATCCAAAGTGTCTGATAAGAAGTACTTCCTTTCACCACTAGGTGATGCTATGACCATCACCGTATATTCTTATATGTGTTCAGGGTGGGACTAATATTCAACAACTAAAATTCAACACTCTGCTGCGGGAACACCATTCAACATTGGGCAGATCCTGTAATAACTTTTGATCACAACATAGTCAGGCTAACATTATATTTGCTCCAAACTTGGTTTAATCTGTAGGACAAGTTTGTTAAATCACAGGACTTGTGAAATGCCAAAAATGACGATGGAATTCAAAATGTCATTTCCTGTTCGGTTTAGGCAATGGGTCCCAGAGGCTTTTTTGTACGTGATGGAATGTTACAGATGCCTACCAAGTTTCATACATGCAGGTCAAACCAGCTTCTGGTGCTGCTTAATTGAAATATTGTAGGGGGCGCTGTTGAGCCATCTTGGTGCATCAAAAAACAAAAAACACATCAGACAACAGGACCTGTGATGTGTATGCCACGTTTGGTGAGTTTTCAAGCCTCCCTTGTTCCATCAAAACAACATGTTTAATGGTTTAATAAGGCAGCGCCACAGTGACAGCGTTTGATGAAAACTCAAGAGCTTCATTTTTTAATATCATCAAAGTCTAAGGACTTGGATTAGGAAATTTGAGGTGGGTGTGATTCACCTGCTCGAAGAGGGACATCATAGAATGAACAAAGTATCATTCTGTTGCCAGTAGGTGGCGCTATGTAGGTGATTCAAATTTCCTCTGGAGGTGTGTTCAGGGCTGGACTGTCATCATATGTGTGAAGTTTTGGCAAGATATTCCCACGTGGAGTCAAGTTACAGCAACGTTTATCATCACAGCGAAACATCAAAGTTCACCGCCAGGCCATGGCCACGCCCTT
>NC_065519.1:35279131-35324805 GCF_006386435.1 Epinephelus moara
TAGGAAATGTGTGGAGTGCACAGCCAAAAGTCGAGATTGAAGCAGTAGAAACTCCTCAAGTGTGCACCGCTGTAATCAGGGTGCCTGGGTTACCCATCCAAGAAGAGTTTAAGAAAAGGGGCCTGCAGCTTGCTGATCTTCCTCTAGAGTGCGCTCAGGATCTAGAATTGTCAGTATTGATAGGTTCAGATTTTTACTGGCAAGTAGTCTCAGGCAAGGTAGAAAGAATAACAGAAACCCTTGTAGCCATAGAAAGCAGCTTTGGGTGGGCTTTGCAAGGGCCAGTCTCATCATCCAGTGTAACAGACGCCACTTGCCTGCACATCAGTCTAAGTGAGGAAACCCAAATCTCAAAACAGCTGCATGCCTTCTGGGAGATAGAGTCTCTGGGCATTGTCAATGAGCCAGCAGAGAGCCCAGAAGAAGCAGAGGCTCTTCAGAACTTTGAGCAGACCACCACATTCAAAGATGGCCGCTACCAAGTGGCGTTACCATGGCGACCGGACAGGTCAGCTCTTCCAGACAACTTTCGGGTTGCAAAAAAACGACTGGATAGCCTCAAGAGGAAACTTAAAGTGGACGCAACCTTATACACAAGGTACAACAATGTCATAAAGGATTATCTCGAGCAAGGCATCTGTGAGGATGCACCAAATGACATACCAGCAGCAGAGCAACCAGAGACTGTCAAGTATCACATGCCACATCATGCGGTTCTACGAGAAGATAAGGTAACTACTAAATTAAGAGTAGTATTTGGTGCATCATCACACGAGGAAGGCTGCCCATCCCTAAATGACAGCTTATTCACTGGACCGAACCTTAACCCAAATCTGCTAGATGTGCTTATCAAATTCAGACTGCATCAGATAGCCTTCACTGCAGATATAACCAAGGCATTTCTACAGATCGCTCTGGCAGAGAAAGATAAAGACGCTGTCAGATTCTTGTGGCTACATGGACCTCCAACCAAAGACTGTGAAAACGAGCTGTGCATCATGAGAATGAACAGAGTGGTGTTTGGAGTTTCACCCAGTCCGTTCCTCTTAGCCGCAACAATAAGGAAACACATCAAGATGTGTGAAACAGAGCAGCCCAAGACAGTGCAGGCACTGAGAGAGTCCCTGTATGTGGATGATTTTATCTGCAGCTCAGCTAATGTGAACGAGGCCTTTTCAGTCACCACAGCAGCAAAGGAAATTCTGTCCCATGCTGGAATGGATTTGTGTAAATGGGTGACAAACTCACCGGAGCTGAGAGCCAAGTGGATAGAAAGTGGACTGAACATACAACCAAGGCAGACAAAGGTGGAAATGTGCTCAAGGTGTTGGGTTTAGTATGGAGACCGGAGAGCGATGACTTTGTGTTTGATCTGAAAGGACTGTTGGAAATGTTGAAAGGCAAAGAAAACACAAAGAGAAGTGTGCTGCAAACATCAGCTCGTATTTTTGATCCCATAGGTTTCCTAACTCCCTTCACCATAAGAGTAAAATGTCTGTTTCAAGAATTGTGGGAAAGGGGAATCAGTTGGGATGAGCAACTCCCACCAGACTTGACTGAAAAATGGGACCAGTGGTGTGCAGAGCTGCCGAAGCTCCACCTGGTGGCCATTCCGAGATGGTACAAAATTGACATCCAGCCAATCTCAGAGACAATCAAACTGCATGTTTACTGTGATGCTAGTGAGAAGGCATACAGCGCTGTGGCCTATCTGCAAGGACAAAATGAGGAAGGAGAAGTTGTGATGAGCTTTGTTGCATCCAAGTCAAAGGTGGCTCCATTAAAGAAAATGACATTGCCACGTTTAGAGCTGATGGGTGCACTGATCGGTGCAAGGCTTGGAAACAATCTTCTCAAGCCACTGAACATGGAAACCAGTCAGCTTAACATGTGGACAGATTCAATGATTGTCCTTCACTGGATATGCAGCACAGCACAAAGGTGGAAGCCATTTGTGGCAAAGAGTGATTGAAATACAAGGTCTGACAGATCCAGAGTCATGGTCTCACTGCTGCGGCAAAATAAATCCTGCAGATTTGCCAACCAGAGGCCAGAGTGTCGAAACACTCATTCAGAGTCAGCTGTGGTGGAGCGGACCAACTCCACTGTCATCTTCTGGTGAGGTAGAGAGTTTTGATGAAGACTGTGTTGTTCATGACATAAACTCTGAGCTTAGGTCTACATTTCAGACTGTAGTGCAGTTTACCAGCACTGAACAAGCTGACCCACTGTTACACTTAGAAAAGTATAGCAGGTTGAAAACAGTGCTAAGGATAACTGCTTGGGTGAAAAGGTTCATCACTAATGCCAGATCTAGTCAGAAAACTCAGGGAGAGCTAACTGCACTGGAGCTCACTGCAGCAGAAATGTACTGGGTGAGGGTGGCACAAGAACACAGTTTCTGCCAAGAAGTTAGTGCACTGAAAGCTGGACAAGATGTAAGCAGAGTGTCAAAAATTAGGGACTTGAAACCATTCTTAGATGAAAACAGCCTTATTTGTGTAGGAGGAAGGCTACAGCACTCCGATCTTAGCTTCATGGAGCAACACCCATGGGTGCTACCTACAAAACACAAGTATTCTGAGTTACTGGTTCAGTACTGCCATGAGACAGTGATGCATTCTGGGGTTAGAAATACTCTAGTGCAGATGAGGGAAAAATACTGGGTACTAAAAGGGAGACAGTTAGTGAAGAAAATGGTTTCACGTTGCTACATATGTTTGAAACTGAAGGTGAAACCAGCACAGCAAGTCACAGCTCCCCTACCCAGAGACCGAGTTACTGAGTCCCCACCATTTGAGATTACTGGGGTAGATTTTGCAGGGCCATTATATGTCAAGACTAGTTGTCAATCCAAGGCATATATTGCTCTTTTCACTTGTGCTGTCACAAGGGCAGTGCATTTAGAGCTTGTGACAGATCTAACTACAGAAAGGTTTTTATTAGCCTTAAAGAGGTTTATTGCAAAGCGAGGACTGTGTAAAGTTATTTACTCAGATAATGCCAAAACTTTCAAAAGAGCAGATAAAGATCTGAGAGAACTGTGGAAGTCAATCAGGGGATCAGAGCTCACCGAATTCTTCACCAATAAGGGGATCACCTGGAAGTTTACTGCCGAGCGAGCTGCATGGTGGGGTGGCTTCTGGGAAAGACTAGTGAGATCTGTAAAGGCATGTTTAAAACGGGTGCTAGGGAAGGCATCACTGTGCTTCGAGGAGCTGACGACAATGCTTGCAGAAATAGAGACTGTGTTGAACTCCAGACCTCTTTCGTATGTGGACAGTGAATCAACAGAGCCGCAGCCACTCACACCCTCTCACTTCCTGGTTGGGAAAAGATTAACCTCCCTACCACCAAAGACTCTGATTCCACTTTGTCAGGCGACCAATGTGAGCAGAGAGGACATGGGCCGGCGGTGGAAATACCAGCAGAGACTCTTAACCAGCTTTGGAATAGCTGGAGGAAGGATTACTTGAGGGACTTGAGATCAGCTCACGAGTGTAAGACCCCTATACCCACTGTGCTGAAGGTGGGAGATGTCGTACTGATTGGAGAGGACAAATTACCCAAACACATATGGAAAATGGGCAGAATAATTTAACTGTTTCCAGGCAGAGGTGGGCTTGTTCATTCCTGTGCTGTTCGAACATCTGCGGGCAGTTTGTTGAGGAGACCTGTCCAATTGATATATCCTTTAGAGATTGTTTAAAGTAATGGACAGAGTATTGATGAACATTTGTTCATCGGGCGGGAGTGTTAAGAAATGTTAACTTAAATAAATAAGTAAATTCATGGTCAGTTAAAAGGGCAAAGTATTTACAGTTGAAAATGTTGCTATTTACAATATTTACATGTCACAAGAAACGAGAAATGGTTATTGTTGTATTTAACCAGAGATTTGATTTCTTTGAAAGCTTTGAGTTGAACTACTTTAAATGCTTTTATTTTGAAGGTTCAGACAGGAAGTAGTGTGCGTAACGTGCCAAGATGTCATCTAAAGGTCTACTGTTTTATCCTCCTGGTAATGTTTGTTAGAAGCAGCTAATCCGCTAATAAAGGCTGACAATGACAGTTTCTACGCTTTCCTCCTTGAAAGAAGCTCCAACTACACAACAGGGGTCAAGTTTGTGGCATCAGTACATGTTAAAGTAAAAACTGGTCACTTCCTGTTTCCACCGGGGGGCGCTATGAGTAAGGTGAGATATTAACATATTGGGGAATTCAGGGCGGAGCCATCATCGTGTCCAGCAAGTTTGAAGTTGCTACGATCAAGTATGTGGGCGTGAGAGCTGTTCGAAGGCGAGAAACTGAAACGTCACCAAAATTTGTCACGCCCTAGCAGCCACGCTCTTTGATCTACAGACATGCAGAGCACAACTTTTGATCATCATGGTCTCTGGATGATCTGTAGCCAATTTGAAGTCGATCGGACGAAATCCCTAGGACAACTTCGTTCAAATGTAAGTTGTGGAAATCGCCGTAATGAAAAAATTCAAAACAAAATGGCCGACTTCCTGTTGGGATTTTACCATGACGTCCAGAGACTTTTTTGTGTGTCTGGTTATGATACATGGGTGTACCAAATTTCGTTTGCCTACAACAAATTAACCCCAATGGGGAGGGTATTTTGAAAATTTGCAGGGGGCGCTATTTCGGCATTTCGGCTTTTTTTTCTTTCTGGCTCTCAACGAAGGCGGACGCTTTTTCTCTCGCTCCCTCCCTGCCCCTATCTGCCCCGCTTGCTGCTCTTTGTCTTGTGCTGTCTCTGTCTGATCTATCGGAGCCTCTCTCTGCATTTCTATCCGAAAACTAATACCATGGATTTGATTAGCTGGTCTCTCAACGCAATTGACCAAATTTTCTCGACAAGGAGACTGGGCAAAGAAGAGCCCGCCTCACCTGACGGAACGTTTGCAGCCAGATACACGATGGACTCCTGGGAGAAGTGGAGGATCGTGTGCCTGTCGATCCTTTCCGTTGAGGATGTTGAAGATGTCTACATAATTGGAATTATGATAACAGGCATTCTGCTGTTTGGAGTCAGCAGCTTCCTGATCTATCGCAAAGTTCAGAAGACATTGGCAGCACTTTTGGCAATCGAGAAGCTGCCCGTCATGACTGAGGGAATGTGCAGGGCTGTCAACACTCAGACTCAAGCGATATGTGAGTTCAATCGCAAGCTGGATGTGATTCCTGAACTCCTTCGCAAGATGGATGCCAACTTGGAGAAGTTGTCAGCTCGGCTCGGCTGAAACTGGCCACCAATTCGGACATATTGGAAGCAAGCCACCGGCAGACTCCCCGGGATAACCAGCTCTCCCAAGGCCGTTTACCTCTCCACTCTCCTGGATGTTATGCAGACAAGATGCCTCGGCCCCATCTCCCTCCCACCACCCCCTCCTCCTGTGAACTTTGTTTCTGGATCAGAACTCTCCAAGGTCGTCTCCACGGCAACGGCCGTGTCTTCGTCATCAGTTATCAGACGGCAGAGACAATGGGTTGGGACTGAGTGGAGATGAAGTACATGGACTTACACATACACACACATGAAGACACATATAACACGCACACCCCCTCCAACTCAACGCCTTCTTGGCTCCCTCCCCCCCTCCCTCCCTTCGTCGCAATGTAGCATGGGAGGGTGATGCGATGCGCCCAAATGTGGCTGCGTGCGCGCCCCCCAGTGTCTGTGCTGCGACACCTCCCCTCCCCAACACCCTCCCCCCCTCCCATATGTGCAAGTCTTCGAGTTTTGTTGTAATGTCTTATTATGTTGCTTATGTGCTGAGGTGTTTTTTTTTCCTATTCCCACACTGTGCCCCCCTACAGGAGCCTAGTTTGGGAGTTGCTTTTTGTTCCCTCTTCCTCCCTCTTGTTCTCCTTTTTTCATCTAAGTAAACGGGGTGCTGCTCGTGTGGCGACCCACAGTTCTCCCGCTTCTGTCCTCCCCTTTTCTGTTATGTGGGGGTGGGAGGGGTGGGTTTTCAATATTTGTAGTATTTTTTCTTTTTTTTTTTTTTTTGTATGTTTTTACTTTGTAAAGCGCTTTGGGGTTGCATTTTTGAAGTATGAAAGGCGCTATATAAATAAAGTTTGATTGATTGATTGACTGATTGATTTCGTGCCGACCATGTGAAACCGCCCAAAAATATCGAATTTCGGATGTGGCCGGACGAATATGGAAAGTTAGAAGCATTTTCAAATTTGGGAAAGGGGCGAAATTGGGACACGAAATGTCGGAATAATAATAATAATAATAAACAGCGCGATTTCAATAGGGTCCTTGGACGACTTTGTCGTCGCTCGAGCCCTAATTAAAGCCGCAAGCAGCTGTGATCGGGCCCTCGCTCCCCCATGCAACCGCGGGGGCTGTGGCGCGAAGCAAGAAGGGAGCACTGGGAGTGTAACTAAATGTGTGCAAGTGTGTCCAGGGGTGGACCCTCATCACACGTGAAATTTCGAGCAAATTCGACAATGCATGAAGGATTTATACCAAGTTGATGTTCAGTGGCGAAGGATGAAAAGTCGCCACCGCCGCCACGGCAGCCTGCAACATGACAGGACACGTGTGTCACTGTGGAGATTCATCAACTTGATCATCATGTGGCTACAAAATGTAGTTGATCAGGTCAGGAGCTTGAGGTTGGTGTTTGTCAGTGTAAAAGATGGCATTTCCTGTTTCCACCAGGGGGCGCCATGAGCAAGATTGCCTACGAGCATATGGAGGCGTTGAGGGCGGGGCTCTTTTCATGTACATAAATTTTGAAGCAGTTTGGATGAATTATGTGGGAGAGAGAGCAGCTTGAATATGCATGGCGATGGATCAAAAATGGCAGCGCCATAGCAGCCACGCCCTTTGACCTACAGACATGCAGAGCACAACTTTTGATCAGCATGGTCTCTGGATGATCTGTAAAAACTTTGAAGTTGATTGGATGAAATCCCTAAGATTAGTTCGTTAAAATACAACATGTGGAAATCACACCAAAATGACAAGTCAAAATCAAAATGGTCAACTTCCCGTTTGGAGTAGACCATTGGTGCCAGAGACTTTTTTTGTGCGTCTGGATACACATACACATGTGTACCAATTTTCATGTTCAAACTCCAAAAAAACCCCTATGGGGAGGGGTTTTTGAAAATTTCAAGGGGGCGCTATAGAGGCATTTTGTCCCCCCCATGGGCGACGCCCCTATCAGATGTAAGAACTCGCCATTCTTGACCTGTGTATCAATTTTTATGAGGAGATGAGGTCACTGAAGCCATCAAAATGCCAAACGTATTTAGTGGCGAGGGATCGATAGTCGCACGCCGCCACATGGAAACCATTAGACGTAGCTTCACAGTGTTCATAAGGTAGCTTCATCAACTTGTTCTGCATGCATTAGAAGTGGAATGAAGTTGATGCGGTCAAGTTTGTGGGATAAGTACATGTTAAAGTAAAAACTGGTCACTTCCTGTTACCACCGGGGGGCGCGATGAGTAAGGTGGGATATTAACATATCGGGGCGTTCGGGGCGGAGCCATCATCATGTCCAGCAAGTTTGAAGCTGCTGAGATCAAGTATGTGGGCGGGAGAGCCGTTTGAAATTCGATGGCAAGAAAACGAAAAGTCGCCAAAATTTGTCACGCCCTAGCGGCCACGGCCCTTGACTTAGACAAAAGCTTTTAATAACTTTTGATCAGCATGTTCTCAGGATGATCTGTACCAACTTTGAAGTCGATCGGATGAAATCCCTAAGAGGAGTTCGTTCAAATTTAAGTTGTGGAAATCGCCGTAACGAAAAAATTCAAAACAAAATGGCCAAATCGCCGTAACGAAAAAATTCAAAACAAAATGGCCGACTTCCTGTTAGGATTTTACCATGACGTTAAGAGACTTTTTTGTGCGTCTGGGTATGATACATGTGCGTACCAAATTTCGTTTGGCTATGACAAACTAACCCCAATGGGGAGGGTTTTTTGAAAATTTGTAGGGGCCGCTATTTCGGCATTTTGCGTCAACCATGTGCAACCGCCCAAAATATCGAATTTCGGATGCGACCAGATGAATGTGGAAAGTTAGAAGCATTTTGAAAATTGGGAAAGGGGCGAAATTGGGGCATGAAATGTTGCAAGAATAATAATAATAACTAGAACTGCAAGCAGTTATAAACGGGGTCCAAGCCGCCCCGCGCAACTCGGCCTCCACGCCCCATGGAGCCCACGAAAGTCGCCCCCAAAGGACGTGCATTGGAAGTGCCAAAGGCTTAATGTGTTTGTTGCAATAAGTCACGCCCACTTTGACCAATCATTACCAAACATTTGCTGCTGGCCTCAGGACTGTCCCCACATCATGCTCACTAAATGTCGTATAAATCCGATCAACTTTTACGAAAGTGATATGTTTGGGTTTACAGCATCCACTAGTGGCCAATTTGGGCCAAACTTGGCAACGAGCCTCTGAACGACCTCTGGAACAAGTATGTTAAGTGTCATGTCGATATGATTTAGTCTGAAAACCTCTGGAACAAGTATGTTAAGTGTCATGTCGATATGATTTAGTCTGAAAAAAATATGAAACAACGTGCATTTTAGCTAGCAAAAATGTTTTTTTTGTTAATAATTCGCACATTTTTTGACCGGGCAAAATCCTTTTGATAACTTTAAATCGGGTCCATCTCGAGAGTCGACGTGCCAAGTTTCATGCAGTTTGGACAAAATCTGTAGGAGGAGTTCGAAAAAGTATGTTTTGGACGAGTGGCAACTTAGCAGAGGAAATGTGTGGTGGAAGTGGGCGGGGCCTATGTCAGAAAGTCCGGCTGTATTTAGAGAATATGTGGATATAAAGTTTATTATTATGTGATTTAAAATGTGAAGGTTACAGGAAAAAACGCCTTTGCATCTGTTATAGCGCTACCTAGTGGAGTATCTGCGCAATTTTTGGTATGGTCGGTCTGAGTCCCATTCTACATGTACTCTATAAGTTTCACAGTCCTCATTGCAATAGTTCAGCTGAAATAAATGTTTTTTTTTTATCTTGTAATAAGCCACGCCCACTTTGACCCGTCTTGACCACCTTCCATATATGGCCTCAGGAATGGCCCTACATCATACCCACCACATTTCATGAAAATCGGTGTATCCATAGAGGAGATATAAACTTCCCATGTTTACAGCGCCCCCTAGTGGCCAATGTTCACCAACTTCGGTTCACACCCTCACAGTCACATACTAACTCAGGATCTCAGGTTTGGGTTTGATAGCTTTAAATTTGACAAAGATATGGAACAGTTTGCGTTTTCATAGCTAGCTACAAAAATTTGTTCGTCAATAATTCGTACATTTTTTGACCAGGCAAAATTCTTTTGATAACTTTAGATCAAGTCCATCTTCTGAGTGCAGTTTGGTAAAAACCTCTAGGAGGAGTTTCGAAAAAGTAGATTTCTAAGTTTTTGCCTTTTTGCAGTTTTAGGCGGAAGTGGGCGTGGCCATGCCCACTTGATGCAGCTCCATTCAGGGAATCGAAGGATATAAGGCTTTTGACGGTGTGACATACGGTGTGGGAGTTACATGGCAAAATGCATTGACCTTGATTGTAGCGCCCCCTGCATGTGCAGGCGTCTGCTTGCATACGCGTTCCCCAAGCCCCGCAGGCTTAGACCCCTGATAATAATAATAAACAACGGGATTTCAATAGGGTCCTCGGATGACTTCGTCTTCGCTCGGGCCCTAAATAATAAACAACACAATTTCAATAGGGTCCTTCGCGGACGACTTCATCGTCGCTCGGGCCCTAATAATAATAAACAGCGCGATTTCTCACGGACGACTTCGTCATCGCTCGGGCCCTAATAATTATAAATGGAACAGTTTCAATAGGGCCTTTGCCCGGCCTTCAGTTGGTGCTCAGGCCCTAATAATAATAAATCCTTGCATTTCAATAGGGTATAGCCACGCCCTTTGACGAAAACTCACAGTTTCCACAATAAAGCGCCAGCAACGTATTATGACTTTTTTGATCATTTTTTCGGGTATGTTAAGGCTCCCAAAAAGGCAATTCATTTGGAGGAAGAAGAATAATAAAAAATCCTTGCATTTCAATAGGGTCCTTGCACTGCTAGGTGCTCGGGCCCTAAAAATTCTTGCATTTCAATAGGGTCCTCGCACCACCATAATAATAAACAACACGATTAAAATAGGGTCCTACGTGGACGACTTCGTCGTCGCTCGGGCCCTTATTAACTGCACAGTAAGCTGTCAGTAAAGCATATTAACCATATATGTGCGTTGTGTTTTATCTTGCTATATTTGTATTTATTTCCTGGGATGAAAGGAGAGCATGCAAAGAGCTGGAAAAAGGTGAGCTTGCATCTTGAGGAGCTGTAATGCCGGACGAACACAATTGCCAGGGAGAAGACCTTCAACATTTTGAATCAATTTTCATCACTTGAAAATTGTCAACGTGTTTACACCAAAACACAAGTGAGTCACATCCAGGATGGGTGAATTCTGTCTGCCGATGCCAAGCGGAGTCATGAAGCCATAAACGAGCGTCAAGTAATGTAATGCTGGTGAGATGAGCGACAGCTGAGATGGTCTTCAGATGCCAACAGTATCCATGACAACATACTGTCACTTGGACCTTTGTTCCAAAGTAAACGCACAGATGTAACCTGTAGTTGTATAGGCTATCCTCTAAAAATATAAAGGAACAATGTAGATTGCCTGTTTGTTTGTAATTAGGTCATTTTGAAATAAAATCACATCTGAGTTATGACTTGCTGCAGAAGTCATCACTCCATCTTCCCTCTGATTTTTCAGTTTTATTGTCATACTGTACCCTGTAATAATAGAATAAGTACCCTGTAATTAAAAATACCTACTGTATAAGTTCTCTCTAAATTCCCCCCAAACTTCCATATTATTGATCAGTAGGTCGTACATATTCTGTAATAGAATAGGTACCCAGTAGTTAAAAAAAAAAAAAAAACCTATAATATAAATTCTCTGTAAATTCACAAATTGTTAGCCCCTTATTCCATAACTTAAAGGGCCACTGTGTAAAATGGGTTGAAAACCGTTGAAAACAGTGACATCAGTGGTCAAATTCTAGATTGCAGGGCTCACTCGCTCACCCCTCCCGTCGGGTAAATGATGGTGGCCTCGTAGGGACAAAAAGCCTTGCGCAGACACGAGTTTTTCAGGAGTAGGTCTATCTAGCGATGAGGTGAATGTTTATTTAGAAATCTAAGCCATGTTACGATATTGCAATGAATCCCTCACGCGCAAGAGACCAGAGTAGCGTTTGGGGAAAAAGGCCTGTTTATTTGAGCACTCCAAAAACTCCGGTAACACTCCAGGTGGTAGAAGACTCTGTCCCAAACTCTGACTCTTCTAGCGTAACACACACTCCATATACACATTCTCGTTTACAATACCAAGCAGGTACCCCCCCCCCTCTGCTCCACCAATCTCCAGCCCGCACACTGACTGACAGCGTAGCCTGTAAACAGAGCTCAGCTGTTTATTTAGCCTAGCAATATCTCCGGACTATAGTAGCTGCAATGGATGACTTTGAACGCGATTTTGAAGAGTTTCTTGTAGCGGACACAAACCCAGAGCCATACCTGTTTGAGCCGGAGCATACAGATGAGGAACTTGGATGCTGAGCGGGCGAGACGAGAGGCTGAATCCTCCGCTCCCATTTTGCTGCACAGAATGGGATTCGGTGCTACTGCTACCATCGTTGGGGAGATATATCACCAAGAGGAAAAGCGCCGCAGAGAGTGCATCACAAGGAGTGAAGTTGCGTCTTCTTTTCCTCGCAGATGACGGTTCGGGTTCATTCTCTCCTGTTGCGTGGTAAGTGTGGTCCATTCGCAAACTTTATAACTAAAAAAACTTTTCACTACTCTCTGTCGACGAACTACTAACACTCTCTGCTGTTTCCTCCTCCTTCTTCCTTCCTCCCGCTGTCTTCGTTGGTTAATTTATACACGCGAAACGCGTTCTCTGGCTGGCTGGATTGTCCGCTCGGTCTTTCGTACATACATGGCAGCGCAAGATGGCGACCTCTCTAAAGCAAGGCCCTTGCTATATATATATATATATAAATAAAAGCATAATTATAAGGCTACGAAAACCAAACAAATTTTATTTTATAGCGATTATACACTTATATAAACATATTAATGGGTATAATATTCAGATTCAGATTCAGATTTGACAATAAACCATGCCAAATATTACACACTGGCCCTTTAACATCTTGTTCCCCTGTACCTATCTACATATATGTATTGGTACGTACTACACTGGTACACAATTAGTACAATAGATTACACCGTAACAGTGTAAATTGCGGGCTGTAATCTAAAGCATTACCGAAAGTTTATTTATCATCCTGTAAAATTCTCCTAAACTCAAAGTAAACTGAAAGCCGTTACTGTTCCATTTTTAGTACATGTTCATGGTCTCATTTAAAAGGTAGCACGCTGAAGATTTTCCCCCAACAGGCAGAATCACTGTACGTGTTATGGGTGGTGTTTGGACCCAACCTCAGCACACTAAAAACCCAGGAACAGTTTCTGATGACTTTTCAGCAGGCACAGAGCAGGGCAACCGCACAATACAGTTCAACACTCCAGCAAAGTATCTCCACAAAGTCTTTGGCAGCCCGCAGAGGCAGGAGAGTGAGTAGGGGCACTAGCCCAACCTGAACACAGTTCAGTTTAACAGCAGGCAACGATGCCATGGAGGAGCAGGCGGGGGATGTAGTCAAGGAGGCAGAAAATCTGGAACTGGGTAAATACACAGTCCAAACAGCTGAAGCAGAAGGGAGTGGGCAGAAGGCAGGTTAAGGCCAAGAGGAGGGTAGTAGAGAAGCTGGCAGATAACTACCTACAGGACGCACACACAATGGCGAGTGTTGCGACATGCAGGGGCGTAAATATATACAGTGCAGGCAGTGCGGTTGCACTGGGGCCCATGGAGTGGAGGGGCCCGACTGCCACCTGGAAATTCGCCCCTGTTCAAAGAAGAACTCATATTAAAACAAAAATGGTGCTATTTTTCATACATGCCCTAAATAAGGCAAACCCATCTCCATCATGGTTTTCTGGTTTTGTAAAACAGTGTCAATCTATAACAAATTATAAACTTATTCTACATAAACTATTTAAAAAACTATAATTTACAAATAAAAAACTATCAAGTTAAACTAATAATTTCCTATTTTCTTTTGTAGATTTGTCTTATACAGTCATGTAATGATGATTGCTGTGTAATATGTATGTTAATGTGTCCAATATAAAGTATCTGCAAGTGGATGTAACGTAAAAGCGGCAGTAAGACGCACTGTTGCTAAAATATATATACACCTAAAACTGTGTGTGTGTGTGTGTGTGTGTGCTTCATAACTTGTAACTAGGGCGTAATAGGGCCCCTCATAATAGCCTGCACTGGGGCCCATTGTCACTACCTTATGCCACTGGCGACATGGTCAAAATCTCTGGACCACTGGAAACCACAGGTAAGCTGACTGGAACACTCACACTGAAGCATTTCGTCAAATAAAAAAAGGCAAGAAAGGAACCAAGGATGTGGAAGCAAGTCTCGTGAACGGGGAACGAAGGCTGAGGTAAGGTTTTCATTTTAACTGTAGCAATTTGTCCAATAAGATTGAATGGGAGCTTGGTCCAGCATTTGAAATCATCTTCTATTTGTTTAAGCAAAGGTACACCCCTTTGCTTAATCTGAGGCCATGGTTCTCTGCCAAAAATCAGTGGATTACCCCCTCCGGGTTGGGGGAGAGTTACTGCCTCAAGCGTGGGGAGTTTGAGGTTACATTGTTTGTTCTGTACTGTTTAATCTATTGTACGGTATTCTTGAGTGTGACAAAGGCACCTTTAAATAAAATGTATTATTATTATTATTATTATTATTATTATTATTATCTCTGGATCTTGTTCACAAGTGAGGGTAAAATGGAGCGTGAGATGGATCGGCGGTTTGGTGCGCCGGTCCATCGTGGTGAGTGAGCTGAGCCAGAAGGTGAAGCTTTCGATTTACTGGTCCATCTACATCCCAACCCTCAGCTATGGTCAGGAGCTCTGGGTAGTGACCAAAAGAATGAGATTGCAGATACAAGTAGCAGAAATGAGTTTCCTCCGTGGGGTGGCTGGGCTCAGCCTTAGAGGTACGGTGAGGAGCTCGGACATCTGGAGGGAGCTCGGAGTAGAGCCACTGCTCCTTTACGTCGAAAGGGGTCAGTTGAGGTGGTTCGGGCATTTGATCAGGATGCCTCCTGGGCGCCTCCCGCTGGAGGTGTTCCGGGCACGTCCCATTGGTAGGAGGCCAGGGGGCAGACCCAGAACATGCTGGAGAAATTACATATCTCATCTGGCCTGGGAACGCCCTGGGGTCCCCCATGAGGAGCTGGAAAGCGTTGCTAGGGTGAGGGATGTCTGGGGTGCTTTGCTCGGACTGCTGCCCCCGTGACCCGGCCCTGGATAAGTGGATGAAAATGGATGGAATGGATGGATGGACCACTGGAAAACCACATGCTCATAGTCGTAGTCTAACGCCCATGGCCTATGGCCTGAAGCTGCTGTCATGAAGAGCACATCCTCAGAGATAATGATTGAAGATCTTCAGCCATTTTGGTCTGCCACTACAACTTCATAGTGATAATTGCCCACAACTAGTGTCTGAAGCATTCAAGACATTCATGGAAGAGAACAACATTCAGCACTTCATGTCTGAGCCGTATCACCCAAAGGCAAATGGGCTTACTGAAAGATTTGTACAGACATGAAGCAAACGCCCACGTCCTACAGTCCCTCAGCAGGCACTTTAGTGCTTTCTTGTTGTCAAACCAAAACACACCTCATGCTACGACAAAAGTTTTGTCCTGCCTCGGCTATGATCCAGAGCAAACTTTGCACTCAACTCCAAAGATCTGATAAGACAAGAGAGGTTGTGCACCTTCAACAGCTTAAGTGGAGAAACGAGCGAAAGCAAAGTTTCAGAGCTTCACAGCTGGAGACAGGGTTCTTTTCCAGAACTATAGCAAGGTGTAAAGTGAACACCTAAGACAGTTGTTGCAAAAACAAGTGCTGTCTCATACACAGTAATCATCTCATCTGTAAAAGAAACGTCAATTAACTGATTCACATCTCTGGTTGCCGTAATGATCCACCTCAGCCAACATTGTTTGTTCCAGAGCTGGAGGCGTACCATGAGCAGCATCCATCACTGGAAACACTCCAGAAGCAACCTTCAGGAGTGGACAATTTAGTCAATTACTACATAATGTGGAAACACCAACAGCAGTACTCAGCTGTTAAATGACGTGGTGTAAAGCATAACTCCTTTTTTTTTATCTAAGCAGGCTTATCTATGATCAGACTAACGTAGCTTGTATTGGGTAACAATACCAAAGTAATTTTAAATTCTGCTACTAACACATTCCCCGTTAAAACCACAAAAGTTTTAACCCGTGAATTCATCAATTTTACCACAGCAGATTGAGATGACAGATTTCTGTATTATGCAAAAACAAATGAATAGAAATAACTGGTACATTAGCTGTCATGTTTACTGAAACCATTCTACTAAAATGTAGCTGCATTTTATAATCATCTTCACCTTGTGTTTGTAATCTACAATATGTACAATGTACCAATGTATCACACTTTCTTCACATCATTTATATGAAATCAAAGTTTCATAGTAAAACACATTTTTCTTCCTGGGTCAGTATTTGTTCTATGTAGCGATGTTGTCTCCTGAGTCTTTCTTTGCTTACTTATAAAACAGTATGCCTTGTGTCTTTCTTACCTATTCGGGTAATGGACCAGGTTCCAGTTCATCCTACATGTTTGATACACCATCCAGGCCTAGAGCCTGACTGTTTGAATCCATACACCCCACAGAACATCCACAACATTTAAAGGTATGACTATGGACCCTTACAGCATAGAACTGAAGAAGAGCTCGTTTTTAATGAGATGCAACTCTGTAAACTCAATTCTGAACACTAAGGTTTCATTATACCAAAAAACAGCAGTGTTTTTTTCTGCAACACGAATAATGTGCAATTCTTTCCATACAGGCATCCATCCCGTCCTGTGTTGTACCCTGGATACACCAGGCGGAGGAGTCGTGTAAAGCAACCACTTCCTCCTTTGAGGGTCCCTCATACTACTCTTTCCTCGTGGCCCCTTCTAGGCCCTTACCCCTGAACCACTAAAGGGAGGGCAATTGCTCACAGACTCTTTTTTCCTGCACCACAACTTGCTAATGACACAAGCATAACCTGAAACCAAAGAAGTTAGTGTGCAAAGACAAGGCTTGCAACTAACTTTCCAGCAACAAGGAGAACCAAGTTGAGTTAGCATCCCAGCATCTAGCTCTGTAAGAACCCCAAGCGACTGGCTTCCTTGGATCTGCACCTTTGGAACAAAGGACATAACAAAGACTGCTTCTGGAACCACAGCTCTTTCCAGCCCTCCTCTGCTGGCTAACAAAAGCAGCACGCCTCAAACCAACTTCTTCTTCCCTCCATCCATTCAAGGATTGGTATAGTAACAACTGGGCATAGCTTTATCACAGCTGTACAGGCTAAGCAAGACTATTTATCTTGTTGTATGCGATTTAATGCTGTTTATTGAGTCATGATTGTGATTGTTTGCAGTTAGGTCATTGGTTAGTATGTTTAGCCAAAGCTAAGTGTTTAATTTGCTAATGCTGTTCACAGACAGAGTCTTGCATGCATCTAAACATCCTCTGTACTAACCAGACCCTTTGCAACATGAATCGCATTTACATAGACTCATTTACAAATTTGCTTTCGAGAGAGCTACACCCAAAGAGGCAGCATCAAAGTTCCCGCTTCTTTTCCTTTGTCTTTGTCCTGACCACACAGTCAGACAAACATCTCCCCCGATCTGAAGCCAGCTTTCATTCAGCCATCTTGTAGTTCTCTGTTGTCAGCCATTTTTTTTTTGTAGACCAAACTGCCCTTTGATTACCACACTCACCTTTGTCTTTCTCTCTCTCTCGCACACACACACACACACACACACACACACACACACACACACACACACACACACACACAAGCTTGTATAGAGTTAGTTAGTTAGAATCTGTGTGTTTTGTTTTGCCTTGCTTCCTTAATGAATAAATATATTTTTGTCGTCCTGCTGCCTGTTTATTGTTGCACAAGAGTGAATGAATCGTCAACCTCTGCTACGTCAAGAACTCCAAAATACTTCAGGCTTTACTATTAAATCTGGTTATTGTTATTAATTTAATTATTAATCAAAATTCCAAACTGATAGTTTGGTGAACTTTTGAGACTGATATCTTTAATTGGCTATCCTTCAACACTCAGAAGCAGCTTCCTAGTTTGTTTTGACACAACAAATTCACAACTCATAAAACATACTTAGGTTGTGATCCCGAATCTCCAGATTTGTCCAACAAAGGGAACTGCCCCATTTTTCAGGAGTGACTGCTATGAAAATCCAGTAGTAATCTGTTGCGAGTTTGTGAGGCAGTCCTCAGGAAAATAGAGGGAACACAATAAAATGTCTGGGTTGTATTGTGGAGGAATTGTATCAAAAATAAATTGCAACCACTTCTTCTTTGTTCTTTTGATCTCTGGCAGTCCAAACAAGGTTCATTTTTGGTCATAATGAAGAAAGCAGTGTCTCCTAGACACGGCGTCTCCTCAACAGCACCTGAACGGTTCAAAGTCTGCTGCCTCTGCTCTGCCTCTGCTCACAGCAGGTGTGTTTGGGGGTGCAGGTCAGTGGCCGGGAGGGGGACACTGTGTGCCATGCTAATTTGTTACACTGTTAGGAAATAACATCGCGGAAGAAAAGGCCGGAAATTCAAACAAGCTGTTTCAGGCAGGTCAGGAACTGTGTGTCTGTGGGGAGACAGAACTGCCTTTAGTCAGGACTTTTTTTTTTTTTTTTTTTTTAAACTTAGCAGACCTTAAAGAGGCAGAACAACGCTATATAACACACTAAAGAAGAGGGAAAAGCCCAAAAACCATAATAGGTCTCCTTTAAGGTTCAACAACTACCATTTTCAACAAAAAGCATAATTCTGATGAAGGATATGCTGTTTGTTTAAACAAAAATTGCTGCACTTTGATAAAAAGTGCGTTTGCTGCACATCCCATCTCTCAGAATGAGTAAATATAGATTTTACGTGTAGATCTGAATCATTAGCATGACTTGCAAGTTAACATGCTCAATCGTAATGCCACCTGTTAAAGCCAGTCAATCTTTTACTTACTTTATAATTAGGGACCGAGCCAAGGACCCTATTGTTTTTGTTGCGTTTATTATGAGGGACTGAGCCCAAAGGCAGAAGGCGAGGACCCTATTGTTTTTGGTATGTTTATTATTAGGGCCCAAGCACCGACCTCGGTGCGAGGACCCTATTTATTTATTTTTTAAATTTTAAATACTTCATTAATCCCCAAAAGGGGAAATTCAATTTTTTCACTCTTTTTGTCATTAACAAACCCCTCCCCATAGGGTTTTTTTGGAGTAGGAAGATGAAAATTGTTAAATTTGTGTCTCTGCCACCAATGGTCTACTCCAAACAGGAAGTCGACCATTTTGATTTAAACTTTTCATTTGGTGATTTTGTGATTTCCACAACTTTGTATTTTAACGAATTCCTCCTACAGATTTTGTTCAATCAACTTCAGATTTGGTACAGATCATTTTGAGACCATGCTGATCAAAAGCTATTAAAAGCCTTCAGCGACCTCATATCCTCATGAAAATTGATACACAGGTCAAGAAGGGCGAGCTCTTGCATCTGATAGGGGCGTCGCCCATGGGGGGGACAAAATGCCTCTATAGCGCCCCCTTGAAATTTTCAAAAACGCCTCCCCATAGGGGTTTTTTGGAGTTGGAACATGAAAATTGGTACACATGTGTATGTTGACCAGACACACATAAAAGTCTCTGGCACCAATGGTCTACTCCAAACAGGAAGTCGGCCATTTTGATTTTGGCGTGATTTCCACGTCATAATTTAACGAACTAGTCTTAGGGATTTCATCCAATCAACTTCAAAGTTTTTACAGATCATCCAGACACCATGCTGATCAAAAGTTGTGCTCTGCATGTCTGTAGGTCAAAGGGCGTGGCTGATATGGCGCTGCCATTTTTGATCCATCGCCATGCATATTCAAGGAACTCTCTCTCCCACATAATTCATTCAAACTGCTTCAAAATTTCTGGACATGATAAGAGCCCCGCCCTCAACGCCTCCATATGCTCGTAGGCAATCTCGCTCATGGCGCCCCCTTGTGGAAACAGGAAATGCCATCTTTTACACTGACAAACACCAACCTCAAACTCCTGACCTGATCAACTACATTTTGTGGCCACATGACGATCCTGACCTGATCAACTACATTTTGTGGCCACATGACGATCAACTTGATGAATCTCCACAGTGACACGTGTCCTGTCATGTTGCAGGCTACCGCGGCGGCGACTTTTCATCCTTCGCCACGGAACATCAACTTGGTATAAATCCTTCATGCATTGTCCGATTTGCTCGAAATTTCACATATGTGATGAGGGTCCTCCCCTGAACGCACCTGGCCACATCTGGTTACGCTCGTAGCGCCACCTGTTTGTTCCTGCCAGGTTTTTTCTCCCTTCTCGCTTCGCGCTACAGCCCCCACGTGCCTCAGGCCCCCACGGTTGCATGGGGGAGCAAAGGGCCCGATCACAGCTGCTTGCAGCTTTAATTATTATTATTATTCTTTGCCTGACTTCGTGCCCAAATTTCGCCCCTTTCCCAAATTTCAAAGTGCTTCTAACTTTACACATTCCGGCTGCATCCGAAATTCGATATTTCTGGGCGGTTGCACATGGTCGACGCGAAATGCCGAAATAGCGCCCCCTACAAATTTTCAAA
Source organism: Epinephelus moara (assembly GCF_006386435.1). Classification (NCBI taxonomy): domain Eukaryota; kingdom Metazoa; phylum Chordata; class Actinopteri; order Perciformes; family Serranidae; genus Epinephelus; species Epinephelus moara. Next base: position 35,299,076 of record NC_065519.1, read on the forward strand.
AACCCCTCCCCATTGGGGTTTGTTTGTCGTAGGCAAACGAAATTTGGTACGCACATGTATCATACCGAGATGCACAAAAAAGTCTCCTAACGTTATGGTAAAATCCCAACAGGAAGTTGGCCATTTTGTTTTGAATTTTTTCGTTGCGGCGATTTCCAAAACTTAAATTTGAACGAACTCCTCCTAGGGATTTCGTCCGATCAACTTCAGATTGGCTACAGATCATCCTGAGAACATGCTGATCAAAATTTATTAAAGGCTTTTCTCTATGTCAAGGGCCGTGGCCGCTAGGGCGTGACAAATTTTGGCGACTTTTCGTTTTCTTGCCATCGAATTTCGAATGGCTCTCCCTCCCACATACTTGATCTCAGAAGCTTCAGACTTGCTGGACATGATGATGGCTCCGCCCTGAAATGTTAATATCCCACCTTACTCATAGCGCCCTCTGGTGGTAACAGGAAGTGACTAGTTTTTACTTTAACATGTACTGATGACACAAACTTGACCACATCAACTTCATTCCACTTCTAATGCATGCAGAACAAGTTGGTGAAGCTACCTTATGAACGCTGTGAAGCTACGTCTAATGGTGTCCATGTGGCGGCGTGGCGACTATCGATCTCTCGCCTCTAAATACGTTTGGGTTTTTGATGGCTTCAACGACCTCATCTCCTCATGAAAATTGATACACAGGTCAAGAATGGCGAGCTCTTACATCTGATAGGGGCGGCGCCCATGGGGGGGACAAAATGCCTCTATAGCGCCCCCTTCATATTTTCAAAAAACCCTCCGCATAGGGTTTTTTTCTTTTTTTTTTTTTTTTTTTTTGAGCTGGAACATGAAAATTGGTACACCTGTGAATGTTGTCCAGATGCACATAAAAGTCTCTGGCACCAATGGTCTACTCCAAACAGGAAGTCGGCCAGTTTGATTTTGACTTGTCATTTCCACATGTTGTACTTTAACGCACTAGTGCTAGGGATTTCATCCAATCGATTTTTTACAGATCATCCAGAGACAATGCTGATCAAAAGTTATTGAAAGCGTTTCTCTATGTCAAGGGGCGTGGCCTCCATGTCACTATCATATTTGATGCCTCGCCATGCATATTGAAGCAGCTCTCTCTCCCATATACTTCATCCAAACTGCTTCAAAATTTCTGTACATGATAAGAGCCCCGCCCTCAACACCTCTATATGCTCGTAGGCAATCTTGCTCATGTCGCCCCCTTGTGGAAACAGGAAATGCCCTATTATACATTGACATGGTCGGATTTGCTCGAAACTTCATGTGTGATGAGGGTCCGCCCCTGGACACACCTGCACACATTTAGTTACACTCCCAGTGCCCCTGGTGGATGAACAAAACATTGCATTTTTTCGCTCCTGCCAGGTTTTTTCTCCTTTCTCACTTTGCGCCACAGCCCCCACGTGCCTCAGGCCCCCGCGGTTGCATGGGGGAGCGAGGGCCTGATCACAGCTGCTTGCAGCTTTAATTAGGGACCTCGGCCGAAGGTTTGGATTTTATGGCGTCTTCCAGGTGACATGTTACAAAACCTCATGACGATTTTTGTGCCACCTAGACACACTAAAATACCCGCTGCGACCAGTAGGAATCCTGTAGAAAGACCAAACCAAAACTGGCTCGTTCGTCTCATCAAGACCTATAAATAACGCGCCGTAACCACTGACCTAAATCCAACAGGAAGTGTGCTATTGCCCTTTCAACGTAAGATGTCATTTGTCACAAATTCTCTCTCTCAAAAAATATTTCCTCCTACACCATTTATCCTATCGGTTTCAAACTCGCACACATGACAGACCAAGCCCTGCTAAACAATTCCTCTTAACATCTTTGTCATTACTCGAACAGTTTGGATTTTATGCCGTGTTTAATGTGACATGTCACAAAACCTTGACAATTTTTGTGCCACTTAGACACAGTAAAATGGCTGCTGCGGCCCGTATGAATGCTGTAGAAAGATCAAACCAAAACTGGCTTCTTCATTTCCTCAAGACCTACAAATCACTCATTTACACCACTGACCTAAATCCAACAGAAAATGAGTTAGTGCCTCTGGAAGGTGACATGTGACAAAACCTCTTGACAATTTTTGCAACACCTAGACACACTAAAATGGCTGTTGCGCCCTGTAAGAATGCTGTAGAAACATCAAACCAAAACTGGATTCTTCGTTTCCTCGAGACCTACAAATCACTCATTGACATCACTGACCTAAATCCAACAGGGAATGAACTAGTGCCTCTGGATGTTACATGAGCAACAGCTGTGAGCTAGACATTGTGAACTTGCGACTAAGATCACATTTTTGACTCCATACACATAAAAGCTAATGATGTCTGCGTTCAGAACGAGTTTATCTATCTGGTGATGTCTTCAGATTGACCCACGGTTTGGAAACTGGAAGGACTAGTTCGAGAAATTTTAAACCCATTTTACTCTCACCCTGTCTCTCTGTCAGCTGCATGCTGTCATTAATTAGCATAACAAAGGCTTCACTCTGACATACTCAAGCCTGTGTGTGTGTGTGTGTGTGTGTGTGTGTGGTCACACACACCTGACAAGATAACATTGACCAAATTGACCTGCTCATGTGTCTCATTCCTGCAATTTCCTTAATGAATGCCTGATAGGAAAAACATGTAAATACAAGATTTACAGGTCACACTCTTTTGCCTCATTTAGAATTTTAATCAAATCTGTAGCTAAAACTGTGCTGCAGCAGTCAATGATCAAATACATGTAGTCCTGCTCAGTTTTTCCACTGAAATTAACTTGTATATATATATTTGTGTCTGCCTGATGTTACTTATATCCTCACAGCAGCCAGTACACATCACTCAAGCTTCCACTAGGTCACATGATTTCAAATGAATATGGATGTGTTGTTTGATCATCACACATGTCAGTTTCATTAGGTCACATGGCTTATGTCTACAACTTTCAAAATATAAGCTCACACCACCTTCATAAGAAGCCTTTACTTTTTAACCCTGCCGGGCCCCTTGTAAAAAAATCACACCTGTCCCCTTTGGGACAGTGTGAACAACCATAACAATATTAAATATTAATATTTTTAAAAAATATTAAATATTAATATTTTTCTCCATATTTTTTTGCTTAAATCTTTTAACCAACTTCTACTCAGACTATACATATCAAATATTTATTGTGGGTGTATGTATGAGAGAGAGAGAGAGAGAGAGAGAGAGAGAGAGAGAGAGAGAGAGATTGGAGAAAACAGTAATGTAAGCTTGCAACAACCTGCAGCTCATAATTTTTAGCTACACAATTACACACATGCACACACACACACACACACACACACACACACATACACACACACACACACACACAATATTTTTTTAGTAGTTATACAGCCACAGCCCCCAGACATCCATATCAACATAGCATAGCATTTATTTTATTTTATTTTATTTTATTTGCAACAATGGCTTGCAAACCTTAATATGATTATTATTGTCCCATAGGTATACTATCAGATATTAATATATACTTCTCATATTGTACCACAATAGTCAGAATTATAATTATAATATTATTACTTTCATTAATGTTGTTGTAAGCTAATAACATTATCCTCTGTCCTGCATCTCTACTTCTGCCTCTCTCTCTCTCTCTCTCTCTCTCTCTCTCTCTCTCTCTCTCTCTCTCTTTCTCTGTCTCCCTTTCTGTCTCATTACGGATTACCGTTAATGTGTTATATTGATTTGTTCTGTACGTCATCTATTGCATGTCTGTCGTCCTGGAAGAGGGATCCCTTCTCAGTTGCTCTTCCTGAGGTTTCTGCCCTTTTTTTCCCCTGTTAAAGGGAGTTTTTCCTTATCTGCTGCAAGGGTCATAAGGACAGAGGGATGTTGTATGTTCTAAAGCCCTGTGAGGCAAATTGTGATTTGTGATATTGGGCTTTATACATATTATAAATTGATTGATTGATTGATTGATTGATGTCGTCAGTAGTTTGGTTTTCAGAAGCCATCAAAGTTCTACTCCCAAGTCATGGGTTCATTGCCAAAAATGACCTTGCATTCTATTGACATTGCTTGTTTTATCGACATTTGGACTCTTACGGATAGGCTAATTCACACTGTCTACGTGAGCTGGAGGCCAACAGCGAGGGTCCGAGGTCCTGAACAACGCTGCTTGCAGCTTTAATTATTATTCTTCTTTCTTTCTTTCTTTCTTTCTTTCTTTCTTCCGCCGCCTCTTTAAACTGGAATTTGACCCCCTAAACATGCTCAAAAACTCACCAAAATTGGCATGCATGTCAGGACAGGCGAAAAATTTTATGAAATGAAAAATTTAATCTGAAAAGTGCCAAAATGGCCTCTCTAGCGCCACCTAGCACTGTAGGCATACTAAAAAGGCTGCTGCGGCTTGTAGGAATGACGCAGAAAGATCAAACCAAAACTGGCTTGTTCGTCTCATCGAGACCTACAAATCACGCGCTCACAGCCCTGACCTAAACCCAACAGGAAGTCAGCTATTTGCCCTTTCAAAGTAAGATTTCGCCTCAAAACCGCTCTTTTTCAAAATTTCTTCAAAAATCATCTCCTCCTATACCATTTATCGTATGGGCTTCAAACTTGCACACATGACAGATCAACTCCTCCTAATCAGATAATCTGTATAACTTTGTCATTACTCGAATGGTGTTGATTTTATGGCATCTTACAGGTGATGACGATTTTCGCGCCACCTAGACACACAAAAATGCCCGCTGCGACCCGTACGAATATCGTAGAAAGACAAAACCAAAACTGGCTTATTCGTCTCCTCAAGACCTACAAATCACTCATTGACATCACTGACCTAAAATCCACAGGAAATGAGCTAGTGCCTCTGAAAGAAACATGAGCAAATGTGTCAGTTGTGAGCTAGACATCTTAAACTTGCGACTAAGATCACATTTTTGGCTCCACAAACATGAAACCTATATATCTGCGTTTCGGAAGAGTGTATCTCTCTTGTGGTATGTTCAGATTGACGATCAGACCCACGGTTTGGGAATAGGAAGGACTAGTTGAAGAAATTTTAAACCCATATTAAATAGCCTTTGCTGATCTGCTCTCTCATGAGCTCTCTGTGTGCCCCTCAGGTGCAGGCAAGTCATTAATTGCTATGACAACAGCTGCAGGCACAGACACACACACAGCCCTCTGTGTGTGCGTGTCTCAAAATCTTTAAAGGACAGATTGCAGCAACAGAATCTCCATTTGAAACAGCATCTGCACATTATATATCAGTGTTTTTCATCTCCCACATACTACTACAGCCTTTATTACTGATAATACTGTTGCTACTTATGTGAATATGACTGTTAAATATATATTGTAACGTACTGTAATATAAAGTCCCTCTATTGCCAAAAATGACCTTGCGTACCCTTGACATTGCTTGTTTTCTCCACATTTTGTCTCTTACCAATAATTTGCACTGTCTGCTTGAGCTGGAGGCCAAAACGGCCACGAGTGCGAGGTCCCACCCAACACTGCTCGTAGCTTGAATGTTTAATTTCTTTTTTCTAGCGCAATTGGACAATAGCTTTATTTTTGGTGATGACAATGAAAGATCTGGTTTATAAAATGGTAGGTTGACATCTGCAGAAAGAAATAAGCAGGGCCTCGAAAAAGAATTTCTGCATTGTGCTTAAATATTTATTTAAACTGCATGTATCATATGACATATCAGTGTGCATATTTTGAATAATCACTTGTTTACCGTTGATTTCTGTGTCAGTCATTCATTTTTTTTTTCTCCAAATTTTTAATTGTTAAAGATATAAGTGGGCTGGCTGTGGCTCAGGAAATAAAGCAGGTCTTCACTAATTGGAAGACCAGTGGTTCGATCCCCAGCTCCTCCAGTCCACATGCCAAAGTATCCTTGGGCAAGATACTGAACCCCAAATTGCTCCCGATGGCTGTTCCATCAGTGTGTGAGTGCGCGTGAATCAATATTGAGTAGCAGGTGGCACCAGTGGCCACAAGTGTGTGAATGTGTGTGTAAATAGGTGAATGTGACATTAAGTGTAGAACCCCTTTGAGTGGTCAGAAGACGGAAGGTGGCTTTGACCACTTTAAACAAGTTCAGGAGATGTGCCACAGACAGGATGTTATATACTTTGTTGGTATACTACATATTTTAGTCACTTCACAATGTAGTCTTATAAACTAGGTTCGGGAACAAAGACCACACCTCAAACACATCCCATTTCCACCCAATAGTATTTAAGAACACCTCTTTCTCTTTGACACATTTCTCACAGCAACCAACCGTGCGCTTCATGTTTAACCACAGGCTTGCCTCAATCTAAAAGTAAGACAAACGCTAGTTTTCATTGTTTCAAATATATAAATCGACAAAATCCACCCAAAAGCGATTATCCTCGAGTCATGTTATTCCCGCAGCAGTCAAGCTACAAACAGACTTCCAGGCAGAGCCACAAGCGTTCCACGGCTTCCATACCTCGGCCTTGCCAGCTCCCCAATTCCATCTGCCAAACAAACTCTCTCCAACTCCTTATCGATCCTCTCCTCCATCCACGAGGGCCAAGAATTGCGGTCACCATTGGCACGGCTGCACGTGCACGTTCTCCACCGGCCTCCTTCACGCAACAGCATTCTCCACATCACAATCCAAACAACATCAGAGACCAAATGGTGGACTGTCTCCAATGTGTCCCGGAAGGAAAAAGAATTCCCTGCAACTGTGGTCATAAGCCAGGTTCCAACTCTGTGCTGCTCCATTGAAAACCATGCCTACATAACTGCCGGCATCTAAGGATCCTCGCCCGACACATCCATGCTCGGATTGCGATGCTCTGTTGTGATGTCACAGAGAGTCCACCTTCTCGAGGGCAGCAGCCAGTACCATAAACTCCCACTAGCAGGGAGCCAGGTTGTATGGTTTCAAGTTTTAAGTTACTCAGTGTCACATGCAATTAGAGGAAACAATTGTTGTTTGCTTGTTTGGCAAACAGTAATCTCAAATCTCAGGTTCCTTCTACCAATGCTCTTTTAATATGTATTAAGGGAAATCTCTCAAGTAGTCATTGCTCATTTAATTCGTACAAAAGGAAACCACACAAGTAAAACAAACTAACAAACAAACAATAACCCTACGTGTTTGTCCTCTCTCAGGTCATTCCATCATTCTTGTCACCTCTGCATTTTAAGGCTTCATCACATCGTCACAGCTGTCTAATCAGTTCCACAACCTGTAAACCTTCCATCAGCTTCACAGAAAGCTATCCGTAATGATCTTGTCCAAAACACAGCCCATCTTACTAGCCAGCGTCAGCTCCTCTTTTTCTCTCTAGACGTCACATTCATTCGCAGTTTTACCACGCATTGTATCCATAAAATGATAATAATTATAATAATAATGATGATAATAATAAAGAAAATTTCCTTCTCTACCCACAACTACCAGGTTTTCCTTAATCTAGCCACTGGCAGTTGCAAACCGCTACATACATTCTCACGTTAACCAGCACTTGCAAAAGGTTTCTGCTCTTACAGCAAATGCTTGCCACCGACTTAAGACCTTCTTAGCCCTGCATCCATTCTCTTCAGGCTACTTATTCCCCCAGTCAACCCCTCTGTGGCATCTATGGACCGTGTTTCGAATTCGCCCCAATGCATTTTTGACCCTCCACTTCGTCACAGTTTTTCTAATGCAACTTCATACTTTCGACTCTCTCTCGTTATCACTCCCAAGAGGTAAATCAATGCAGCCCCTGTGGCTGGTCACTTCCTGCAGTGCTCCAAATTCACCCTAATGCATCTACCTTCCACTTCATCCCAGTTTTTCTAATGCACCTTCATACTTCCGACTCTCTCTCTCCGTTCTCACTCCTGAGAAGTAAGTTGGCTTAAGTCTGGGTGCAGGACCACGCCTCACTACTTAAACCTTGTTTTCCTCCTCACACATATTGTTTCCATTTCCTTTCTCTTAAAGCAACACTTACCTGTCTGGAAATTTTACACTTTTCTTTGTTTAGGTTAAAATGCTATAATATAATAAGCTGATGGCACACTAAAATGTAAGTGAATTCCACCAGAAATAAAAACTCATAATTACACCATTCTCATGTGGTTCTAAGAAATCAATCATTGCATTCGGACCGAATGCAATGATTGACTCTGACTGACGGAACTGCTCGTGTAACCCCCCATCAAACCAAGTGTTCCCAGCGTCCTTCTGGCGAACGTCAGCTCGCTGGACACGAAAAGACATGGATTGCATCATTGAGACATGGATGAAGTAACATATCAGACTCCGGTGTTGAGCTAACGGGGCTAACACTACATAGAGCAGACAGGGAGGCTGCATCATCTGGTAAGCTCCGGCAATATACACAAACAATTCATGGTGCTGTGATGTGAAGAGGATCTTCCAGTTCTGCTCTCAGGATGTGGAGTTTTTGACTGTGAAATGTCGACCCTTTCATCTTACTATTGCACTATATGTTCTTTCTTATATGTTGCACAAATTGTTTTTAAATGTTTTGTTTCTTTTTGCTTAGGGTATGCAAAATGTCATTTCATTTTTGTGCTGTGCATAAAAATGACATAAAGAAGTTCAGTTCATAACGTTATATATGACAACACAGCATCCAGTTGCTAATGGCTAATGTTAGCCTACTGTAGCGTAGCCTCTGAAACATTAACGTTATCTTCCTTGTGCGTTTCCACTTACTAGTAATGTTAACGCTACTATCTAACGTTAGCACTGTAACTGTAGTTTTAAAACTCTGGGGTTGCATTCGACTGTCTTGGTTCATCTTCAGTGTATCTAACGTTACCTTGCCAACGCCTACGTCCATCATAGATGTAATGAGGACGTAATGGAGGAGTAGGCCTTTGGAGGGAGATGGGAGTTGTGGATGTTCAAATTTAAGACGGCAAGAGTTGCTTTAATCAGAATTTTCATTGCTTTTCAACATAAAAATCATTAACTTTCAATTCATGAAGGCCCTAGTTTCCGTTATCTTCACCCACCTTCATTTTCCCTCCGACTCATCCTTCCCTTCAATCCCCTCTCTCCCTCGGCATTGTCGTCATCCACTCCCCTCGACCCCATCTCAATCCAGGCATCCCTGCCAACCAAGCAAATTCTGTCGAGCGTTTCCATATTAGGTACGACTGATTCATGCTGTCCCCAAATACGATAATATGATTGCCCAGCAGTCCATTTCCATGTTTTTGTTGTAGTTGATTTTAACACTTGACACATTCTGTGCTGGAACCATATTGCATACCATGAACTCCTGAGACTAACCTTTCAAGCGGACTTGAACAGGGGTCAGTGTTATGTTCCCTGATGCGGCATTAATTCTTCACACTTATCCAAAGAACTAGACTAGGTTAAGCATGCAAAGATCTGTGCCAAGGGCCCTGACGCAAAAGCCCCCTTAACCTTTTCAAATTTCCTTCCTGCCCAACTTCTTCACTGCTAAGACTCATTAACTACTTCATCTCTATCATCACCTAAGATTGACTGACCATGCAAGACGGAGCTAAAACCGGAGCACCAGTCCCATAATTCTCCTGGACAACATCCCCTTTCGTGATGATCACACTAAGCCAGGAGTCACCCAACTGTACACAAACTCAGCCATCCCCATCAACCTGTCTTCTTTAGTAAACAGCACACATCCAAACAGCGCTATGATTCAATAACACTGGAAACTCCCATGCGCTCTTGAAGCTCTCTTGGGGACTCTATCCAAAGCCGAGCTCATGAAGAAACAACTCCCCCACTCAGTCTCACTCCCGGGATCCCTCCTGCATTCCTACCTTCGACCCAACACATTCATCATCGCACTCGCCGACTACCCAGGAACCCAGCCTTCATCCCTCAACCCTTGGTCTTTCATCCCTTCATCCCTCAACCCTCATCCCTTCATTCCTCACTCTACATCCCTTCATCCTTACCCAGCATTTGAAATCGTTATCTTATTGGTGTGGTCTTTGTTAGTGAAGCTCAGAAAAAGCATAGGGTAACTTTTTTTTTAAATTTTTTTGTATTTTACTCTCTCAATATCATACTGCTTATGCTTACTAGTGTGATGAATAGTGTTGTACCTGTTGGGAAGTGTTCATTGATCGACCAGTTATCCACCTGCAGCGTAGCATTGCCGCCATTCCTGGTGAAGCGAACAACATGATACTTCCCATCATTCACTGCGGTACTGCTTTCCTGCACACTGATATCCACTGTGCCAATGTTGAATGTCACACCAATTTTGCCTTGTTGCTGAAATGAGAAATTACAATTATGTATATCATTCAGACTTACACTTGAACTTAACTTACTGACTTGACTTACTGACTTACACTTGAACGTGTTTGGCTGACTTGTTGTCAGCCAAACACACTCAATTTTTGTATTCGCCTCCCCTGGTTAAAGAGCTGCCAGTGCACTTGAACACATGCAATTCATTTCTTAATTTTTATGTAATAATACTGTTATAGTTCCTCCTTAAGTTTTCTTTTTTTTATATATTCTATATAATTTGTAATGATGTTTATATGCACAGTCATGTTCCATGTAACTAGCTCTTTAATGCTATATCGTAGGCAATTGGACTTGCTTGAGTTAATCGAAGACATTTCACCTCTCATCCAGGAGACTTCTTATTCAGAAAAATACAGTTGTGCTCGTAAGTTTACATTCCCTGGCAGAATTTGTAAGATGTGTATCATTCTTTAAACAAAACATGAGTGATCAGGCAAAACACATTCCTTCTATATTTAATGGGCTTCAGAATAAACTATAAAGCATCACATCATTTTACAATCTGTAAATAAAACATAGCAATAAAGAAAATACTGACACGATCTCCATTTGAAAGTTTACATAGCCTCAGTTCTCAATACTGTGTGTTGTTCCCTTAAGCATCAATGGCAGCTTGCAGTCTTTTGTGATACTTGTGGATGAGGGCCTTTATTTTCTCTGGTGGTAAAGCTGCCCATTCTTCTTGGCAAAAAGCCTCCAGGTCTTGTAAATTCTTGGGTTGTCTTGCATGAACTGCACGTTTAAGATCTTCCCAAAGTGGCTCATTACACTGAGGTCAGGAGATGACTGTGATTGCCATTTCTAAACCCTTACTTTTCTCTGCTGTAGCCACTGAAGGGCCAACTTGGCATTGTGTTTTGGATAATTGTCATGTTGGAATGTCCGAGTGCATCCCATGCGCAACTTCTGGGCTGATGAATGCAAATTGTCCTCCAGTATTTTCTGAAAACTTGTTGCATTCATCCTGCCATTAATTTTGACTAAATTCAATGTAACAGCCTTCTTCTGGAAACTTCACTGTACCTCCTTATTGTGCATGATTCAACAGCCATACCACTTTTTTGCAGAGGCCTGTATCTCAGAATAAGTTGCTAGTGGGTTTTTCTTTGCATCCTGAAAAAGTTTCTCTTGAAATCTTTGTTGTCCAACCTGACCATTTCTTGGTATCACCAGAACCCCTAAGTTTCCACTTCTTTATCAGAGTTTGAACACTGCTTATTGGCATTACAGTCTTTGGATATCCTTATATATTCTTTTCCTGATTTGTAAAGTTCAACAACTTTTTCTCACAGGTCTTTTGACAGTTCTTTTTCTTTCCCCATGGCTCAGTATCCAACAAAGTCAGTGCAGCCCTGGATGAAATGTATAGGGGTCTCTCAAGAGCTCTCAAGAAACTCTTGACTGTTTATACACAGACACTAGTTACAATCAAACTAGTGTCTGTGTATAAACACTTCCCTTTAACAGCCATTTAAACTTGTGTGTATCAACTTGTGTTTGTACTAGGGGTGGGCGACATTGTCCTAATATATATATATATATATATATATATATATATATATATATTATTCATTGGTATTCATCAATGGTAACTCAGAGTGCGATTCATATTCTGTATACAATATTAATAGTACAACAAAATAAAATCTACCACAAATTTCACATTTAAACTGCTTCCAAATACAAACAAAATGTACATTGTATAATTTGTTGAAGACAAAATGACAATGACAACGTTAAATGGAAACCAAAGTCATCAACCCACTGAGGGCTGAATTCCAAATTACACCAAAAATAAAACATTGAGTCACAGGCTGTTCCAACTTGCATGACTGAACAACTCATAATGCGATTCAGTAATATGTATGGCCCCTGCATGCCTGTATGTACTCCCCAAAACGTCTAAGCATGCTCCTGTTGAGTCAGCGGATGGTGTCCTGGGGGATCTCCTCCCAGACCTGAAACAGGGCAACACTGAGCTCCTGGACAGTCTGTGGCAGTACTTGGTGGCATTGGATGCACAAATAAATAACGTCCCATAGGTGCTTAATTGGATTTAGGTTAGGGGAACAAGAGGGCCAGCCGATGACATCAATGCCTTCATCATCCAGGAACTGCCTATACACTCTAGCTACATGAGACATTGTGCATTGTCCTGCACCAGGAGGAACCCAGGCCCACTGCACCAGCGTAAACTCTGACAATCTCTCTGAGGATTTTATTCCCGTACCTAACAGCAGTCAAGGTACCATTGGCTATGGCATGGAGGTCTGTGCGACCCTTCAAGGATATGCCTCCCCAGACCATCACTGACCCACCACCAAACTGGTCATGCTGGATGATGTAACAGGCAGCATAATGTTCACCACGGTGTCTCCAGACTCTTTCTCACCTTTCACAGGTAGTCAGTATAATCTCATCTGTGAAGACAACAATGCGCCAGTGGCCTGCCAATTCTGGGGTTCTCTGGCGAATGCCAATTGAGCTGCACAGTGCTGGGCTGTGAGCACAGGTCCCACCAGAGGATGTTGGGCCCTCATTCCACCCTTATCGAGTCTTACAGTTTGGTCACAAACATGCACATAAGTAGCCTGCTGTAGGTCATTTTGTAGGGCTCTGGCAGTGCTCCTCCTGTTCCTCCTCACACAAAGGAGTGGATACAGGTCCTCCTGCTGGGTTGATGCCCTTCTACAGCCCTGTCAAGCTCTCCTTGTGTAAGGTCCTGTCTCCTGGTATCTCCTCCATGCTCCTGAGACTGTGCTTGGAGACACAGCAAACCTTCTTGCAACCGCACATATGGATGTGCCATCCTGGAGGACCTGGACTACCTTTGCAATCTGATTGGGTTGCAGATACTGCCTCATGCTAGCAGTAGTGACAAGGACAGTAGCAGAATACAAAATTAGAGAAGAATCAGTCAGGAAGGATAAGTAGAGAGCAACTGTCTGTGGCTACCACATGCAAAACCACTCCCTGTTTTGGAGGTTGTCTTGCTTTAGCCTCTCCATTGCACCTGTTGTCACTTTCATTTGCACCAAAGCAGGTGAAATAGATCCACAATCACCCATGCTTCCCAAATGGGCAAATTGATCTCCCTGATGTTTAACTTGTCTGGTGTTATTAAGTGTTCCCTTAATTTTATGAGCAGTGTATTATTGAACCCAGTGTCTTTCCAAAGTCATCAAAATCCAGCGCTTGGGTGTTAAAAACGACTCGATGACATGAGGTCAGTTCACAGCCTTTAGCACGTATTTTACAGCTTACAACTTCACACACCGCAACGAGACAGCCCCCCAAACATTCTTATACTCCTTCTCAGATAGACATCCTACCTAACTTTCTGTGTGTGTGTGTGTGTGTGTGTGTGTGTGTATGTGTGTATTTGGAACATTCTGCCCACATTGAAGGTTGTTCAATCTAAGTGCATATTCTGCTTCTGATCTGACCTTAAAGCCTCAGTGTGTAAAAATGGTGAGTAACAGTGACATCAGTGGTCAAATTCTAGATTGCAGCGCTCACTCGCGCTCACTCACTCACCCCTCCCGTCGGGTAAGTGACGGTGGCATCGTAGGAGAAAAAGCCTTGCGCAGACAGCAGAGTTTTTCGAGTTTTTCAGGAGTATCTAGCGATGAGGTGAATATTTATTTAGGAATCTAAACCATGTTACGATATGTTATAGCTTACCAGTGAAATATAGGTTATCTGTGAGATATATGTTAAGAGTGTTTTATTTCTAATTGTTTTGGTAACACGAGCAAACATTAGCACAGTAATGCTAAAATAACACGTTGTATGTGATAGTCACGGCACAGTGCGGCAAATATACTGTAGCTTGGTACGATTATAATATATGCGTTTCCAGAGTGTTTTTCCACAGGACACAGTGAGATGAGGAAGAGGGAGAGGGAAAGGAGGAAGACCAAGGAGAGGAAGGGGGCGTGGGGGTAGAAGCGGTGCAGGAACGGCCAGGCGAAGAGGTGTGTCTCGGCTACCCAGAGGGAAGAGGAGGAGGAGAGGGTGACAGCCTTCGCAGCAGCGCGAGAGGAATCAACAGATTAGGCTGTAGGCTAGGTTAACCATTTAGCTGTAGCTCTGGGATAACGTTAGCCAAGGCTAGGATAAAGTTAGCACGTAAACGTAACGTTAGCCGTCACTCGAACTTAGACGAGAGGGAAAAGTAGTTGCAAACATGAAGCCAAAATGATTTTAAAATATCAGATTGAATTACCTGTCTAGCAGAAAGCAGGCAACCTCCGCATCCCTTGTGAAATCCTTCTCCTTCAGGAGTTTTTTCCACCTGGAATAAACAACGCCGATATTCACTCGTGTTTTGTCCCGTCCTCGCTTATCTGATCTTTTTCTTTTATTTGGTGGCGTGGTTTCCCTATTACGGGGCAAAACATGTGTGTGGTCCTCCATTTAAAGTGCGACAGAATCATAAAAGTACAAAGCAGGTTCATGCAGAAGCGCCCCGGATTGATCTTCACCTTAACCGTCTCCAGTGATGGCAAGTTCTAGGTAAATGCAAAAGGCAAAGTGCGTATATCCCTTTCGGCCACTGTATTCAAATATGGCGACGCAAGAGGGCAGCCTCCATCAGACTGCGCCCTGCCTGTGTATATTTAGAGAAATCATTCTAAGCCTACGAGAAAGCTTCCATTTGTATGTGAATTGCATTGCACTTTAGTAAATATATATTTATGAAAGCTATAGTTGTTATTTGCTAATAAACAACCACATAAATTACACATCGTAACTTTAACTGTCTCACATTCCTAAGCCTTTTCGCCACTACACATTCTGCTTCTAATCTGACCTTAACGACAACTGGCCTTATATCATGCTGATGTTATAGTTTAACGGTGCCCAGTGGCGTCCGACTGGCATCCACCACTGGGAGGGGTGGTGGATGGGTCCAACAAACACCGACTTTCATCCGATCTGACTTTCAAAACCCTGTTCTTTTTTTCCTAAACCACGTTCTTTTGTTGCCTAAACCTAACCACAAGTTTTTGTTGTCTCAGCCCAGCCATGTGTGTTTGTTGTTGAAGAGAAAAAAAGTCAATTCATGGTGTTGTACCAATGTGTATGTGAACGTTAAATTTCCTGTGAAAACTGCAGTGTATTTTGAAGAAAGGAAATGCATGTGAGAGGCAGAAATTGACAGAATTTCAGAAACCAGTGCACCCAGGGGGGTTTTCCATCAAGCAGGCTAAAGGCAAATCCAGGCTTAAAGGGATAGTGCACCCAAAAATGAAAATTCAGCCATTATCTACTCACCCATATGCCGATGGAGGCCCTGGTGAAGTTTTAGAGTCCTCACATCACTTGCGGAGATCGGCGGGGGGGAGCGGCTAGCATACCTAATGGCTGACGGCGCCCCAGACTAACGTCCAAGAGCACAAAATTGAATCCACAAAGTATCTCCATACTGCTCATCCATAGTGATTCAAGCGTGCTGCAGCCGCGACATAAAAAGTTGTTTCGAAAAACGTCATGTGAACTCTGTTTTTAGCCTCACTGTAGCCTGTGGCTCTGACTTCTTCTCTGTGCTCCGCGCTCACGTGTGCACGCTCAGGGTGATCGGTGATGCACGGTCTCTGAAGAGCAGCAGTCTCGTCAGTACTGATGTTCAGATTCTCAAGTGCAGGCATCGCCAATTCCCAGTCTGAGCAGCAAAGACTTTCCTCATCCGTTGGCACTGCTTTGCATTTGAAACAACTATACCACCAGGTTTCCAGTGCTCGACTCCGGTATTCTGCGGCTGACTGAGACTCATGAGCTGCAGCGGCTGCTTCGTCCAATAACCTGAGTTCCGTCCGTATACTTAGGCTCAAACAAATATGGCTCAACAAATAAATGCTGTTCCTCCTCAATTTCAAAGTCTTCAGACATGTTGGGCTGTCCTTTGCTAAAAGACCGTAGTGCAAATTATCTTTTAGCTCTGTGGTTAC
Organism: Epinephelus moara; assembly: GCF_006386435.1. Lineage (NCBI taxonomy): Eukaryota > Metazoa > Chordata > Actinopteri > Perciformes > Serranidae > Epinephelus > Epinephelus moara. The sequence goes on from NC_065519.1 coordinate 35,315,374, forward strand.
TGCTGTCTCCCCCTGAGGTGCACGTGTCACGTGATGTAAACACGGGTGAGCAAAGTTCATGCTTTCGCTGGTCGCGCGTAAGCGCGCACACGTGAGCACGGAGCACAGAGAAGCAGTCAGAGCTACAGGCTACAGTGAGGCTACAAACAGAGTTCATATGACGTTTTTCGAAACAACTTTTTATGTCGGGGCTGCAGCACACTTGGATCACTACGGATGAGCAGTATGGAGATACTTTGTGGATTCAATTTTGTGTTCTTGGACATTAGTCTGGGGCGCCGTCTGCCATTAGGTGTGCTAGCCCCCGCCGATCTCCACGAGGGATGTGAGGACTCTAAAACTTCACCAGGGCCTCCATCGGCATATGGGTGAGTAGATAATGGCTGAATTTTCATTTTTGGGTGCTCTATCCCTTTAAAGTCCATTCTCACTGAGGGCGAATATCCGCGCAGATTATTCGTGCGGAAAAATATAAAAGTTGATTTCATGGGTTCTTATGGAAGTTTGCACACCGGGGCGGAACTTTCGTGAGGTGAAAAAGTTTCCGCCCAGACTTTGACCCCCCGCGGAATTCGCCGGTGGAATTGCACAGCTGGGCCAATGAAATTGTTTGTTTATAGTCGCGCAGACCCGGGAGAGTCCAAAATCCAGCCAGTCAGGATAGTATGTGAGAAAGGTTGATAAACCTCGTTTCACAGCACCACGTCCTTTTTGATAAAAGACAGGATGATTTTATGAACAATGAATTAAAGGACAACGTCTGGCAGTCCATTGTCCAGCTTGGTGGCTAGCTCGCTGCAGATGCTGCTGCTACTACTCTCGTCCATGTTCACCCACACCCGTTCACACTACGCGGAATTGGAACTCAACAACGTGAAATTCCGCACCATGTCTGTGCCTGTGTATATGGTTTGAATGCGGAAAAGCACTGTGCGAATATTCCGCAAAGCCGTCCCGCATTTCCACATCACGGCAGTGAGAATGTACCTTTAAATGGCCAAGTCTGGTTAATGTGAGCCAGTGTTCTGTTCCATCAAAGTGGCTAAGATTAGCCTCACATCGGTAACCATGGAAACCATGGTTCTGGCTAAGCCTGATACATCGAGCTAAACTCCGGTTTCCGTTCCATCAACCTGAGCCACAACTCCGTTCCATCAAGGTGGTTAACCTGAATCCCAGCCTAGTAACCATGGTAACTAATGCTGCCAGGCAATCCTGGTCTGTAGCAGGATTAAGGTGAGGATTAGCTCCATCTATGATCAACAAATGTTCAATAGACAAGAACAGACACCTAAAAGACAGTTCTGCCAGTGCTTTCACACACTCACAACTGTCATGATAAAATAATATGTAGATCATAAAATATATAACATCATCAAAAAACATTAACTTAAAAAACAAATTAAAAAGTAATAAAAATAAGATAATTAAAAAACACTTAAAACAGTAAAGCCAAAATCAAACTAATAACAACTAAACTATAATAAAATGAAACTGAGGCATTAAAAAAAGATTGTACATGTACATTAAACACATGAATATGTGATTGCCCTCCCATCCCCACCCCACTCTGTTTCCAATTGGCTAGCAAATTCACAGCCAATTAAGGTCAACTGACAATGGCCATATAAGGAGTGCATCCAAGAGAAGGAGAGGGACACACCCAGAGAGACACAAAGACAGAGCAAGCAGGATATTCTTATATCTTAAATTGACCTGCTGACAAGTCCTCCTCTGGCTACTGAGGCTGCTTCTGTTGAGACATAACAAGGGTCATAAGGACAGAGGGATGTCGTATGCTGTAAAGCCCTGTGAGGCAAATTGTGATTTGTGATATTGGGCTTTATAAATAAAATTGATTGATTGATTGATAACAGTGAGTGATGAAGATGGGACACACACCACTGTGGTCTGTCTGTTCCTTATCCTATAGCACATTCCATACATTTAAGGGGATTTTCCTTATTTTGATATAATAAGGGATAGAGCTTACAGTTGACTCCCAAATGATGAGAAATAGATAACTAATTCACTCTCACCTGCATTCACTTAATAGGTTTCCTAATCTCCACTGAATTGATGGATTTGGATTTGCTAAATGTCATTTTCTACAATCAATAGATAAATGTCATGTGATTATTTCCTATAAACTGATCATTTTGGAAATGTCATAATCTACAATCAATTATGTGATAAATGCGATGATTCACATAAAATAGTTTGATTTTAAATGCATCATCTGAACTTTACATAGGAATCAGTAGATAAATGTGATAAATAGTCTATCACTAATATTAATTTACACATTTGGTGAATTTCATTAGGCATACTTGAATTGTTAGATTTAATAGGTGTTCTTATGTACATATATTTTGTCCCTTTGATGTGGGATTTATATAACATGATATTATGCTGAAATGCTGAATTTTCTTTGTCACTTACGCATTTAGCCTGTCAGCAATATTCTGCCAGGCCACCTTCCTTGCTTTATTAATTGCTGCAGTATTGCCTTTGTTCCTAATCATGTCCTTATAGTCCTCATACACTTTCATAAGGAGCGTTTGCTCCGCCGCAGAAAAAAACTCTGCTCGTTCCTTTCCTTTGCTTTTTGACATTCTGCAACATGTTCGGCACTTGACTAGCGTGGGCTTTTTTTTTTCCCTGGGCACGTGCATGAGTTAAGACTTAAAGGGATAGTTTGACATTTTGGCAAATTCCCCTATTGCCGTAATCCCTATACTCACATGAGTAGGTACATTACCTTTAATTGTCAGTGCCTGCTGTTCTGAGATCAGTGGGGCAGAGCTGCCCGCTGAAATGGAGGTGAACGGTACAGGCCCCTGTCTCCCTCAAAACTAATCAAGTACACCATCAAATGAGTCCAAAACGCTCTAGTGGACAACACATGGCTTGCGCATTCCCCATGCTATGAAATAATAATATATAAATTAAAGCTGCAAGCAGCTGTGATCGGGCCCTCGCTCTCTCACACCACTGCGGGGGGGCAGCAGCACGCATCACTGAAGCGGTTGTGTGAAAACTCAGAGTAAATTAACCCTGACGTGTTGTGACGTTTCAACTTCCTACTCCAAAAAAAACCCTATGGGGAGGGGTTTTTGAAAATTACAACAGGGCGCTATAGAAGCATTTTGTCCCCCCCATGGGCAACGCCCCTATCAGATGTAAGAGTTCGCCATTCTTGACCTGTGTATCAATTTTCATGAGGATATGAGGCCACTGAAGCCATCAAAAAGCCAAACATATTTGATGGCGAGGGCGGCGCCATAGTGGCCACGCCCCTTCACATAGAGAAAAGCTTTTAATAACTTTTGTATCAAATGTGATGTTGATTGAACAAAATCTGTAGGAGGAGTTCGTTAAAATAAAAGGTGTCGAAATCACAAAATCACCACCAAAATGAAAAGTCAAAATCAAAATGGCCGACTTCCTGTTTGGAGTAGACCATTGGTGCCAGAGACTTTTATGTGTGTCTGGACAACATACACATGTGTACCAATTTTCATGTTCCTACTCCAAAAAAACCCCTATGGGGAGGGGTTTTTGAAAATTTCAAGGGGGCGCTATGGATGCATTTTGTCCCTCCCATGGGCGACGCCCCTATCAGATGTAAGAGCTCGCCATTCTTGACCTGTGTATCAATTTTCATGAGGAGATAAGGTTGTTGAAGCCATCAAAATGGCAAATGTATTTAGTGGCGAGGGATCAATAGTTGCCACGCTGCCACACGGACACCATTAGACTTAGCTGCACAGCATTCATAAGGTAGCTTCACCAACTTGTTCTGCATGCATTAGAAGTGGAACGAAGTTGATGCAGTCAAGTTTGTGGCATTAGTACATGTAAAAGTAAAAACTGGTCACTTCCTGTTTACACCGGGGGGTGCTATGAGTAAGGTGGGATATTAACATATTGGGGAATTTAGGGCAGAGCCAACATCATGTCCAGCAAGTTTGAAGCTGCTACGATCAAGTATGTCGGCGTGAGAGCTGTTCGAAATTCGATGGCGAGAAAATTAAACGTAACAAAAATTTGTCACGCCCTAGCAGCCACGCCCTTTGACCTACAGACATGCAGAGCACAACTTTTGATCAGCATGGTCTCTGGATGATCTGTAGCCAATTTCAAGTCAATCGGAAGAAATCCCTAGGAGGAGTTTGTTCAAATTTAAGTTGTGGAAATCGCCATAACGAAAAATTCAAAACAAAATTGCTGACTTCCTGTTGGGATTTTACCTTGATGTCAAGAGACTTTTTTGTGCGTCTCGGTATGATAAATGCATGTACCAAATTCCGTTTGCCTACGACAAATAAAACCAAATGGGGATGGTATTTTGAAAATTTGTAGGGGCCGCTATTTCGGCATTTCGCGTCAACCGTGTGCAACCTCCCAAAAATATCGAATTTCGGATGTGGCCGGACGAATGTGGAAAGTTAGAAGCATTTTGAAATTTGGGAAAGGGGCAAAATTGGGACACGTAATTTCGGAATAATAATAATAATAAACCGTGCGATTTCAATAGGGTCCTCGGACGACTTCGTCGTCGCTCGGGCCCTAAAAATCCTTGCATTTCAATAGGGTCCTCGCACCGCTAGGTTCAAAACAACATTGTGTTTGATGGCGATCAAGGTGGCGCCACGGTGACAGCGTTTGATGAAAGCTTCATTTTTAAGCATCATCAAGGTCTAAGGAATAAGACCAGCAAGTTTGAGGTGGGTCTGATTAACTTGCTAGAAGTGGGACATCAAAGAATGTATAAAGTAGCTTTCTGTTACCAGAAGGTGGTGCTATGGCGGTGATTCAAAATTCCTCTGTAGATGTGTTCAGGGCTGGACTGTCATCATGTGTGAAGTTTTGGCAAGATATTCCCAGTCAAGTTCCAGCAACATTTATCATTACGGCGAAACATCAAAGTTCGCCGCCAGGCCATGGCCACGCCCTTCAATGAAAACTCACAGTTTTGATTGATAAAGCGTCATCAACGTCTTATGACTTTTTTCACCAAGTATGAAGTGGATCTGGTCAAGTCTGTAGGAGATGTACATTAAAGTCTAAAACATGACATTTCCCATTGCCAGTAGGGGGCGCTATGTTTATCTCTAATTATTGACATGTAGATGGGTTCAGGCCGGGACTGTCATCAATCCTGTGAAGTTTGGCCAAAATTGGACCATGTATGCTGGAGTTATAAACTACTTCCTGTTTAGTGGCGAGACCCCTAACTTTGACGCCATCCCATGGTCACACGCATTGACGAAAACTCAAGCTTTTGATAACTTTTCATCGTCAAGGTCTTGGGATGGGACAGACCAAGGTTTGAAGTCGATCGGATGAAATCTCTAGGACTAGTTCGTTCATTTATGACCCCTGGAAATGGCCAAAAATGCACCAAAATTGCACAGTAAATTCAAAATGGCCGACTTCCTGTTGGGTTTAGAGGATCCCTCCAAGAGGCTTTTTTGTACGTCTCTGAGCGTTACATAAGCCTGCCAAGTTTCATACATGTAGGCATACATGTAGGTTAAACTAGCTTCAGGTGCTGTTTCCTCAAACTTTTGTAGGGGGCGCTACTGAGTCATGTTTTGGAACCAGCGCACGAGACCCTTAAAATATCAAATTTTTCAACAGTTCTGAGATGTGTGCAAAGTTTCATGAGTTTTCGGGTATGTTAAGCCTCCCAAAAAGGCAATTCATTTGGAGGAAAAAAAAGCCCCAATAATAATGATAATTCCTTCAGTTTTAAGAGGGCCTTCGCCCGGCCTTCGGTCGGTGCTCGGGCCCTAATAAAAAATCCTTGCATTTCAATAGGGTCCAATAGGGTTTTCAGGGTAGGACTGATATGAATCATCTGAAGTTTGATGGAGATCAGAACATTTACGGCAAAAATATAGCAATTTCCTGTTTCATGGCGAGACATCAAAATTAAACCCTCTGCAGCACGCATAGACACTAATGATATGTCATGTTTGTGTACATCAAATACACACCACAGCACTGAAATTTCAGGTAAATCCATAGATAAGTGTCTGGAAACAAGTACTTCCTTTCACCAGTAGGTGGCGCTATGACTATCACGGAATATTGTCATATAAATGTGTTCAGGGTGGGACAAATATGAATCATGTCAAGTTTGGTGGACAACGGACCATTTACTCCAAATTTATAGCAATTTCCTGTTTCATGGTGAGACATCAAAAGTAAACCCTCTGCAGCGCGCATAGACACTAATGATATGTCACGTTTGTGTACATCAAATATAGACCATAGCACTGAAATTTCAGGTTAATCCAAAGGTAAGTGTGTGGTAAGAAGTACTTCCTTTCACCAGTAGGTGGCGCTATGACTATCACGGAATATTGCCATATAAATGTGTTCAGAGTGGGACAAATATCAATAACGTCAAGTTTGGTGGACAACAGACCATTTATGCCAAAGCTACAGCAAGGAATCCCTTCAAAACAACATTGTGTTTGATGGCGAACAAGGCGGCGCCACGGTGACAGCGTTTGATGAAAACTCAAAAGCTTCATTTTTAAGCATCATCAAGGTCTAAGGACTTAGACCAGCAAGTTTGAGGTGGGTCTGATTAACCTGCTAGAAGAGGGACATCAAAGAATGTATAAAGTAGCTTTCTGTTGCCAGTAGGTGGCGCTATGGCGGTGATTCAAAATTCCTCTGTAGATGTGTTCAGGGCTGGACTGTCATCATATGTGTGAAGTTTTGGCAAGATATTCCCACGTGGAGTCAAGTTACAGCAACGTTTATCATCACGGCGAAACATCAAAGTTCGCCGCCAGGCCGTGGCCACGCCCTTCGACGAAAACTCACAGTTTCCACAATAAAGCATCATCAACGTCTTATGACTTTTTTCACCAAGTTTGAAGTGGATCTGGTCAAGTCTGTAGGAGATGTACATTAAAGTCTAAAACATGACATTTCCCATTGCCAGTAGGGGGCGCTATGTTTATCTCTAATTATTGACATGTAGATGTGTTCAGGACGGGACTGGCATGAATCCTGTGAAGTTTGGGCAAGATTGGACCATGTATGCTGGAGTTATAAACTACTTCCTGTTTAGTGGCGAGACGAAAACTCAAGCTTTTAATAACTTTTCATCTTCAAGGTCTTGGGATGGGACAGACCAAGGTTTGAAGTCAATCAGATGAAATCTGTCGGACTAGTTTGCTCATTTAGGACCCCTGGAAATGGCCAAAAATGCATCAAAATTGCACAGTAAATTCAAAATGGCTGACTTCCTGTTGGGTTTAGAGCATGCCTCCAAGAGGCTTTTTTGTAGGCCCTTGAGTGTTACATAAGCCTGCCAAGTTTCATACACGTAGGTTAAACTGGCTTCAGGGGCTGTTTCCTCAAACTTTTGTAGGGGGCGCTACTGAGCCATTTTTTGGAACCCCGGCATGCAACCCTTAAAATATCAAATTTTTCCACCAGTTCTGAGAAGTGTGCAAAGTTTCATGAGTTGTCACACACGTTTAAGCCCTGAAAAGTCCAGTTCATTTGGCGGAATAAAAAAAATAAAAAATAATAATAATTAAAGCTGCAAGCAGCGATGATTGGGTCCTCGCTCCCCCATGCAACCGTGGGGGCCTGAGGCACATGGGGGTTGTGGCGTGAAGCGAGAAGGGAGAAAAAACCTTGCAGGAGCGAAAAAACCCAATGTTTCGTTCATAACCAGATGTGGCCAGATGCGTTCAGGGGTGTACCCAGATTACACGTGAAATTTCAAGCAAATCGGACTATGCATGAAGGATTTATACCAAGTTGATGTTCCGTGGCGAAGGATGCAACATGACAGGACTGGGATTGGGTTAGAGTTAGGGATTGGGGAATTCAGGGTGGAGCTATCATCATGTCCAGCAAGTTTGAAGCTGCTACGATCAAGTATGTGGGCGTGAGAGCCGTTCGAAATTTGATGGCGAGAAACTGAAACGTCACCAAAATTTGTCACGCCCTAGCAGCCACGCTCTTTGACCTACAGACATGCAGAGCACAACTTTTGATCATCATGGTCTCTGGATGATCTGTAGCCAATTTGAAGTCAATTGGACGAAATCCCTACGACAAGTTCGTTCAAATGTAAGTTATGGAAATCGCGAAAACGAAAAAATTCAAAACAAAATGGCCGACTTCCTGTTGGGATTTTACCATGACGTCATGAGACTTTTTTGTGCGTCTGGGTATGATACATGTGTGTACCAAATTTTGTTTGCTTACAACAAACTAACCCCAATGGGGAGGGTATTTTGAAAATTTGCAGGGGGCGCTATTTCAGCATTTCGCGCCGACCATGTGCAACTGCCCAAAAATATCGAATTTCGGATGTGGCCGGACGAATGTGGAAAGTTAGAAGCATTTTCAAATTTGGGAAAGGGGCGAAATTGGGACACGAAATGTCGTAATAATAATAATAATAATAACAAACAGCACGATTTCAATAGGGTCCTCCGCGGACGACTTCGTCGTCACTCGGGCCCTAATAATAAACAACACGATTTCCATCGGGTCCTCCGCGGACGACTAATAATAATTCCTTCAGTTTCAATAGGGCCTTCGCCCGGCCTTCGGTCAGTGCTCGGGCCCTAATAATAATAATAATTCCTTCAGTTTCAATAGGGCCTTCGCCCGGCCTTCAGTCGGTGCTCGGGCCCTAATAATAATAATAATAAACAGCGCGATTACAATAGGGTCCTCGCGGACGACTTCGTCGTTGCTTGGGCCCTAATAATAAACAGCGCGATTACAATAGGGTCCTACGTGGATGACTTCGTCGTCACTTGGGCCCTAATTAAGTAACATTACGACATATGAAGCAAATACTCTGAACTACTTTCTTGAGTAAACCAGTGGGCGGAGTGACACAGTGCACACCTGAGACAGTGCCGTAGTTATTGCTTGCAGACTTGCATTTGTGGTATCGTAAGCTGGACGCACCAGAAAGTTTGAGAAAAGTTTACAGAGTGTTGTTGTAAATCATGGTTTAATTTATTGTAAAAGGTTGCGGTAACAAGCCGAAGACATGGAGCAGAGTGAAGTTTCACGTAGTACCAACCAAAAATACGGACAGGATGAAACAATGGCTATTTGTGCTGGACATCGACCCCAACACGCCTGTGGAAACGGTCCGGAAAATGTTTGTTTGCTCCAACCATTTTTTACCGGAGGACTACAGTGAAAGGATGGAGCGCAAAAGCTCAGGAATGGATCAAATGCTTTTCTTGAAAGATACTGCCACACCATCTGTCGGCATCACAAAACAAGACGTGGTAAGTGATCGTTGTGTATTTTGCTCAGCAATCTCTCTGATGTAACGTTACCTCCATGTTGAGTAACATTAGCCTACAACCCAAGCATGGTAAATAAGGCTAAAATGCAAATGTTGTTGTGGTTATGTTATGG
>NC_065519.1:35325253-35379059 GCF_006386435.1 Epinephelus moara
CTGTATATTCTGGCTTCTTCTCAACAAACTTGTTTTGATGACGGGAGTAACTGCACTAAACATACGCTGTTTGAAATCACTCCGCCCAGCAAGTACTGTATATCTGGAATGTAGTTCCGGCTGTGCATTTGGCTTCAAAACAACTCTGTCTCGTAATATTACATTATTATTTCATAGCGTGGGGAATGTGTAAGTTACAAGTTGTCCACAAGAGCGTTTTGGAGTCATTTGATGGTGTATTTGATTAGTTTTGAGGGAGAGAGGGCTGTACCGTTCACCTCCATTTTGTGTTCCGAACAGCAGGCAGCTCTGCCCCACCGATCTCAGAACAACAGGCACTGATAATTAAAGGTAATGTACCTACTCATATGACTATTGGGATTACAGCAATAGGCGAATTTGCCAAAATGTCGAACTATCCCTTTAACAGGTGAGGCTTGAATTAGCGTCAGTTGGAGCCAGCTGATTTCACTTGATGGAACGGGCTGGCGCTAGATTGGGAGTTGGCATTTAGTCAAACTTCAAGATTACACCTTAGTCTAGATATTCTTAGCTACGTTGATGGAATACCCCCCTGGGGTACCTTGCATGTCGTTTATGGATGTGGAAAGTCCATGACCAAATGTCAATATGTGACAAGATCAGAGGGAGAATGTGTTGTATTATCAGGCCAAAGAGTATGTAAACTTTGGTTGAAAGTGGGCACACACAATTGTGTGATAATAATCATCACCTGACCACTATCCTTAAATAAAAGAATAGTTTTCTGCATGATCAGTCATATTTCCTAATAAATATATAATTTTCTGCCAGGGGTATATAAATTTATGAGCACAACTGCATGTATGAGGCTAAGCTTTTTGTTGTTGTTGTTGTTTTTGTTTGTCTGTTTTTGTTTGTGTGTTTTGTTTCTTCATTCAATAATGCATGTTATGAAGTCTTGCAATTTTGAAAATTATTTATTAGCCAAAACCTTTTAAGATCAGTCAACTTTGATCCAAAGCACAGGCATATTAAAATATGTTTTGTTTTGGGTTTTTTTGCTGAAAAACAACTTACTATATGCCTCGACCTGACAGTAATATTTTTTATAAAAGCAAAAAAAAACCATTTCATTAAGAAATCAGACGCACAGTTAATACTGATGTATTATTTTCAACTAGATGGAAATCAGAAAGCAAATTCTCGAGCATAGTTCAGTTATATGTCCTGGTATAAAATTTTGCTCTTGTTGTGTCAAACAGTCCAATCAGCTGCATCAAGAGATTTCCAAAAGAAAGGTGTCTCAGTTTGGTAAAAGACTTCCACAAAGTTTGGTCTCAAGTATCCTTTCTCATGACTCTCACGATTTCCAGTCAAGTAAGGAGCAAATACGAAAATTTTGGATTTACCTATCACTTGAGTCTCTATCAGCTGCTAAGCAGGAGCAAATAGTAGAGATGTTGTAGGAAAAATTGTTGTTGAGGGTGCTGAACTCGAAACAGGTCAGGATAACAAAGGCCAAAATACACCTATAAATATGTTAAATCATGTGTTTTTATTCTTTCTTCCTTAACCACTTCCTCATGCTGCAATTCAAAATAGCTAGTAGTGAAAATATCCCTTCAGACTAACACACTGACCACTTCACATAGCATCAAATCAAATCAAGTCCGTCTTTAGTGCCCAGTAAATGTACAGTTGTAAGAAAACAATACTAAAGAAATACATTACTTCGCATACATGAGGCAAGCAGAGTGTGTGTGAGAACTTACTATGTGCAGCATTAGATAGTCCCCCAGACCAGGTGCACTATCAATCCTGACCAGAATGCCATCTTTCAGAGAGGTACTGAAGCCAACAGTCAGCCTGTCCGTCCTGGTGCTCGGCCTCTCATTGGCTGGCCACTTGAATGTAATGAGGCCTCCTCCTTTGCCAAAGATGTATGTTGTCCCAGCTGAACAGAAAATAAGAATAAATGAATAATAAGCTGAACTCAAACAAGAACCACATCCATCCATCCATCCATCCATCCATCTTCTAACCACTTCAAATCTGCTGTCTAAATATATACTGAGTGTCCAGAATACACTGAATATTAGTAGGCTTATGCAAGGAAAGTTGATGATATCATGTAGTGGAAAGGTGCTGTGACAGTTAAGTAAGATAATATAAGAATAGCAGGCAGGGGCGGCTGGCCAATAGAGGGCGATAGGGTGCCGCCCCTCCTTGAGCCACGAAAGGAAGATGATGATAATAAATGTATGATTATCATCATCATTATACACACAATATATTAATTATTCTGATAATTTTCACTTGAAACAGCTCGTCTGCATGTGAAATCGCGTTCCGACCCTTTGGGGCGTTATCACTCTGCCTGGAAATCGCCCCGATCACTCTCATAGACTTTCATGTAAAAGGCTTTTTTTCCAAATGCAGGCACTCAAATGCAATCTCTATGGGTTCCGGGAGGGCTCACCCCAATGTGTTTTTGTCATACGTAAACCACCAAGTATCATTCATGCGCTCCTCGGATGGTCCGATTTCCCATGTCGTTCTTCGGTAGCCTACTTCATTGTGTGTCCATGAGCGTTTAAGTTGTAATGTGGAGACAACATGGACATTACAAAGAAGATGTATTGTATTTTATCACTCAAAATGTTTAAAAAACAAGTCGTCAACTGTTTCCACTGAAATATTGCTTTACGGTCGGAAACTCATTTTTCCGATTATTCCGACATCACATGAGGCAGTGCCACTGCGTAGCAATCACATTCAAGATCAACATGGCTAACATTTCCAGCTGATCCAAGAGGCTTTTTAACCCTATAGATTAAAAAGGAATGACGCATAGTGCGTCCAAATTCAAACCTGTTCTCTATAGATTTTCTGCGCGACCGTGCGTCATAGCGAGAAGCCACACATATCACGTGAAACAGCGGGACCGCAGCTTTCCAACAAGACCAAGCACTTGTCGGTAGTCCAATGTTTTCACAGCGAAAAAAATGATAAAGTTACACTAAATTTATGTATAACAGAGCCTTCATACAGCTTTGCACACACATTACTCTTGGATGGATTACTCGCGAATGCAGGGTCGCACAGAAATGTCACACATATCACATGAAAGCACAGGACCAGAGCTGTCCAGTGATACCACACATATCATTGTGCTGTCATCCCATCACGCTGTAAATATAGATCAATTGTCTACAAAATAAAAACCTGACGAATTTCTTTACAATCCATTATACAGATCTTGTTATCAGTCACTTCATATAGTGAGAAATATCGTATCTTACCACGTCTTAGGCTTGCGTGTGTTTCTCCCTGTCTATCCACGTTTGTAGTCCGGCTTTCAAGATGCAAATATCTCCATATTGTCCAGTTGACACTCTGATAGTGTCTGATGGTCTATGATAAGACCAACACACTTCACCTTTACAAACTGTAGCCTAATTATGCATGCGTGACAGGGCAGTAGTCACCATATACATTATTGACACGTGTCTGGCAATCATGTCCGCCTGGCACAAACCACATGTTTTGGACAGCTGTGAAGTGACAGAATGTCCCACCATCATGGTTCTTATATTATCAGATTCCAGAGAGTCTCCCCTCTTCATAAATGGCAGAATATGTCAACTTCCAACTTGCTATGGTGAGATACATGTACAAATGTAAGAATTTAGTAACACAGATTTGTGTTTTTCATTGATATAAAAATTTATATAAAATATAGGCACATAGAAGGACATGGAATGATGGCAAATCTGGTTAGCCCAGATTGTCCTGAAAAACAAAACAAAACAAAACAAGATATAGCATGTGTATGTAGCCTTTATAATGACTGTGATATGAGCCTAGGGCCCATAGGGTTAAGTTGTAGGGTACATTTATTTCTTTAATCAGAACACAAAATGAATTTCCACTTAGCTATAATAAAATGTTTTCTGATTAAGACTGACAATGACTCAGTGAATACCTTACTCAATTTTATTTGATTAATGGTAAAACAGGTCTCTGTTCACATTCAAAGGTATTTGTGTGGGCAAACTGATGAAAATTAGTCTGTTGATGACCACAGTGGATTGTTCAGTCATTGTAGAGCCAAATTAATTCAAATATACCCACTGAACGGGTCACCTCAGCCATCATCACAACAATTGCCCCCCTTGAGAAATTTGGCAGGAGCCGCCACTGATAGCAGGTATCACTGCACTACAGAGATATGAAATATTGTAATAATACTAACAACTAGAAAAGTGCACTTGGTAGAGTGCAGATCTCCACAAGGTGGCCAAGTGGCTTCCCGAGCTGATCATCACCTCTCCAAGCAATTCTTGTAATTCTGGCAGACATAGAGCAGCATGTTTCAGAGGTGTCCCAGAAGTGTCTCAGAAGATAGTAAAAACAAATTTGCCTTCTCTACTATCGATAGAGCCATAGTGCATTGTACAGAGCACATCAAGTACTAACTTAATGAGAAAGAACTTCACAAGTTAGCAACACCAGCGACCATAGTCAAATGTATCCCTGGGGCAGAACAGGCGACACTGAATCAAATATAAAACTGCTTGCTGAGGGTAAGCATAGATTTAGTTAGATTATTATTCATGTCAGCAGTAATAACGCCTGATTACGCCAGTCAGAGGTCAATAAAATTACTAAAAAATGTCAGACTCCATAATTTTCTCTGGGCACCTCCCAAACCAGACCAGTGATGACATGTATAGCCGCATATTATCATTGAACCACTGGCTTAAGGTGGTGTAATAACTGGCAGACTTTCTGGGGAAAACCTTGTCTGATTAAGGGAGACAACATTCATTTCACTTTGGATGGAGCTGCTCTCATCTGTGACTGAATTTAAAACCCTGACAACCCAGAGATGACACCAGGAAGCAGAGTCTGACATGAGTCTTACATACTTACCTGAGCTTCCTCTAGAGCAGTTACCCACCCATATTGCCATAAAATCTGTGTCTGTGAGTTGACCACGAAAATTATTTAAACCTAAAAGAAACAAAAGAGTTTTACATAAAAACCCAATAAGTACAATCAAACAGGATGAATAAATGTGGACTTTTAAACATCCCATCTCGTCATCTAAAGCAGTGCTGATAAATGATTTAATATCAGATAATAATTAGAGGTGGGGGAAATAGTTGATTCTTAGATGCATCATGATGCGGACATGGACAATCGGGCATCGTATCAAAAATGTCCATAATCAGTTGTCTAAATGTTTCATAATAACGTGATGTTGACAAACAAAAGAAGTGGAACTCAACCGCAAAGGCAGTGCAGCACCTGCACAGTCTTCAGCACGGACATGCGAGTTAAAGGGATAGTGCACCCAAAAATGAAAATTCAGCCATTATCTACTCACTCATATGCCGACGGAGGCTCAGGTGAAGTTTTAGAGTCCTCACTTCCCTTGCGGAGATCGGCGGGGGGAGCGGCTAGCACACCTAATGGCTGACGGCGCCCCAGACTAACGTCCAAGAACACAAAATTGAAACCACAAAATATCTCCAACATGCTCATCCGTAGTGATCCAAGTGTCCTGAAGCCCCGAAATAAAAAATTGTATGGAAAAATGTCATTTGAACTCTGTTTTTAGCCTCACTGTAGCCTGTAGCTCTGACTGCTTCTCTGTGCTCCGCGCTCACGTGTGCGCGCTCAGGGTAATCGGTGATGCACGGTCTCTGATGAGCAGCAGTCTCGTCAGTACTGATGTCCAGATTCTCAAGTGCAGGCATCGCCAATTCCCAGTCTGAGCAGCAAAGACTTTCCTCATCCGTTGGCATTGCTTTGCATTTGAAACAACTACACCACCAGGTTTCCAGTGCTCAACTCCGGTATTCTGCGGCTGGCTGAGACTCATGAGCTGCAGCGGCTGCTTCGTCCAGTAGCCTGAGTTCCGCGTCCGTATACTTGGACTCAAACAAATATGGCTCAACAAAGAAATGCTGTTCCTCCTCAATTTCAAAGTCTTCAGACATGTTGGGCTGTCCTTTGCTAAAAGACCGTAGTGCAAATTATCTTTTAGCTACTGTGGTTACTGTTGTCTCTTTCTGCGGTGCATGTGGCACGTGATGTAAACACGGGTAAGCAAAGCTCATGCTTTCGCTGGTCTCGCGCAAGCGCGCACACGTGAGCACAGAGCACAGAGAAGCAGTCAGAGCTACAGGCTACAATAAGGCTAAAAACAGAGTTCATATGACGTTTTTCGAAACAACATTTTATGTCGGGGCTTCAGGATTTCTGCGAGAAAAACACTTGAGCGTGATCTGTAAGGGTTTATTATGTCCTCTTGGCAAGCCCTCCCTACAATGCTGCTGCATATTAATGTCATCAGCAGGAGGCAGTGTGGTGCGGTGCTTCCCCCACTGATACGCTTTTTCAACGGTCTCTCTGTCCTTCCTCATTCATGGAGCGAAGCTGCAAAGACCTGAACTACCTGTTGCCTGTGTCATCTTTTCTCCGGTTTCCAACAGGTCTGTGAAGTCTTTAAACTTGCATAACTGCATACACACGTTGTCAAACATGTAAAATGAGTGTTAGATTGGTTGTGAGGGTAGTCAGTGCATTTATATGGGTTTTCTGACCAGTAGGGGGAAAAGTCTCTTTCTTTGTTTTCTTACTGTGACCTAAGATGGTGCCAGTGTTCTGTCGATTTCCCCTACCTGTCGAGAAGTGCTGCTTTGTGGTTCTGTGCATGCGCAGAGCCAATTTTCCAAGTTTTGTTTCCACGCCCATACATTTTTGCTACTTGTCAGTCCACGCTGTTGTTAATGGTGAGTAACATCCTCAAAATTCATTTTCTTTGCGCTTTTGGCCTATTTAAGAAGTTAAGTTAGCATGCAATATGCTGCCATTAATCCTACAGTGGCAGTGAGGTAATTAGTAGTCTTACATGAATGCATTGATTAGTGGGAGCATTATTTGATGCCAAGTATTTCATCCATCAAAATACACTACCCATGAAATATTAATTTCATTACACTTTTTGTACATTAGACAAATGAGAAAAGAAAACACTTATTTTATGCCTTTTTTGCATATACAGATAGAAAACCATAAAGTAGCATTTTTTGATAAAGTAGCGTGAATCGATAGACAGACCTATCGGTTTATGCAGCAGTAGCAATTTTCGACAAAGCAGCAGAAATCGTCAGAATACCGGCCGTAAACTTTTAATTGAGATGAATGTAATACCTAAATGTGGTCTTGTTTTTGGCTCCAGCACATTTCATTTTTGGAAAAAATAATATTTTATTGATGTAAGAGCTTGTTTTAAATAACTATAGTGCATTTTGATGCATTCGTAAATATGTTTCACACCCTAAAAGTTTAATTTGCAAGTCTTCAGCTCATATATTTCTTCTAAACTGACATGCCATTGTCATTACAAGCAACTTTCTTTTAAAGTTTTATTTTACACTGAATATCAGAGTAAATGAGGGAACATATAAGGACCTGCAAAGTCTACATTTCTTTATAGTGTTTTCCTGTAGTACTATGGACTAAATGTAAATACAGCTCAATTTTTAGACCGAATGAGGACACATTAATAGACTAATACACTGGTTGGACTCCATTATATTTATTGTGAAGAGAGAATGTGTGTTTTATATGAAAGTAAAAGGGAAAAAAGAACCATAATCAGCTTATGTAATTTATTTTATATCTGATATTTTGAATTGTGCAAGGAAAACATTTTTGCATGTGTGCAAATAAAATGCACGGAGTGAAGCCGCAATGAACTGAACTACCTGTTGCCTGTGTCTTCTTTTCTCCTGTTTCCAACAGGAATCTTATCTGTATATAGGTTCTCTGTCTGAGACCTGTAACAGATTTGTGGGGGCTTGTCCGGGATTGGCGACACCTGTGGGTGGAGAACGTCATCGATCCAGTGATCCCTGAACCCGTGGACCTGTGTGCATATGTCGTCAGAGCGAGGGGCTGCGAGAATCCAGGGTGTCTGACTGCTGCCAGAGCGAGGGATTTTTAGGGCTATGGGCATCTAATGAGTGTTCACAATGGCAGACAGTGAGAGGAAGAAGTTGGTTTGGGCTATCAAGAAGGGACTATTTTGTCTTCCTACAGATGAGTTGTCCCAGCTTGCTACCAACATACCACAGACACCTGACCAAGACTCAGCTAAGCTTAAAAAAATGATGAAGAGGGTTATATCGATTATGTGTGCTCATACATGGACAGTACAGTTTTGCTGGAATCAGAAGATGAGGCAATGTTGCAGCTACTTGTTTTAAGAGATACAATGGCGTAAGAAACTTCGGAGTAATATTTGATCAAGATTTGTCTTTTAACTCCCATTTTTTTCATCTGCGTAATATTGCAAAAATTAGGCCTATTCGGTCCCAAAAAGGGTGCCGTAGCATTGTTCCGACCTCTCGTTAGTCCAACGTCCCGTTGTTCCGAAATGTGATTATACTAGGATATACTGTATTTGTGTACCATAGAGGATCAGCAACGCAACAAAAGTAGGCTACTGGTTGAATAGACTCACAAGTCAGTCTTTAGACACTTTGTGTAACTAAAGACTGATGTCTTTCTCCCTGATTTTGTGTTTAGATGGGCGGATACAATTTCAGAGTTTAAAAAAACTCCCTACGTTGCAGGACCAATAGTAAATCCGCAGGGCGGTCCTTCGGTGGCTCGCTGAACTCTTGTGCTCGTAAACATAGTCCAACTAGAAACACGCATAGCGGTACAAAATGGCTCAAGTCGCTGTAAGTCCTTCATTTCCACAATCTTGTGGACTGAGCACCGGCTCTGGGTCAGCTGGGAAAGGCTTGAGGCGAAGCAGGCTCACGGCTTATGTGTTTGCCACTTTCTTTTTCATTTTAACCCACACCATGGTCTTTTCCTAACCCTAACCAAGTGGTTTTTGTGCCTAAACCTAACCAGACCTTAACCACAGGGCATCATGATGATTTCGGAACAACGGGACTTCGGAACAATGGGTTTGATATGGTCGGAACAATGGGCTGTCGGACCAATGGGCAGACCCCCAAAAAGATGCAGAAAATTTGGTCCACGCTTTTGTTATCTCTCGGCTGGATTACGGTAATTCCCTATTATTGGGTAGATCTAACAAGTCTTTGAAAACTCAGAATGCAATCAATCCAGAATGCAGCGGCACGTGTACTGACAGGAACTAAGAAACAAGATCACATTTCTCTTGTTTTAGCTCCTCTGCAGCGGCTCCCTGTAAAATCCAGAATTGAATTTAAATTCCTACTCCTAACTTGTCAGCCTCCATCATGTCTTAGAGAGCTCATAGTGCCCTATTATCCCACCAGAACACTGCGCTCTGAGAGTGCAGGGTTACTCTTGGTTCCTAAAGTCTCCAAAAGTAAAACAGGAGCCAGAGCCTTCGGTTGTCAGGCCCCTCTTCTGTGGAATCATCTTCCTGTTTTGTTCCAGGAGGCAGACACTATCTCCGTATTTAAGACTACACTTAAGACTTTCGTTTTTGATTTAAATTTTTTTCAATTTTATTTATAAAGCCCAATATCACAAATTACAATTTGCCTCACAGGGCTTTACAACATACGACATCCCTCTGTCCTTTGGACCCTCACAGCAGATAAGGAAAAACTCCCCCCAAAAAAACCCTTTAACGGGGAAAAAAACGGTAGAAACCTCAGGAAGAGCAACTGAGGAGGGATCCCTCTTCCAGGATGGACAGATGTGCAATGGATGTCGTACAGAACAGATCAACATGATAAATTAACAGTAATCCGTATGACACAATGAGACAGAAAGAGAGACGAGAGAGAGAGAGAGACAGAGACAGATGCAGGACAGACAGTGATGACAGTAGCTTACAACAGCAATAATGAAAGTAATAATATTATAATTAACATTACAGGCTATTCTAGTACAATATGTTGAAAGTATTAATATCTGATGTGACAATAATCATATGTGTATAATAACAGTAGAAGTATGACTAGGGATGGGTATCGTTAAGTTTTTATCGGTACTACTACTCTTATCGATACTGCTTATCAATCTGGTATTTTAACGGTACTCTTATCGATACTTTTTGAGGAAGAAAAAAACAAATTAAGAACATAAATTGCTTTATTTTCTCAGTTTTTTAACAAAACATTTTACTTTTTACAACTTGAAATGTAAAATACATAAAATAATAGTGTTGTCATGGTACCAAAATTGGGACCCACGGTACGATACCAGTGAAAGTATCACGGTTCTGAGTAGTATCACAATACCACAGCAAAAATTAGGTAGATGTGCCTTTTGTCATTTATAAAAAGATAAATCACTTTTCTATAATACATCAATGATATTTCAATGGAATAAATTACTTATTGACTTATTCATACTTCAAAAACAGCATCAATAAGTGATTAACATAGGGGGGATCAAAATAAAATAAATAAATAAAATAAAAATCAACCAGCCACCCTCCTCCCCTGACAAGTAAAGAACAGTCCCTAAAGTGCGCTGAGGTTTGTGGACCGTTACCTGCCACAAAGAGTAATGTGAACGGCTCGTTTCCCCTCTGACACATCACATACCCGTGTGCTGCCACGGCTCGGCTGTTCAGCTACTTCTGAACAGTCATGTCACCAACAAAGAGGAAAATATTGGACCTGGAGCCAGGCTTCTCCGTCGCCGGTAAGCCATTATCTTGTGCCGGAAACCCTATTTAGGGTCGCAAAATAGCTAATGGTTATTAACTCCACGTGTTGGCTGCTAGCACAGTGTTACAAACCTGGACTGGACGTAGATGAACTAGCTGTGCTAGGGCACTCAAACACTGTACATCTTCCTGTCTGAATATGATGCACTTTTGCAAGGTGTTTTGACAAATTACTAGTGTTGCCGCCCTTACACGCAAAACATTTGTCACACTTGTGACAACGTGCTGTGTCTGCATCAACTCTTGTAATGTAAAGCCACACTTTTGACCGTTTGGCTCTCTCCGCCATCGTTATCTATCTAAAGGTAGGCTACGAGCTTGAGTTGGTGTATGCGCTGTCTTGTCACTGGAACAACAGCCCCGCCCCCCTGCTCTCCACTCACACACAGCAGGCAGCCAGGGTGAGCGACACAGAACGCTCGTCTTCAGGGAGAATAGCGAAAATTATGATACAATGACGGATAATTGACGGAGTTGGTGAGATAAATGTGCAAGATAATGTTTATCTTGTTAAAAAAAAAAAAAAAAAAACGCGACTGCTCCAGTACCGATAGCAGAGTCGTTAAGGTCAGAGCTTATCAATACTGCGGTATTGAAAAATGTAGTCCCGGGGCTCGTTCAATACCGGAGTTCGGTACCCATCCCTAAGTATGACTAATAATAACAGCAACAGCAGGAGGCATCTGGCAGGACCACGGCAGCAGCACAACCACACATGTCACACTATCCAGGCACCACTGCAATATAAGTTAACCTGCGAGACAGTGGAGCACAAAGGCTCTGGAGAAGAAGCTGAGTTAGTGACATGCAGTATGGCTGAGTTAGCAAGATGCAGTAACAGGACATGAATGTTAGCAAAGGAGAGAGAGAGAAGGAGAGAAGGTGCTTGGTGTATTATAGGAGGTTCCCTGGCAGACTAGGTCTATGTCAGCCTAACTAGGGGCTGGTCCAGAGAGAGAGAGAGAGAGAGAGAAAGAGAGAGAGAGAGAGAGAGAGAGAGAGAGAGAGAGAGAGAGAGAGAGGCTCAATTCCAATCTGATCCCTTACAGACTCACTGACTTAGAGGTGCGTTTATGTGAAGTGCGTGAATGTGTGAGGGCTGTCCCATTGTCAAATCGTCAAGTCAGTGAGTCAGTGAGTGAGCCCTTTATGCCCCCTTACTGTAGGTCCGCATCGATGCGGACTTACGGTAAGGAAATTACCCACAGTTCATAGCGTTGTGACATCAAATACAGGGGTTGTGTTATAAAAAAACCCGAAAACACGGTTGGCAGATATGCAAATGGTAACGTTGTGGAAGGAGAGCGAAAAAAAACAGATAGATAAACAATGAAACATTACATTAACAAGGATTTAAGATGGTACATAAACACACGAGGTCAGAGGAATACCAGTGGTTATATTCCACACACAAAGAATATATATCTATATCTATATATATATATATAGATAGATAGATAGATAGATTTAGATATCTATCTATATAGATATATATTCTTTGTGTGTGGAATATATGCTGACAATAACCGATAATGATTGCGGAGGCCCCTCTTACACATTTTGCGACTGTCTGCCCAGACTAAACGAGATTCTTCCAGTTTGGTTTATTGGCAATTCCTTTCAAATTTTCGTGATATTTGTTTTAATTTACGGGGTTTCAGAGTTATACCAAGGAGCGAACTTTCTTTGCTTTGTTAACGTTCTTTTAAGAGGTGCTACGGAGTTGAGTGTTGTTCGCAGTGAGCCTGCGGCGCTATCGACAAGATGATCAATTCAGGAGAGTTTAAAGTCAATACGTGAAACCTCTGTTACTGAAGGACATGGTATTAAATTTAACGACGGAGGAATCATTTCCTTAAATTTTGTAACAGCAGTATCTGATAAACATCTAGTATAGTAACTGTTTCTGAGTGGCGTGTAATCGAGAAAAAAAAAATCAAAAGTAATCAAATAATGATCCGATAGCGAGGGATTCTGAGGATTCAATTCAATTCAATTCCATATGTCAGAACTAGATCGAGGGTATGGTTAAAACAGTGAGTGGGTTTATGTACACCCTGACTGAAGCCATTGGAGACTAACAATGAGATAAACGCGGTAGCCAGGGAGTCATTATCAACGTCAACATGAATGTTAAAATCGCCTACAATAATAATTTTATCTGATTTAAGAACTAAACTGGATAAAAACTCTGAGAATTCAGATACAAATTCAGAATACGGGCCAGGAGCACGGTACACTATAACAAATAAAAGTGGCTGCGAAGTTTTCCAGGTCGGATGTAAAATATGATTGATTGATTGATATGATTATCTGATATTAATTCGTTTACTAACACTGCTTTAGACGATAGAGACCTGATATTTAACAGTCCGCATTTAATTTTCCTGTTTTGTCTTTCTGTCACAGAAGAGGTTTTAATTTTTATGAGGTTGTTATGCACAACTCCTCTTTGTTTCATTTTAGATTTAGATAATTTAGGTGGTCGGGGGACAGACACCGTTTGTATAAAACTATGGGTGGGTAACTGCACTAGAAACTCAGAGAAGCGTGTAGGACTGCAACTCTGAGTCCTGGTCTCAACTCTGGGTTGTCAGGGTTTTGAATTACTAATAAACTTGGCCAGGTTCCTAGATATGAGAGCAGCTCCATCCAAAGTGGGATGAATGCCATCTCTCCTAATAAGACCAAGATTTCCCCAGAAAGTTTGACAATGATTAACAAAACCCACATTGTTTAGGCTTATAGGCTTAAGGCTTATAGTTAGGGCTGGCTCAGGCTTGGCTCAGGCTTGTTTTGGACCAGCCCCTAGTTAGGCTGACATAGACCTAGTCTGCCAGGGAACCTCCTATAATACACCAAGCACCTTCTCTCCTTCTCTTTCTCTCCTTTGCTAACATTCATGTCCTGTTACTGCATCTTGCTAACTCGGCTCTACTGCATGTCACTAACTCTGCTTCTTCTCCGGAGCCTTTGTGCTCCACTGTCTGTCAGGTTACCTCATATAACAGCTGTGCCTAGATTGTGTGACATGGTTGTGCTGCTGCCGTGGTCCTGCCTGAGGCCTCCTACTGCTGCTGTTATTATTAGTCATACGTCATACTATTATTATACACATATGATTATTGTCACTTACATATACTATCATATATTAATATATACGTACAACATATTGTATGACAATAGCTGTTATTATTATTATAATATTATTACTTAAATTAATGTTATTGTAGCTATTGTCATTACTGTCTGTCCTGCATCTCTCTCTCTCTCTGGGGAGTTTTTCCTTATCCGCTCTGAGGATCCAAAGGAAAGAGGGATGTCGTAGGCTGTAAAGCCCTCTGAGGGCTAAAATTGATTGACTGATTGATTCACACACACACACACACACACACACACAGTTGAACCGTGGTGTGGCTCAGAGGTAGAACGGGTCGTCCACCAATCGAAAAATCCGCAGTTAGATCCCCAGCTCCTCCAGCCTACATGTCGAAGTATCTTCGAGCAGGATACTGAATCCCAAATTACTCCTGATGGCTGTTGCATCGTGTTTAAAAAAAAAACAATAAGGCCTTGGCCACCGGTGTATGAATGTTACTCGTACTGTAAAAAGCACTTTGAGTGGTCAGATTACCAGGGGTGGAAGTAACGAATTACAAATACTCACGTTACTGTAATTAAGTAGATTTTTTTGGGTACTTGTACTTTTATGAGTAGTTTTTTCAAGTGTGTAATTTAACTCCTACTTGGGTACAATTTACACCATGTAATCTACTTTGCTACTTTTAAAATCATAAGTCGCTACTGAGTACTGCCACAATTTGAATTAATATTCAAACCTTTCATCTGCATCTTTGTAGCCAATAAGGCTGTCCGATCGCGACCGCGCCAATTAATCTATGACGTAAGGAAAGGACAACTCCGCTGCAGCAGGCACAGGTGTCTGGCGGTAACATACCTACACAGCGGAGTAGAGACTAATTTATGGACTGAAGATTTCGAGACAAAGAAGCCAAGGGTGAGTGTCCATGCGCTCCGCGCAAATCCCGTGAGCTCCGCGCCGCAACATAACAGCTTACCGGCTAGTCCGACTCCAGGTCCAGTAATTTCCTCTTCGTTGGCGTCATGACTGCCCAGTAGTACCTGGACAACCGAGGCACACAGGCACACAGGTATGTGGCGTGTCAGAGGAGAAACGAGCCGTTCACATTTCTCTCTCTGTGTCAGTAACAGTCCACAAACCTCACCTTACTTTAGGGACTGTTCTTTACTTATGAAGAGACTGTCAGAGGAGGAGGGTGGCTGGTTTATTTTTATTTTTTTTATTTATTTTATTTTGATCCCCCGCTATGTTAATCACTTATTGATGCTGTTTTTAAAGTATGAATAAGTCAATAAGTAATTTATTCCACTGAAATATCATTGATGTATTATAGAAAAGTGATTTATCTTTTTATAAATGACAAAAGGCACATCTGCCTCATTTTTGCTGTGGTATCGTGATACTCCTCAGAACAGTGATACTTTCACTGGTATCGTACAGTGGGTCCCAATTTTGGTACCGTGACAACACTAGATGTCACAACCATTCCATTCGGGGTCGCGCAGTGAGGCGGCTCGGGTGCCGCTTAAAAAAGTGGGGGAACACTGCTCTCTCAGAGGCCCAAAGTGTTCCCCTACTTCTAATTTTAAAAATTAAGCACTGGTTATTAGTTTGGCTAAGATAAGTCTGCAAAGATATTGTCACTGCCATTGGTTTGCCTGATATTAAAATAAGACGGAGCTAGCTAAAGTGTGCGTGTGTGCATGCATAATTGAGCTACAATTCTTAGAAATGTTTTAGCTTAATATTTGGACAACCACCGTCATTACAATAAATTAAATCTGTAGTCATTTAATACTCACAGGCCTACATTCAGCAGGCCTATATTTTGTGCTAGAGTGACGCTATGTCATATGAAACATTAACCATGAAAATTAACCATGTCATGTTAGCTTGTCGGTAAGGGGGGTAAATAGTGCTCCAAATTTAGGCTAATGTTTAGCATGGAAAACAGGGCACAAGCAAGGGGTCCCTTGTTCTCTTACTTCAAGATACCTGAATGAAAATGTTTTCGTATGATAAACGTTACCCCTTTACAGACACATCCACTTCACTCTAATCCCTTGCAGTTTTGTGCAAAACCCACGCGGTTATTTTGCGTGCGGTATTTATGTAATTTCGCCTATTCTATTTTATTATTCCTGCATATTGGGGTCCTTAAACAGTATTACAGTTGGATAATTTGGGGCTGACTGGAAAGCTGTGACTCTTGTGGAGTCAGTGAGCCCCTTGTATTCATGTGTGTGCCATGTGTTTACACTCTTGCCTCATAATAGGCATATCATTGCAGTAATTTCAGTGTATAAGGTGAGCTGTTTTTTATATGTTATACAGGTGAATCAAATCGAATGCCTGCTATTGACGATGCAATAAAACATCCATCAGTTAAAAGTAATTAATTCTCTGAGTAGTTTTTGAGAGGAGTACTTTGTACTTTTACTTAAGTATTTTTTAAACACCAGTACTTTTACTTGTAATTGAGTACAAACTTTTACTTGTAATTGAGTACAATTTAAGCAATGTAACAGTACTTGTACTTGAGTACAAATTTTCCGTACTCTTTCCACCTTACCACCTGCAGATTACTAGAAAGGCGCTATACAAGTGCAGGTCCATTTACCATTACATGAAAGTCAGCGAGCGAACAACATAATCCGTTGTTGTTTAACACAACTATAGCATGCATGCTAGCTCAGCTAATATAGGAGGACGGAGTACAAGAGGAATGACTGATACTGACTGATCTCTGTGTTCTTTTTTTTTTTTTTTTTTTTTTAACTTTGTTCAGTATTGTGATGTCAGGAATATGATTTACTGACATTTCAGATTTGTTTCCAGTGAAATATTATTGAGATTTTATAGTAAATTGGCTGTTGTAAACGTTAATGCTGTGCTAAAAAAATGTAAATTTTTTATTCTAAATCAATTATAATACTGTCATGATTGTTTCTTTCTTAAAATAATCTAGATTTTTTGAAAGCAAGTATTTAGTAAAACATAGTAAAAAAAACCTGATATGAGTATTGATCCAGAACTGAACCAATATTGAGTATCAATGAAAGTAGTAGTATCAATAACCTCCTCACGCCTCATTTGCAACTTATTTATTGTGGTTATAGAGAAGGCTGCTGTTGGATATAGTTGAACCATGTATAGCTGAATATATCCCAAAGTCATCAGATTAATTAAAGCAGCTGTGCGGAACTTTTTACCATTAATAAAACTGCCCCTAGTTCGTATCACCCTCCCCTTGAAGATCCGCATATTTATTTGAACCCAACAGCGACAAAAAAGCCTTTCTCTATATGGCTATTTAGCGTAGCCGCGCTCGGGTCGAACACACAGCGGAAATCAGCAAACCAGAATATGGTACCTGAGGCGGAAGTGATTCTGCTCGCCCGCAGTGGCCTGCAGCGATTAAACCACAGAAGAAGAAGGAGCCGTGTTTACAGTGTTCTTCGAGTAAGCAGTACGCAACAAGCATTGCTGAACACATAACACCTAACAGTTTTACCAGAGATGTATCTATGAGGACTTGATTGTACTTTTGATGTCATGGCGGATAACGAAGGAGCATCATGTAAAATTATCTGTGACTCTGACAATGAACACGAATATACAGCAGGCAGTTGTCCTCAGTTTATAAGAAATTCAGAGCTACACCAGAACATTTATGAACAGGTCTTACTTTACTACTAATTTGTGTGTAACGTTAGCATGTTAGCATGTTTCCACTAATTACTTGGACTGACCTAACATTAGTAGCGTTAGCTTTGCAAGTGAAGGCTGCAGGTAACAGCTTTGCTGTGTTAGGATTATGTTATGTCTTCACTGTGTATCTTCACATAAAAGAATACTCCGACGATTTGGGAGGTATGCCCTTTCTCTATGATTTTCATATTGAGACAACATGATCAATATCTTTTTTGTGTCTGTACGTCCAGTGGCTGGGTCTCAGCGGTTAGCATGGCGCTTATAGGGGGTCAGTACGTCCTGCGCTGTCCAGAATCCAGAATGTGATTTGGTGCTACCATCGTTGGGGAGATATATCATCAGGAGGAAAACCGCCGCAGAGAGTGCATCACAAGGAGTGAAAACTTTGCAGCAATCACTAATCCTGGCGTGATTTAAACTTTTTTTCATGTTCCTAAGATGAACTGGAAAAAACGCCCCAGGCCTGCAGGAGCTGATGGACAGCTTTCAGTCGGGTGAGTAATATCGTCCGTGTCGTCTCTTTGTTTGCTTTTACCGAGTGACCTAGCGTACTTGTCCCAGAGCAAGCCGCAGCTGTTGCTCACCGGTGTATCCCTCCGCGCAAGATGTACTGACCCCCTACAAGTGCCATGCTAACCGCTGAGACCCAGCCACTGGATGTACAGACACAAAAAAAGATATCCATCATGTTGTCTTAATATGAAAATGATAGAGAAAGGGCATAACTCCCAAATCGTCGGAGTATTCTTGTCACATAATAATAAAGACTCAGCAGATGACTTGTTAACTGTTTATTCCTCCTTACACCGAATGTACACGGCTGCTTCTCATTGTTTCCAGTAGCACAACAATGGTTACTACATTACCCAGAATAACTTGAGGCTCACACTACTACGGTAGCCTTAGTAGCTCAAAATACACAACAGATTAGATCAGAACAGAAACACGACAGGAGAATTTACTGAGTAATTTTGCTGTTTCCACTAATTACTTGGACTGACCTGACGTTAGTTAATCCTCTCGCTCTCAAAAACAAATGTGTGTGTATGCGAAAGAGAGAGAGAAGGAAAAACAAAGGTGGGTTTGGTAATCAAAGGGCCGTTTGGCCCACAAAACAAAATGGCTGACAACAGGGAACTACAAGATGGCTGAATCAAAGCTGGCTTCAGATTGGGGGAGGTGTTTGGCTTACCATGTGGTCAGGACAAAGACAAAGGAAGAGAAGCGGGAACTTTGAGTTGCCTCTTTGGGTGTAGCTCTGTTAAAAGCCTATTTCTAAATGAGTCTATGAGAATGTGATATGTGTTGCAAATGGTCTGGATTAGTGCAGAGATTGTTTAGTTGTGTGCAAGAATCTGTTTGTGAACAGTATTAGCAAACTAAACACTTAGCTTTGGTGAAGCCAACTAACCAATGACCTGACTGCAAACAATCACAATTACTCAGTAAACAGCATTAAATCACATACAACAAGTTAAACATTCTTGCTTAGCCTGTACAGCTGTGATAAAGCTACGCCCAGTTGTTACATTACCGATCCTTGAATAGATGGAAGAAAGAGTCGCTTTATGGTGTGCTGCTTTGTTAGCTGGCAGAGGAAGGCAGGAAAGAGCTGTGGTTCCAAATGCAGTCTTTGTTGTGTTCTTTGTTCCAAAGGTGAAACTCTGAGGAAGCTGGTCGCTCAGGGTCTTTGCAGAGTTAGAGGCTGTGTGCTAACTCAACTTGGTTCTCCTTGTTGCTCGAAAGTTAGTTGCAAACCTTGTGCTTGCAAATCTAACTTCTCTGGTTCAGGTTTGCCTCTGCCTTGAGTGAGGGCACGTCGTGGTCCAGGAAAAAAGAGAGTCTGTGAGCAATTGCCCTCCCTTTTTGTGGTTTGGGGCAATGGCTTCTGAGTTGGTCAGAGGTGGTGTGTGCTGCTCGGCATCTCACAAGCAAGAGAGCATCTGGGCTGTTCCAGGCCCAGCAGAAAAAAGATGTAGTAAGAGTAAGAGAAAGAGTCTGAAGGGAGCAGACTTTCTACAGATGCCCGTGACATCACAGAGTTACGTGTCACCGTAAAAGTCCTGTCCAATTAAGTTTGGCGACTATTCTCACTGAGGTGAGAAATAGCTCTCTTTGTCTGAAGAACAAAGAGCATGTAGAGAAGAGAAGCCTTCACATGTCCAGTTTAGATTTTAACAAATGACAAATCATCTGTGGTCCTGTGAATCCCAACACAGTCATAGTAAGACAGTTCAGGCAAAGTCTCACAAAAACTTTCTGCTACCTTGGCCCATGGTTACTTTTTTTTAGGTTCACCTTGAAGCCAAGGGACTGTACATTTGAGACCACTTTCTTTGTATCCTCCACAACTTGGCTGAGAGATGGAGCACAAATCAGCCAGTCGTCCAGATACAGAAGGATTTTTACCCCCAACATCTGAAGAGGAGACAAGGCAGCCCCCACCAACCTGGTAAACACCCTCGGTGAAAGGGAGAGGCTGAAAGGAAGGACCTAGAACTGATAGGTTTGTTCTTGAAAAGCAAAAAGAAGGAAAGGTCTGCGGTCTGGACAGATGGGCACATGGAAGTAAGCGTCCTGTAGATCTATGGAGGTGGACCACTCCCCTTTTTCTACAGATTCCAAGATGTGTGGTCAGCATCTTAAAAGGCAATTCCTTTATGAAGGTGTTTAACCGCTTTAGGTCTAAGATAATCTCCCATCTTTTTTTGGCACAAGGAATTACGTGGAATAATCAGCGAGCTGTTTGTCTGGACCAACTTTTATGATTGTATCCTTCTGCAGAAGAGTTAATATCTCTTTGGCCAATACCTGAGCCTGGACTGGGTCCCTGATCATCAGACCCCTGAGAAAGGAGGGGCACACCGCTGAGACTGCATTCTGTACCCTTCTGATATTGTAACCAGTACCCATGGGTACGACACACATTCTCTTCTCAGCTGTCCAGGCATAGCTGGGAATGAGTTCCGGCTGCAGAAGATGTTATCTTTCAGTCAGAAATGCACACATTCAGCTACACACAGGAGCTCTCTCAAACTGGGCACCAGCTCACTCACAGCCCCTATCGTTGCTGTGCCAATCACGCGGCCGCATGATACATGCTGGCTCTGTCAGGTTCCCTGTGATTGGCCGAGAGCCTATTCAGTAGTGTTGTCAAAAAAATCTATTCTCAGATTAGTATGGATACTAAAACTTATTACTCTAGTTGACGACAACTAGGCTTGTTACTGTAAGTAAGTGCGATAAAACCTCTGCCAGCCAAGCCAATACTTTATCAATACATGTGATCAGCATGTAGAAAGCTACATTTCAATCTGCTCTGTCTGCAGTCTCTCATTCACTGCTATTATGATTTACGATTGCGGTTGACACAAGCACATTGTGCTCGCGGTGCTAACAGCAAACTGTTAAAGACAAACTAAAATGAAAGCTGTCTGTATGTAGGCTAACACTTTATCTGAAGATGTACCTGAGGCAGTCGACGTGCAGACAGTGAGTGTCCTCAGTAGAGAGACTGATACTGATGTTTGTCTTCATGCTGAGAAAACGTTTTTTCACTCAGTATTGTAAAGTCAGGAGGAATATTTATTTTATTGACATGTTAGATCTGTTTCCAGTCAGATATTATTGAGTTTATATAGTGACTTTGTTGTTGTAAACATGACTTTTGCTGCCATGGACTGTATAAAACTATATCCTGTGTATTTGACCTATAAGGAAAACGTCAGGAGGTGAGGTGTGTTCATGTGTCTTTGTGGAGGAAAGGGGACAAGATATGTCTATAAATGGCAGTGGCAAGGCCACCCTACTCACTGTACCTTGCACATGTTTAAAATTATAACATGAATATATGAACCTGTGTATTATCTGAATAGCTTAGTATTGAATGCACAGTAACAAGGTAAGTTTATACATGGTACTAGGCCCAGTCTGATATGAAACACAATTTAATACACAATATACATATATATAGTAGGGGGTCCCTGCTCCATCTCTCCATCAGTTTGGGGTCCTTGGCCTGAAAAACATTGAAGACCTCTGTCCTAGAGATTTGTCCTTCTTGACTTAGTTGGGTGGGTGGAGGCTGTACTGTCCCTGCGTGAACAGACTGCTTCACCCGCCTGGCCCTTTGAATGTGCTCCTCCACAGGCAGCTCAACCGCTGTCCCACAGGGATTCTCACTATCCTCCAACAAATGTGCCATGCCCAAACACGAGGGGCATTCTCAATGGCCATCACAGGGGTTCATGACGCCCCGGCAAAAACGACATCTGTGAGGCCACGTCTTTATAATGTTTCAAGTGAACTGAAAATAAACAGCACTACCCAACAGCTACGGATAGCTGAAAAAAGGTAACCAATAATCAACCTGCTCACAGCTGGCCACAGTCACTTACAAAAAAGGTTCTCTGAAGTAAATGAAATTCAACTAAATCACCCACTGTATGCAAGGGGGAAGAAATCAAAAGCCCATCCACTGCCAACAGGGCCTAAGGGCTATACACCTAGCACTTAACAATAACACTAATAATAATAATAATAATAATAATAGTCAGCTTAAATCCCAGTGTATTTCAAATGGGTTTTCTCTCTTTTTCTTATTTCATATGTCCTTACATATGAAATTAGAAGAAAGTAAATAATCCGGGAGCGTATCTATGCTTCCAGGGTTTTATGTTTCCCGGGTTCTATGTTCCCCACTTAACCCTGCAAAAAAGGTTCTATGTTCCCCGCTTACACAAAAAAGGTTCTAGGTTCTATTTTGCCCGCTCAACCAAGCAGGAAACATAGAACCCTTTTTGTGTAAGCGGGGAACACAGAAGCTTTTTTGCAGGGTTAAGTGGGGAATAGTCTGAGTGGGCGGAAGTTCGCTGCATAGATCAGCCTCTCATTGGGCGGAACGAGCCACCCACTGAAGTCCCGCCCTACCACCTCCGGTTGTGTAGCAGTTTTCAACATGTCCTTTACTAACTTTTGCAGTGTTTGATCTTGCGGGGATGTAGCCATTTTTCTGCCATGGTTCGCGTCCTGTAGGCGATATTTTTGTGGGCGTGTTACACCAAAACCTGTTTCCCCCCGGCAATATTTTTGCAAGCGCACCGTTGCTGTGGCACCGCCCAGAACGATTGTGATTGGTTGAAAGAAATACAAGCAGCCGGGGCATTTTTTTCTCCAATCTTAAAGTGAGAGTCGGCCCAGCCAGACCTTTCTTTTCTTGAGAAAGGTCTGGTGAGCGAGACTAAGTGGGGAACATTGAACCCAGGAAACATAGAACCCTGGAAACATAGGGATGACCCCAATAATCCCACCTGCTGCGCACAGAGGTAAAAGGGAAATTGGCAAGAACAAAATAAACAGCGCAGTTAATCAGAACTCGTCTCCCCCACTTAATGTGCAAGATCGCACAACGGGGAGTTAACTCACAAAACCCCACATGCTGCAAACAGTGAGTAAACTGGGAAAACAGATGAACGCAGATCAAATTATTATAGGCGGAAATTATATAGCAATCACGCCCACACTGTATTTTAAATGTATTGCTGAGGAAAAAACAGTGTTAAACAAACAGTATGAGACTAACAGCACTTACCCGAAGCTGCAACTTACAACAATTAGCACCAGGTGCAACAAATTAGGCTACCTGAAACAAAAGAAGAGGTTAACACAAGCAGTGTAACCCTCCGCTACTCAAATGCAAGTTAAACACAGAACGGGAACAAGCCATTTATGATCCTCAGGGACGCAAGGCACCTGCACTAGCGTGACAGATTGTTAATAGTGGAGTTCCGACATACAGGTCTTACCTGCAGGTCTCGGATGAGGCGAGTGAGGCAAAGAGGAGGAGGCATGGTCACCTGGATGCTGTTATGGGCGGCAAGCCAAACCTGACTTCAGTCACATGACTTTGTTGATATATGGACTCGAGGATAGGTAGATGATGGCATCATTTGAGGTAAAGATTGTTGTGATGGTCTGAGTGAGGTCGAGCTGGATCAGGCTCTTCCTATATTACTCCCATTTATGCCTGCATAGTCCCTGTGTTGAGGTTTTGTTTTAAACAGCTATTTGATCATTATGAGTGTGTGAATGTGTATATATATATATATATATATATATATTCGTGTGTGTATCTAGATATGCATGTGTATGTGTGTGTACAAGTATATCATATCTTATCAAATTGAGTTAAAAGGTAATCAAGAGCGCCAAAATCTAAGCATTATCACTGTGTGTTGAGTTCAATATATTATCAAGATATTACCACTGTGTCATCAATACATTACTACTGCATCATCAATATGTTATTACTGTGTGAATTTAAAAGAAAAAGCCAAGCAAGATCCAAATATAATAGTAGACTGAAGCACCAATAGTAAAAGCAAGCCAGAAGAAGGAGGGGACTGTTTCAAGCACAGGGAGTCAAGAAGAAGAAGAAGAAGCTTTATTGTCATTGTACACACGATACAACGAAACTTTGTTTGGCAGCAATTCCTGTAGCAGCTACCGTATAGAGTGTCTTAAATAAAATTAAAAAAAAAAAAAAAAAAATTAAAATCGGAAGTGTGCAAAAGAGGCAGTTATAAATATCTAATCAATAAATATATATAAAGTGTGTAGTGCAGGGGAGCAAGTGGTCCAGTTACTGTCCTTGCAGCAATCTCTTCACAGCCATGGGGAAAAAGCTGTGTTGGAATCTGTTTGTGCGTGCCCGCATGACTCTGAGTCTGCCAGAGGGGAGGGTGGTGAACAGGGAGTGTCCTGGGTGGGTGGTGTCATTTCTGATCTTTGTGGCCCGTCTCAGGAGACGGCTCGAGCAGATCTCGTCCAGGCGTGGGAGTGGGGAGCCAACGATCCACTGAGCCGTCTTGATGACCCGCTTCTTCTTTGCTGTGGTGCAGCTGGCGTACCACACAGTGCATCCATATGTCAGGACACTCTCTATTGTGCAGCGGTAGAAGTTCCTGAGCAGGGGCGGAGGGAGATTGTTCCTCTTCAGCTTTCTCAAAAAAAAGAGACGCTGCTGGGCTTTTTTGATGATGTGGGTGGTGTTCACAGTCCAGCCCAGGTCCTCCGAGATGTGCAGTCCGAGGAACTTGAAGTCTGTGACACGCTCCACCTCCACTCCATTGATGCTCAGGCCTGAGTGTGGTGTGGTCCTTGACTTCCAGAAATCAATGATGATTTCTTTTGTTTTCCTGGTGTTGAGGTTGAGGTGGTTGTCACTGCACCAGGCCGCCAGCGTCTGGACCTCCTCTCTGTATGGTGCCTCATCGTTGTTGCTAATCAGTCCCACAATGGTCGTGTCATCAGCAAATTTGATAAGGTCAGTCCCACAATGGTCGTGTCATCAGCAAATTTGATAAGGGTGTTGGAGCTGTGCATGGCAGTACAATCATGGGTGTACAGCGTGTACAGGACTGGACTCAGGACGCGACCCTGAGGAACACCCGTGTTGAGGACAATGGTGGAGGATGTGGAGATGCCCATCCTGACGTGCTGAGGTCTGTTCATCAGAAAGTCCCTGATCCACAGACAGAGGGGGGTTCCGAGCTGCAGTGTCTGCAGTTTGTTGATCAGTCGGCTGGGGCTGATGGAATTGAATGCTGAGCTGAAGTCAACAAACAGCATCCTGATGTATGTGTTGGGGTTTTCCAGGTGGCTGAGGGCGGTGTGGAGGGCGATGGAGATGGCGTCGTCTGTGGATCTATTGGACCTGTAGGCGAACTGATGTTGGTCAAGGCCAGGTGGGATGTGGGCCTTGATATGCTGCAACACCAGTCTCTCCATGCATTTCATGATCACCGGCGTCAGGGCCACAGGCCGGTAGTCATTCAACCCTGTGATTGCAGAGGTTTTGGGCACGGGGATTATGGTGGCAGTTTTTAGGTAGGTGGGCACTGTAGCTTGCTGCAGTGAGCGGTTAAAGATGTTAGTGAATACTGCAGCTAGCTGATGAGCGCATGATTTCAGCACCCTCCCTGGTACTCCGCCGGTCCTGGTGCTTTGCTGGTATCGATGCACCGCAGGACGCGCAGTACCTGATGTTGCTGGAGGGTGAGGGGCTGGTCATGCTCTGATGGTGTAAGCAGTGTGTCCTCTGCCTGTCTGCTGTCCTCTTCAAAGCGGAAGAAAAAGGTGTTGAGCTGGTTCAGGAGAGAGGTGTCAGGCAGGGAGGGGGTGTTATGGCGTGGCTTGTAGTCCGTGATGTCCTGGATGCCTCGCCACATGGAGCGGGGGTTGTTTTCCCTGAAGTTGGCCTCTATCTGGTCTTTGTACTTTGTTTTCGCAGTCTTGATGCCTCTGTTCAGGTCCGCTCTAGCCTTCCTGTAGTCCTCCCTGTCTCCTGATCTCAGTGCTGAGTCCCTGGCCTGGAGCAGTGCTCTGACAGTAGCACTGAACCAGGGCTTTTGGTTGGGGAATGTTTTGACCTGTTTCCTTGTTGTTACATTGTCTATGCAGAAGCTGATGTAAGACAACACAGAGGAGGTGTGGAGCTCAATGTCTGGGTGTTCAAAGAGTTCCCACATGGTGTCGTCAAAACAGTCCTGCAAGGATAACGCAGCCTCCTCAGTCAAGCGCTGCACTGACCTGTACTGTGGCTTTGACCTGCAGATGAGGGGCCTGTATGCTGTCCTTCCATGTTTTAATATCCACGTTCTTATAAAACCTGGGGAGCATAGTCTTCAGGTTGGTGTGGTTAAAGTCACCGGCTACGATGAAGAAACCCTCTGGGTGTTTGTTCTGCTGTCTACTGATGCTGTCCTGCAGCCTGCTCATTGCTGCGTTAGCATTAGCTCGTGGGTGGATATACACAGCAGCTACAAACACAGCGGCGATATCTCTGGGCAGGTAGAACGGTCTACACTTTAACAGTAAAAACTCCAGGTCTGGACAGCAGTGTCTCTCAATAACGGCAGTGTCCGTGCACCAACTGTTGTTAATAAAGACGCACACACCCCCTCCTCTTGTCTTACCGGAGTCCGATGTGTGGTCAGACCAGAAGATCGTGCAGCCTGCTAGTTCCACGGCTTGGTTCGGGATGTTTTCATTTAGCCAGGTCTCCGTTGTCACCGCGACACAGCTGTCCATCCGGTTGTTAACAGTCTTTAGTTTGATCTCGTCCATCTTGTTTATCAGGGAGCGGGCGTTGGCGAGAAAGATGCTGGTTTATGCGGAGTCGCGGTTAGCCCGGCCCTACTGCCGGCTCGCTTGCCCCGCTTGTGCCGTCTTTCGCAGCGCCGGCGCCGTCTCCGCTTCCTCCCGGTCTTTCGCAGCGCCGGCGCCGTCTCCGCTTCCTCCCGGTCTGTTCTCGCCGGTGGATCGCCTCCGGGAACGAGTCAAACCCTTCCGGGGTCCAGCCGGTCCAATGTTGTTTTAGGCAGATGAGTTCGGTTCGGGTGTAAGTCACTCTCAGTGAGTAGCTGCTACCTGAGAGAGAGCTCCGGGTCGCTGCGTCTACACGCGGCGCCATCTTGATGTTGCATTGATAAAAGACACACTGGCAGGCTAATAGACACCATAGTACATGCACGGCCTGGGAAATTCACACAGCCTGGGAAATTCACACACCCCAAGGCCAGTCCCAGCACCTGCAACATACACACCAGCTCTGGCCTGGATAGTTGGGATACATGAAGGGAGGGGGTGAGATAAGGGAAGACGAAAACTGCTGAGGTTGACACTTTTGAGAAAAACAATCCGCCCAACTGGTTTCAACCAGTTTTGGGGGTCTTTCAGGGTTCAAGTGATGTTTAAGTGATGTTGTAACGTATATGAATCAGAAAAAATAAGAGTAGTTCTGCACATATGATTGGTTAAAACCTTGAGAAAGTGAGCAAGAGAACGAGAGAAACTGAGTGTTAAGGTCAGTGCTCAAGCCTTTTGGATTCAGTTCTTGGTCCGTACCACCAACTCAAATGGGTTTATTTGGATGCCATCTGAACAAAGAATAAACCTTTTTGCATTGGACTTCTGATCAGCCTCCGGGTTTTTCTTCAGTGCTCTGAACTTTCTTTGGTTTTATTGGACGCAAGTTTTACTGAATTTTGATCAACACCACAGACTATTTTTTGGTTCGAGGGCAACAAATTAGTCCACAACACCTGCCAAGCCAGCAATCCCCTAGACTATTTGTGAAGTAGCAGAATGAGTGTTCGAATTGCAGACTACCTGGTTGGAGCTGCAGACTGAGCGTTTGGAGTGGCAGAGTGACTGTTTGGATCTGCAGGAGACGGGGTCAGTACTGTTGTGTTCCCTGATTATATTATTTCTACTTTATAACGCAAGGTGGCAGTGTCGTAAAGCAGATACTGATGTGACGTTTACAGAGTAAGAGTGAGAGATTCAAGATGGCGACTACTGAAATGTACGTGTTCGCTATGATCTGCTGCTGAAATAATGTTTTGCTGTACTGCTAGTCTGTTAAGTAAACAGCATTTTGTTCTACACTCCAGCCTTGTTATTCGTGTGCCAACAAAACATTTTGGCGACGAGTGAACCTACGTTACGTATTTTTTGCCTCTTTTTGCTGACTCAACATGGCTGGAAACGTGCCTGCGCCTCCGATGTTTTTGCCGTGCTCGGGGGAGCCGTCGACACCCTTCGACATGTGGATGCAGATTTTCAATAACTATCTCCTGGTAATTAATGCAACGGGAAATGCTTGGGCCTGAAGCTCGCAGGAGAGCTATGTTACTTAACTGTCTCGGAGCCGAGGGACAGCGGACTTTCTACTCATTACCAGATACAGGTGACTCTTTTGCCTCTGCTGTTGCTGCTCTAGAGAAACACTACGCACCCAAAGTTAAGTTGCCTTTAGACAGCGAAGACAAGCACCTCATGAGACTATTGCACAGTATGTGACCTTGCTGCGTGATCTTGCTTCAAAATGCGGATTTGATGATAAAACAGATGAAATGATCCGTGATCAATTGATTGAACATGTGACCAACCCAAACATAAGAGAGAGGCTCCTGCTCGAACCAGATCTGACACTGGACAAAGCCCTAACAATTGCTTTACAAGTAGAATCCGCTGTTCATCAAGCCAAAGCAATTGCAGCAAAGGACAGTGTCCCAGTGCAAGCTGTACAGCCCCGTCCACAGTACACTAAAAAGAAATACAAACAGCACACTCGCCCAAATAAGCCGTCCAATGCCACTACATCTTCCCGCAGCTGTTTCAGGTGTGGTTCTGACAAACATCTGGCTAATTCTCCTCAGTGTCCTGCAGCCAAAGCAACTTGCAAGTCTTGCCATAAAGTCTGACATTTTGCCCGTGTTTGTCGCTCATCCAAGACCAGTGATGTAGGTGAGATACATCTACCTAAACTGACTGTGCTATACTTAAACAACCCTTGCCATGCACCAGACACACTTAAGTGCACAATCAATATCAGTACACCTGCTTCTCTTGCCAAAGACCATGAACTGGTTGTTGACACAGGATCTGCAGTGTCTATTTTGCCACACCACATCTGTGTTCAGTACTTCAATGACATAACACTGCTTTTACCTGTTAGTCGGCTAGTGACCTACACAAGGAAGAGAATCCCTGTGCTTGGCTGCCTACATGTCAAAGTGAGTAGAGGAGTTTTCACTGCCTCAGCCACATTCTATGTGGTGAAGAAGGGCACCCCTCTCTTAAGAAGAGATTGTCTGAAAGCCTTAAACATCTGCATTGAAGATAACACTGTCCTTCCTCCTGTGCTTACCACAAACTCTGCATCTACTCCCTGCATCTCTGCTGCTCCTGCCGTCAGCTGTGTGACTGCTTCACCTGCTTCTGTGTTGACCACAACTGCTGCACCTGCTTCCTGCATCCCTGCTGCTCCAGACATTGGCTGTGCACAAACCTTTGTGCATAAGGTGAAAATTGACCCCACTGTTACACCAGTACGCCAGAGACTACGACGCCTGCCTTTTGCTGTAAGAGCTTCTGTCTCAGCAGAACTGGACCGTTTGCTGAAAGCTGGCGTGATTGAATAAATTGATGCATCACCCTGGGTTTCAACTACTGTGGTCACAGGACGATAAACAGGTGGAATACGGATGTGCACAGACCTCCGTGAACCAAACAAAGCTGTGGTCACAGACTGCTACCCCCTACCTCATGTGGATGAACTGTTTGCAAACTTACAAGGTGTAAAGATGTTTTCTACAATCAATCTGGCTAATGCATACTACCAGCTGCCTCTCCATGAAGATATCAGGGGCCTCACTGCATTCATCACACATGATGGCCTGTTCAGATTCTACAGAGTTCCCTATGGCCTCGCGTCTGCCCCTTCAGCCTTCGAGAAAAATGATGGCTGACATCCTCAGAGGTCTCCCAGGTGTCCAAAATTATTTGGATGACCTCATCGTTTATGGCAACACCCCTGCTGAGCATGACCAGTACCTCAACACAGTCCTCCAAAAGCTGAAGGAGGCTGGACTGCTGCTCAATGACAACAAATGTCACTTCAAGAAGACTTCCCCACGCTTCCTAGGTCATACCATTACTGCAGATGGCATCCTTCCTGACGAAGAGCACATTGATGCCGTCCTGAAAGTCCCTCCACCATCTGATGCTGCTGCCCTGAGATCCTTTCTGGGCCTAGTATCCTGGTACTCAAAGTTTTGGCTCAGTTGTGGCTCCTATGCGTGCATGTGCCAGTGACAAAGGCACATTTACATAGACCCCTGCAGCACAAAGCAGCTTTGAGGAAGTCAAGCAACTTCTTGTAAACAGTCCTGCACTTGCTCTTTTCAACCCTTCTCTGTGACCTGTGATTTCCACAGATGCAAGTGACTATGGACTTGGCACTATCTTTGCACAAGTACAGCCTAATGGCACAGAGAAGCCAGTGGCTTTTGCTTCCCGCACACTGACTGAAACAGAGAGGAAATATTCAACTGTTGAAAAAGAAGCACTTGCCTGTGTGTGGGCTACAGAAAAATGGAGAACATACATGTGGGGATGCCGTTTTACTCTCCGCACAGACCACCAGGCAATAACAACACTGCTCAGCACAAAAGGAATCGTCAGGCTGGAATGCACATTGCCCACTGGTCCGCACGCCTGCTCTGTTTTGACTACGATATTGTTTATTGATCAGACTCCCAGAACTACACGGCTGATTGTCTCTCGCGCCTTCCCTTACCTGTGCCTTCTGACTCTATCCCAGATGCAGAACCTGAGATGGTGGCACAGATTTCTGCTACCCTGAGCTCCCTTTCAGTGGCTGACTTTGACTCTGCTTGCTCTTCTTGTCCTGAACTGTCAGCCCTGCACTCACAAATTGAAAGTGGTTGGCCTTCGTCCATTAAATCAGTAAGTGATGCTCTGGCCCCATATTACAAGATCAGAGATGAGGTCTCAGTCAAGGATAACTACATCCTCAGAGGCCCAAGACTCATTGCATCACTCTCCTTACGACACACACTGATCACACTTGCACGTGACAGTCATCAAGGGATCATCCGCACAAAGCAACGCCTGCGCAACCTCTACTGGTGGCCAAAAATGGACTTGCAAGTACAGTCTTGCATTGCTTCATGTGTACTCTGCCAGCCTAATGATGAAACGGCCTGTGCTCGCCCTGCTCCTCTGCAGTCTGTCCCACTACCAGACGGGCCATGGAAGAAACTTGGCCTTGATATTGTTGGACCCTTCGACACAGCAGTTTCTGCCTGCAGGTACGCTATCACGCTGACAGACTATTATTCTAAGTGGCCTGAACTTGTCTTTTCACATACTGCCACTACTGAGGATGTTATTCACTTCCTGACATCTGTTTTCAGTCGTCATGGTAACCCAGAGAACATTGTCATGGACGATGGTCCACAGTTCACTTCTTGCCTCATTCCTTCACACCCAAGGTATCTCCCATAGTAGAACATCAGTCTACTATCCAGCTGCTAACGGAGCTGTCGAGAGATTTCATCGTGCCTTGAGAAGCTGCATTGAAACTGCCATTCAACAGTCACAACCATGGAAGAAGACTGTAATGAACTGGCTCCAGGTGTATCGTGCGACGCCACATGCTGCAATTTCCACATCACCATATGAACTTCTGTAGGGCAGAAAATTGCACACCAAACTGGATGTTCTTCCCCTGCCGTCTGCCATGTCTCCACTCGACGTTTCTGCTCGTCATGCAGTTCAGAGACATCAGGATAAAATGCAGCATTACATTGATGCTAAACGTGGCGCATGCAAACCTTCTTTCCAACCAGGAGAGAGAGTAAGGATAAGGAAGCCTCACCATGTCCCTAAAGCTCATCCCAGATTCACTTCCCCAGCAACTGTGAGAAAGAGAAAAGGTCCAAGCTCTTTCTTACTGAGTGATGGGAAGACTTGGAATGCCACTCATCTTGCCCACAGCTGCATTATGAACTGACACCACCTGTCTGTGTATCATACTACTGCGACAGGTGCTGTCTGGTCGGCATAGCATAACACCACAAAAGATTTTGGTGTCAGGTGTCAGGTGTCTGACGCTGAAATCACTGACAAAGCAGCAGTATTTGATGACTTGGGAATGAGAATGTGCTGGTCATCCCTAGAGCTCCAAACACAATCTATCAATCAACAAACTAGTTAAAATACAGCAACGCTTTTAACCACAGGCATACCTAAAGCTGTATACATGCCTCTTACAGATTCTCCATACAAATATATTCTAGCCGACACCATATCAAACTTAAAAATGCATAAATTCAGCGAATGAGACAGATGTGGTGTAAGCTGCTGCCCAGTGGGCTCTTTATTTCTTTATAGTTCATCCCTGAAAAATAATTTCCTCCTCGTGTGGCCACCTTGAGCAAGATTCAGTGATGTGTTGTCCTCACTGACTGGAGGCCATTTAAACACCATTTCTCTCTGAAAAAGGCATCTGGTACACATGGACACAGTTAACATGCAGAGCCATCCCACACATAGGCAAAAACAGACTAAAAGGTGTGCAAATACAATGGTTACAAATTAATAACTACACTAAGGATAAAATACACACAAATAATACATATTCCCCTGAATATTTGAAACAAGGCACGTCCGTTGTTTGTGTTGGTCTCTTTATTGATTTGTCTCTCAAAGTGAATGAATACACCACATAAAATCAAACACTGATGCAGAAAAATTGGTCCCCGCTTTTGTTACCTCTAGGCTGGATTTCTGTAATTCCCTATTATCAGGTAGCTCTGATAAGTCTTTGAAAACTCTCCAACTAATCCAGAATGTGGCTGCACGTGTACTGAAAGGAACTAAGAAACAAGATCACATTTCATAAGTTATGTCCATACCTATGGATCCATGAGACCAAACGATGACCGTCACCACGGTCTTTACACTGAATGATGCCATCTCCTANTTTGAAATCACTCCACCCAGCAAGTACTGTATGTCTGGAATGTAGTTCCGGCTGTGCATTTGACTTCAAAACAACTCTGTCTCGTAATATTACATTATTATTTCATAGCGTGGTGAATGTGTAAGCTACAAGTTGTCCACAAGAGCGTTTTGGAGTCATTTGATGGTGTATTTGATTAGTTTTGAGGGAGATCGGGCTGTACCGTTCACCTCCATTTTGTGCTCCGAGCAGCAGGCAGCTCTGCCCCACCGATCTCAGAACAACATGCACTGATAATTAAAGGTAATGTACCTACTCATATGACTATTGGGATTACAGCAATAGGCGAATTAAGTCAAGAGTAATTCTTATATTTACAATGATGTGCACTGTTACATGTTTAGTGTGCCTTATGTAAAACTACCTTATTCATGATATCCTATGCTAATGGTACCACAAGAGTAGTTGGTTATTTGTGTTTAGTTCCATAAGACAACTACAGCCTTACTTTATTGTAGAAGGAATTACTCATTACGTTTTGTTTCTACTGGCATTCACTTTATATTGAGAGCGTATTCTTTACAGAGAAAGGAGATGTTGTGTTCCCTGATTATATTATTTCTACTTTATAACGCTAGGTGGCAGTGTCATAAAGCAGATACTGATGTGACGCATACAGAGTAAGAGTGAGAGATTCAAGATGGCGACTACTGAAATGTACATGTCTGCTAAGATCTGCTGCTGAAAAAATGTTTTGTTGTACTGCTAGTCTGTTAGGTAAACAGCATTTTGTTCTACACTCCGGCCTTGTTATTCATGTGCCAACACTACAAATACCACCTGTATAGGTAGGCGCTGCTGCATGTCTTTTTTATTGCCCACACTATTCCAGCATGTGGCCTCAAATTACCGTATTGTTTTGGGGGTTTTTTTGGGGCATTTTGCCTTTAATGGACAGGACAGCCAAGTGTGAAAGGGGTAGAGAGAGAGGGGATGACATGCAGCAAAGGGCCACAGGCTGGACTTGAACCCGGGCTGCTGTGGCAATAGCCTTGTACATGGGGCGTCTGCTCTATCCACTAAGCCACTGAAGCCCCAAAAAAATTACCATATTGTTTATGCTGCAGGTGTCTTGTGAGGCAGGTTGAAGAGGTGGGATGACCTATTTAGAGACCAACCCAGGAGATTTTTTTTTTTCTTTTTTTTCTAGCCTTTATTTTTAAGGTAGTTTGCCACTTTTTTGCCTTACCTTATCATGCCTTACATTATTTTGCTTAGTGTTTTGCTTTTGGTTTTGTCTTGCTTTGCTCTTATTTGTTCATTTGTTATATCTGTTGCTCAGCTTGTTTTTTGGGGGGTGTTCAGTGTTCAGTGTACATATACATATATATATATATATATACGGTAGAGCTATTGAGAGGGTATAATTTATTACATTTCTGGGAATTTACATTGATGAATTTTTAAACTATAGGAAGCATATTGATGAATTGACAAAGAAATTATCTGAATACGTCGGATTATTTTTTAAATTGCGACACTTGCTTCCTCTTGATGCTCTTCTAAGCTTGTATCAGTCTCTATTTGAGCCTCATTTGAACTATTGTAACATTATATGGTGCAACACATATCCTAGTTATCTTGAGAAATTACAAATCTTACAAAAGAAAGTCATTCGAGTTATATCATGGACCAAGTTAAATGCTCCCTCTGATCCTCTTTTCTATAGTTACAAACTTCTGAAACTCACTGAGTGCAACACTTTCCACAATGCCTGTGTAATGTATAATGTAGCATTTAGACTCAATGACAGACTCTGTCATCTCATCCCAATTTATTTACCCACTCATGAATACAACAGGGGGAAACAAGTTTCAAAGGGAAAAAAATGGAAACTGAAATGTACAAGTCTTAGTGTGACCGTTAAAGGTCCACAGACTTGGAATGAGGTTGAGAGCATGATAAAAGAGTCTGCATCTCTGTCTATTTTTAAAAAGAAATTAAAACAGAAATTGCTGTTGAAATATGTTTAATTCAAGCTTGGGTCGTTGTATTTTGCTTTCATGTACCTGTGCCTGATGTGTTGTTATTGCGTTTAAATTCTATACTCTCTGTATTTATGGAATTACCTTAGGTTGTTTTAGGGTCAGGTTAGAATTTAGGTAGAAATAGGAATTGTTTTCATAATTTCTTGTATTGTTGTTTGATGTTCTAGGCCCCCGTTTATAAGCTACGAATAGCTTCTGGGGAGACCCTTTTTACAAAATCATATCTTGCTGTAAATTATGAATTGAAATTGTATTTTAAATGATTTGTAAATAAAAAACTAAACTAAACTATACATTTAGCTGATTTAGTGGTATTCATTTCGTGAGATGAACCGACTGTGCCTTTCTATCCAGGATGTTTATTTATTTAGTGATATTACTCAGGCTGTACTGTTTCTGTGGCTGGTCCCTCGGTTTGCTGTGCACCTGCATGCAGATAAGTATTCCACGACACTTAGGGGTGTTCATTTGCAGTGAGTGTGTATTTGTGTGTGTGCATGATTTGAGGGGAGCATGTGGTAGAGTAAAATTGGATAAGGACTAGTTTGCATACAGACAGCCCATTTTATTAATTAAACCCTGTTTTTTTTTGTAGATTAATACTTTCTCTTTTTGTTATTTCAGTTGC
Organism: Epinephelus moara; assembly: GCF_006386435.1. Lineage (NCBI taxonomy): Eukaryota > Metazoa > Chordata > Actinopteri > Perciformes > Serranidae > Epinephelus > Epinephelus moara. Next base: position 35,360,768 of record NC_065519.1, read on the forward strand.
CCAGAACCAGCATTGCATCTTTAGATCATAATATTGCTGCTTTTAATCTGAGTATCTGGATTTGCATTTTATAAGATATTATAACAATACAACTTTTATAGCAATTCTAATTTTAAATGCTGTAATGCTATCTGCTCCATTTGTTTGCTTATTTGCTGCACAGGACTTCTGCACAAATGTAATGGTCACTTGTCATTTACTGTTTTTCCACATTCCATAAATAGAATCTTCTACTGTTTCTTTTTGTTATTATTGTGAAACAAGACAAGATACATGTAAGGACACATAAAATAAGGCTACATACATACATAAAGAGACATATGACATGACGAAACAACAATTAGTGACTGTGGGTGCGTGAGTGCGTGGGTGCGTGCGTGTATTGTAACTAATGAACAACAAATATAAATGTTAACAACGACATAATAATAATAATAGTAATGATAGTAATAATAATAATAATAATAATAAAAAGTAGTAATAATCAGCAACCTCATTATCATCATAGGCATTGAAGGGAGGAGACAAAAGAGAAAATAAACAAACAAATAAAATAAGCGAAATAGAAAAAATAAATAAATAAAATAATAATAATAATGATAATAAAAGTATATATATATACACACATATACATACCCATACATACATAATAATCATCATCATCATCGCCATCATCATCATCGTCATAATGATAATAATAAATAAATAAAGGGGGGATAAATAAAAATAAAGGGAGGAAGAGAAGCGAAGGATCTGCCTCGGATCCCCACACAGCCACAGTGCAGGCCGACCCCCGCCCATGTCCGCTGCGGGACACGGGGGGGTAGGCTACACCATGCGGCACCGGCCTGTAATCACCCACCAATCTCCCCTCCTTGGCCACCCCCTCCACCTCCAGGCACCCCAGGCCCCATGCCGCACACCCCACTTGCCTTAAATATATATATGTGTGTATATATATATATATATATATATATACATATAGATGTGTTGGTCTGTGACTAGACATGTGGAGCATTAAAAACAAAGTGGGCATTGCAATGCGGGGCCCGCCCTACAGCTGGCCATCACATGCATGCCCCACTTGCCCTATTCTTATTTTTGTTTGTTTTGCTTTTGGTTTTGGTTTTGTGCCTTTCCTGAGCTGGTGTGTGATGGATTAAAAAAGCGAGATGTGCAACATGGACCAAGCCCAGGGTAGAAACCAGGGCGGAGGGGAGGCCAAGAGGGGGCAGGAAACACAGGCCCGGCCCACACAGGTTCACCGCTCCCCTGCGGCCACCAAGATCACTCAACAGCAGGCAGGGCCCAGCCCACCCCAGCCCACCAGGGACCCGAGGCAGAGCCTATGTAGTTATATATATATATATATATATATATAGCCTATGTAGTTATATATATATATATATATATATATATATATATATATACATACACACATATATACACATATATATAGTTATGTTCTACTGTTTCTTAATGTGCTGACGTATTGCGGTAAGCGTCTTGTGTCATTTCCGGTGTTTCTGTATAGCATCTCTGTGCTGCTCTAGCGAACTCTACCAGCTTACTTTCTGTTTTTTCCTCACTTCACTTGCTTAACATCTACTTCAAGTCTTAACCCACACTAGTTCTGCACTTATAGCTCTCTTTTTTTTTTATACGACTTTCTTGCGAATCTCTTAGCTGTTGTTTGCACGTTATTAGCCTTGATAGCTACATTAGCTTAACAGTTAGCGATGGCTTCTCCTTCTGCTCTTTCTTGCTTGGTGTGGCAGATGTTTAGCTATGCCTCTGCCTCCTTTAGCGACAGTGGTAATTGTAATAAGTGTAGCTTATTTGCTGTTTTGGAGGCGAGGCTTAGTGAATTAGAAGCGCGGTTCCGCACCATGGAAAATCATTCAGTGGCTGCGGTAGTTAGCCAGCCCCCTGTAGCCAGTGCGGAGCCACTTAGCATAGCCTCTGCTAGCAGTCCTCCGGTAACCCCCGTGCAGCCGGGAGGCTGGGTAACTGCCCGGGAGAAGTGAAGTACCAAGCAGAAGCCAACGGTTCACCACCTGCCTGTTCATGTTTCTAACTGCTTTTCCCCACTCAGCGACACACCCGCTGAGGAGAAAACTCTGATGATCATTGGCAGCTCTATTCTGAGAAACGTGAAGTTAGCAACACCAGCGGGCATAGTCAAATGTATCCCTGGGGCCAGAGCGGGTGACATCGAGTCAAATTTAAAACTGCTGGCTAAGGCTAAACGTAGATTTAGTGAGATTGTTATTCACGTCGGCGGCAATGACACCCGGTTACGCCAATCGGAGGTCACTAAAATTAATGTTGCCTCGGTGTGGTCCCTAAAGTCTCCAAAATTAGATCAGGAGCCAGAGCCTTCAGCTATCAGGCTCCTCTCCTGTGGAATCATCTTCCTTTTGCGGTCCGGGAGGCAGACACCATCTCCACATTTAAGACTAGACTTAAGACTTTCCTCTTTGATAAAGCTTATACAGTAGTTAGATCTGGCTCAGGCTTGCCTTGTACCAGCCTTGTACCCGGCTGACTTAGGCCTAGTCTGCCGGGGGACCTCTTATAATATACCGGGCACCTTCTCTCTCTCTCTCTCTCTCTCTCTCTCTGTCTCTCTCATGTCCTGTTACTGCATCTTGCTAACTGGGTTGTACTGCATGTCACTAACTCGGCTTCTTCTCCAGAGCCTTTGTGCTCCACTGTCTCACAGGTTAACTTATATCCTGCCAGATGCCTCCTGCTGCTGCTGTTATCATTAGTCACACTTCTACTGTTATTATACGTACACTAGGGTTGTCAAAATTATCGATACTCTGAAAAGTATCGATACTCGCGCGACAGGTCCAACGGACACGCGCTGTGCAGGCAGCGTCTGGCAGGCACAGAGCTCTTGCTGCAACCCAGCTTGTTGTCGTCGCTGTGCATGCATGCACACATTTTTGTTGCTGTAATATGGCCAGCGCGGCTGCAGGAGGATCAGAGCAGCCAGTTTTGGTCAAAAATGATAAAGGAAAAAGCACTCTTTGGAAATATTTAGTGAAGTGAACACAGCACGCTGCAGACGGCAGGTACAGCCCCTCCCCCACTAGCAGCTGAGCAGCTGGTGTCGCCAGCATCAAACTAAAATATAACTTCTAACGTTAATGTGGGAGCTAAGCAGAAAACTTTCAGTCATGCCCGTCTGTAACAGATAGACAATGTTAGTTTAACAGGACAACACAATTATGTGTGTCTGAAAAGTTATGTTAACTGTAAAGTCACAGATTGAAGCTGAAAAAACGTTTGGTTTCTCCCGTAACCCCTGGTTCTCTGATCACATAGTGAGGTAGAAACAGGAGCATCCTGAGCCTAAACTACCAACTCTATTTCGATCAGCAACGAAAATATGGTGCCAATTCACCAGAAGCACAGAAAATAAACAGGGCTGTAGATAAATACATTTGTATGGACAGATCTTGTTTCTGGTTATTTATTTTGTTTTTCTCTCTCTCTGTCCCTCTGTCTCATTGTGTCATACGGATTACTGTTAATGTATTATGTTGATCTGTTCTGTACGACATCTATTGCACATCTGTCTGTCCTGGAAGAGGGATCCCTCCTCAGTTGCTCTTCCTGAGGTTTCTACCATTTTTTCCCCCATCAAAGGGACAGAGGACAGAGGGATGTCGTATGCTGTAAAGCCCTGTGAGGCAAATTGTGATTTGTGATATTGGGCTTTATAAATAAAATTGATTGCTTGAAATAAAAAAATTGATAATGTTCATGAATTTAGCCCTGATATGATCCATACATACTGGCTGAAGAAGCTAACTGCACTCCATGAACGCCTAGCAGCACAGATGAACCAGCTGCTAAGGGATGGGACCCACCCAGAATGGCTGACACAGGGCAGGACAGTCCTGATCATCCCATCCAACTACAGACCAACAACCTATCTCTCCTGTCAGGCATCATAGCGGCTAAGATAACTAGGCATATGGGTCAATACATGAGTGAGGCACAGAAAGGAATTTGGCAGTAACATCAGGGGAGAAGAGCACCAGCTACTGGTCAACAGAGCAATCGCCTGAGGCTGCAAGAGCGGGAAGACCAACCTGTGCGCCACTTGGATTGACTACAAGAAAGCCTACGACTCAATGCCACACACATGGATACTGGAATGTCTGGAACTATACAAGATCATCAGGACACCAACAGCCTTCATAAAGAACTCCATGGGAATGTGGAAGACGACCCTAGAGGCCAATTCAAAGCCGATTGCCCAAGTCAACATCAAATGCAGCATATACCAAGGGGATGCACTGTCACCACTGTTGTTCTGTATAGGCCTGAATCCCCTCAGTCAGATCATCAAGAGGACTGGCTACGGATACCAATTCCGAAGTGGATTAACAATCAGCCACCTGCTCTGACGTCAAGCTGTACGCCAAGATTCGACTCACTGATCGACACCAACAGGAGCTACAGCAAGGACATCATCAATCATCTCCACCAGCAGCCACCTCTTCTCCTGAACTACTCTCTTGCAGGTCCACATTTACATATGTTTGGTGCGACGGGATGTACTGCACACGGTGCAAATGGCCCTGCTGCACCAGATCTTACAGCAAACATGTCAGATATTTTTGCGCATTTGGCTGCATCTGCCTGGAGATTCTTGCACCTTTTCTCCCGTAGCTTCTCCGCACCTCCCTTGCGCTTTGGTGGTTTATCCATCAGTGTACGTTAGTAGGCTGCACACTCCACCACTCTGCACAAGGCCAACAGCCAGCTACTCAAACTCAGGAGAACTCAGAAAATGAGTGGGAAGGGGGCAGGCCGAGGAGGAAGGGCTGAGAGATTTCATTGGGTCAGCCCAATGTCAGTGTAGAAAAAATAACCAGTGGGCTGTTTTCCGTGCTTTAAAGGCTGACGCAGCCGTTAAAAAATATCTACATAATTACAATGAATAAATTACAATTGTGCCGGCCCAAAATATGCCAATGGCCCACCGGGCATTGCCCGGTATGCCCTATGGCCAATCCAACCCTGCTTGTGATCCCACAGGCTAATGAAAATCATTAGGAGGCCACAAGGAAGTCGACCACAACCAAATACCTCCAGAGAGTAAGGCAAGTCTTGAGGAATCAGCTGAATGGTCAGAACAATGTCCGAGCCTGTCCCAAGGACAGAGGGATGTCGTATGCTGTAAAGCCCTGTGAGGCAAATTGTTATTTGTGATATTGGGCTTTATAAATAAAATTGATTGATTGATTGATGATTTTATTATTCTATTTGTCCTTTGTATGTTTTATTCTTATAAATATATCTTTATAGGTTAACTCATATCACAGCAGTGCCTGGATAGTGTGACGTGTGTGGTTGTGCTGCTGCCGTGGTCCTGCCAGATGCCTCCTNTGTCTGTCTCTGTCTCTGTCTCTCTCTCTGTCTCTCTTTCTGTCTCATTGTGTCATACGGATTACTGTCCGTCCTGGAAGAGGGATCCCTCCTCAGTTGCTCTTCCTGAGGTTTCTACCGTTTTTTTCCCCCGTTAAAGGGGTTTTTTGGGGGAGTTTTTCCTTATCTGCTGCAAGGGTCCTGAGGACAGAGGGGTGTCGTATGCTGTAAAGCCCTGTGAGGCAAACTGTGATTTGTGATATTGGGCTTTATAAATAAAATTGATTGATTGATTGATTCTGTTTTAAAGTGTTTTGCAACCAAGCCTCATGGTGATTCTACACTTAAAGTAAAACTGACTGATTCACTATATGAGCTTCACCTCCGGAGTGGTTGTGCAGTCTGTGTTGTTGTAGCTACAGACTGCTGCCAGTACAGATATTTTACTGTGACTCTAACCTAAAATGCCGTATATTCGTAAAATGGAGTTACCTTATCTTTACTATTACTGTAATTGGCCGCGTTTCCCAGTTAAGAGCGATCTTAAGACTTAAGAGCACAGTTAAGAATGTTTTTGATAAGAAGGGTCGCTAAGATAGGAGTGTTTCCCAGATGCGTTCTTAATGCAGCAAGACTACAACTACATAAGAAGTAGTCTTGGTAAGAGAATCATGAGGAAATGTATTATATTTAAACAAAAAAACACAGACGCCTTGCTGAGGCCGGTGCCGTCTCCTACCACTTCCAGGAAGCTCCCCACTGCGTAAAACGCAGCGCAGCCAGGCACTGCACCTCCGGGCTGAGAGCGGAATTGCACCGGGTTGCCCTCCGGATGTGTGGAGACACTAGTTGATGAGGTGCTGTATCTCAGCCGGTACTTCATTTGGACAGCCCGGTCTGACAGCACATTGAGTGTGCTGAAGTGCTGATGCACAAATGCATTTACATATATGGTTTGGCTTCGCACACGGTGACGCTGTTGGTTAGCAGCGAGAATATGCTGTTAAGCAGCCATGATATCTCACACGTGTGATGTGGCAATGCCTTTATATAGAGTAGCGGGTGGAGCGTCCCTTGATGAGGTTCCAGCTGAGCTTAATTACACCTGTCAGTTGCCTGATATCTATGAAATGTTGCAGGTTTGGAGGGTGGATGTGTTTCTGTCAGATGTGGGATATGTGCGGACAAATTATGATAAATGATGGTCATGATGATTCATTTTATTTGTGTGCCTGATGTGCACAGCACATACAGGAACACACTTGTTATTCCTCATATTTATTTTTCGTCATATTATTGGTTTTTTTACACCAGAATTCGGTGTGTAACTTGTGCCACAGCTTTGAGCACAAAAGCACCAAACATAAAACATATAGATTCAAGATTCAAAGTATTTATCGTCATATGCACAGTAAGGACACACGTTTTCCTGCAGAATGAAATTCGTTCTTTTCTGTCACCAATTAATGCTAAACAATATAAATCTGAAGTATAAAATAGATCAAAATATATACGGTGAGCACTGTTTTCATATCTCCTTGCTTAGTGTAATATTAATCTGCCTGCCGCGGCTGGAGCTGTGAGCGTTTGGTCGCTAAGAAGACTGTTAAGAGTAGGTCAGCTCAATCTTACAACTCCTTCTTCGTGAAAGATCTTCTTAAGCTAAAAGCGAATCTGGGAAACACGTTTTTCTTTCACAGGAGGCTTAAGAGCGTTTTTAAGAAGGTCTTAGCCCTAATGATTATGATTTTAAGCACTCACTGATGGTACAAAGGAGGTGTTTAGGGATTGTGATTTTGTCCACTCTCTGTTGTAAATCAGTGACATTAGAAATGTCAATCATGAGATCAGTACTCACGGTCATTGCACTGCGTGCCAGTGTAAGAGGTCATGGAGCAGTCACAAGTGTAGTTCTCCCACTGCTGGATACAAATACCCATGTTGGCACAGGAGTCCTCTTGACAGGTGGTGCTGGGACCTGTGGAAATACAGCCATCCCCAGAACCATACCCAGACACCCATCCACCCAGACACACACACACACACACACACACACACACACACACACACACACAGACAGAGACAGACATTCAAAGCTCTCAAAGTTCACAATTCCCCTGGGAGAACGAGATAGGGCAAATCTTGCTGCCCAGTATGTATTAGTGTGCCACAGCCTGAGGGACAGTGAATGACCTAAACACACACACACACACACACACACACACACACTCTCTCTCTCTCTCTCCTCTGTTTTTTGATGGGTCCGGTAGCCCTAGTTTTCGTGGCTTTTATTTCTGTTTAGGTTTAGTTTTCTATTTTAGGTTAGAGGGAAGAGCCCAGATCCTACGGCCCTTTGTGGGCTGGTCTGGGTACCTTTCTTTCTTTTTGTTAATTTTGGCCCGCTCATCACTCACACACACACACACACACACACACACACACACACACACACACACACACAGGATATAGAAATATATATTTACGTGTTTTGTTTTATTCATGTATATTTTATGAAAAGTATCTATTTTATTTGATTTTGATTAATTTTCATGTTGCTGTTATTGTGTATTTTTTGTTTGTGTTTGTATTTTATGCTATGGCAATAATGTTTTTTTGAAAACTTTCATGCCAATAAAACTTTTGAATCTGAATTTGAATTAGAGAAAGCGAGAGAGAGAGCGAGAGAGAGAGAGAGATCTGGGTGTAATACTACAAAAACACACTAGAGGAAACCTGGAGCGATTTCACTTTTCTTGTGTCGCTTTCAGATGCTTTTTGCAAGTATTTAAACCTTTGAACCTTCAGCTAATTGGTGCGATTTCTTTCAAAAACATGCAAAAAAGGCACTGAGCAACTTGGTAAGAAATGTCCCAAGAACTGCCAAAAAAATATTAGATTTAGAAAATTGTTTTTCAAAAAACACTAGAAAAAAAAGAAAGAAAAAAGCTAGGAAAAACTATATTTAAAATCATTATTATTATTACTACATCTTTAAATTATATTACAGAATTATTATCATTTTTAAGCACTCTTTCCAGGTCATTTACTTGTTTGTTGCTAACGTTTTTTCCTTTCTTTTTACTACTTTTCTTATTTTGAATTATCTCCTTTTTACTAACTTCTTGCTAATGTTTTGAGTCATTTCTTCTTTCATTTAGTATTGCCTTCTTCCCATGTTTTTTTTTGTAACAAGTGTGTTTCTTGGATTTTTAATATACTACAAATTTTACATCAAAAACAACAACAGAAAACAAGTAAGGTACAAAATAGAACATTCATAGTAAGGCATCATCTTAATAACAACTGCTACGACAGGGCAATACGGTGAGTACTTTTCAAATAATCAGAAACGCTACCTATACAAGTATTGACTGTCTAAAGGTAAGAAAGAGGGGGAAAAAATGCACATAATTATGTTGTATTCAAGAGGTTAAGACAAGTAGAGTTCTGTAGTTTTTCTAGGGCAGCCGTTTTCCCATGTTTTTAAAAGAAATCAAGCCAATTTGCTCAGGTTTCAAAGGGTTAAACTGATTCTCTATAAGACGTCATCATAACATTTTGCATTACATCTACATAGATTAATGTGTTAAGAGCTGGTGCTTGTTTGTTCCATCCTCCCATCAAAATCTATTTTCCCTCATTGCTACTTATGTCTAACCATGCACATTGCTTTGGTCTTATGAGCTATTTCCTTATTAAAGCACTGCAGTAGTTTAATAAGAATTAGAGAAGAGAAGAGCATCTAAGGGTCAGCACTCAGACCTGTACAGAGGAGTTCTTAACCCAAAATTAGCCTATTTAGTGTGAAAAACGTTCTGTTGTCAAAGTACAATATATGGTTTACCCAGGTTCTTCATGGGGCACTCACCTCATCTCTCCACTAGTTGTGAAATATGCCCATCTATATGTGCTCCATTGGTTGATATATGGGTGGATATGATTGGTTACCCTTTGCTCGTGTTTTATATCATTAAATGTTTTTCTCTGCTCCACATCTAGGCTATTTAAATGTTGTTGTACTGTGTTGTATGATGACCCAGATGAAGACCATAACCTGAAACTTGTTGGTCTAACCATAATGCACTGAATATTGAATATACACAAACTATACGTGTTGCTAAAGTTTTTCCCCTCCAGATTTCTTCCTTTCTCCACACACCCAGAAATTAGTTGAAGTTGTGTCTGAAATCTAGACTCTGCTTCTACTGTTCATTTTCCCAATATACCTGCTTAAGTGTACAAAAATCCTCAGTGTGCATCAACTCATCTAATTCTAATCAGGTCAGTGTGTTGGGTGGAGGCTTACCTTGTAAACTGTTGCAAGCTGCTCTGCTAAAGGAGCTGTTCAGGACCAAGTAAACGGATGATGAGGAGGGGGTGTAGTTTTGGAACTTACAGTGACTTACAAGGCAGGAATGTCCTGCAGCTGATCCGCTGATCTGCTTCAGGATTTAATGTATGATGTAACAGTGACAGGCTAATTCATGTTCTACTGATAACAGTTCTGTTAAATGTTTGCCACAGTGCAGTATTGCCATCTAGTGACAGTACAATGTATAACCAACCTAATAATCATTAATGGGCTTTGGTAAGCGCTCAATGGCTGAAGAAACACAAATTAATTTTATGTGATGAAAGCTTGTTATGAAAAGCAGGCAGTACATGGCAATACAGCTTAAATGACTACATTAGCAAAAATAAAGAAAGAAATCACACAAGCAAACATAAAATGTGACAGAATACCATGGACAAGACCAGCAAACTGTGATTGATGACATTTTATTTTTAAAAGAAATTAGTTAACCATTACTTTTTTTGCAGTACATACAGTACAGTGACAAGCATTGTATAAAATCCCATTCACATGTCACAGTGAAGAGGACATACAGTACACGCCTTATTGTCTGCTTTGCTCGAAAAGAAACAGTAACACATGTATTTGTCTAACATGGAACTCTGAAGGGTAATGCTAATAAAAAACAGCAACATACAGTACACTTAATGGCCATCTCAATGATATGGAAGGCATAAGTATAAACAGCTGGACAGAATGATTTCCATGCAACAGGTTGTGGAAGCCCATAACCTTAAGAGGATGATAAAAAACAACTGCAAAAGAATGCACGACTTGCACAGGAATGTGGAAACATTTTGTCCACAGTGACATTTGCTTGCTCGTGCAAAATGTTTCAACAGCCCATTGTGATGTAGTTATGTACAATGTGCATGAACAATTTGAAATCAACACAAAACAAATTAAACCTTCAGCAAGTTTTGTGAACCAACTGTATGGACTGCAATCTGGGTATAGCCTGATACATATTTCCAATGCTGCTGTGATGTCATACTGCACATCTAAATTTATACTCTTTTTCAGGTTTAGACAACATTAAAATGCTTGTTAGTAGAGTTTGGTCATGAGAATGCACTTTTTTTTTTCCGCATTGACACATAAAAAAAATGATGTGTTGATGTGTCTCTTCTGGTCGTGGTCAAAGAGGGACCTTGAATTAAGGCACTATATCCATGAGGAGGGTTGCATAAATCATGTCAGGGAGCACACTATAAATAAATTACTGATGTGGGAGCCCCCTTATCAAGATAAAGATTACTGTAGATGTGCTCAAGGTGAGCCATAGCTTTGGCTAATATTTTGGTTTGTGTGAACTATACTGCTAGGAAAATAAATAACCAAAAAAAAAAAAAAGTTAGAATGAGTTGTTTATAGCTACAAACAGGGCAGGTCCCTTTCCATGGAGTCCGCCATCTTGTTGGAGGGTTGGGGGTAAATAAATATCCACATTTGTGCTCTCTGGTGCATCTTAGCACTATAAACTGACTGTGAACTGTTGAACTGCAATTACACGTGGCAGAACCGCTGCTTACATTTTGTGCAAACAGCATTATCATGTTTGATGAATTATTTTACACAATTTCTTCTGCACATATTATTGGGTGTGTTAGAGATGGGGCACATTGAGAATAGTTCACCTGGAGCTCCACTTTTTCATTATGATAGAGGTAGATATGTGGCTGTGATGAGAAACATAATGTGGTGGAGAGTGTTCTAACTAAAGTTTTAAAATAATTCCCATCCCATGTCCCAGACAACAAAAAGTTTTGTCTCAGGACAACTCTCTGCAAAGTTTTCAAACTGTCACTGCATAATGACAGAGAGAGCTCTGTGATTAAATGGGATGAAAGTGATGAATGTAATAAGCCATGATTGTCACAGCTTTTAATATACCTAACTATAATAATGTGTTCTTTCCAATTCCCAGTCTGTGTTCAAGTGCACCACAGGTAGCATGACCACAGAATTACTGGGATTACACACTCGGCAGGGTGCATTTGACTGTGATCTGGCAGCACTGCATTGTTTACGATTGTTAATTCCATGGTGTTTTCTTGTGTGCACAGAAAGTGGGGGGACAAAACGTTTTCGCTTTGGCGACCACAGTTCTCCTACACACTTGGCACACAGCAGAGGTTTCAGTTGGTTGCTATCTGCAACCTCACTGCTAGATGCCACGTAATCCTGTACAGTAGACCTTTAAGAATTTTTTGTGCATCATTATAGCACTTGGTTAACATGATATTATGTACACAGCTGTCAAATGCATCTTTCTGAGACTTAATTATCAACCAACACACAGAGTTAATGTTATTTAGTTATATCAAGCTAATAAAATCTGCCAATGAAAATTGCCGTTAAATTAAAATCACCAGTTGCAAACTGAAAGTGAGGAGCTGCTTTTGTCTTTTCTTTTGGTGTTTCATATCAACACTCTGAATTGCCTTGTTGCTGAAATGTGCTTTATAATAAACTTGCCTTGCCTACTTCAAGGCCAAGGATCTGCTGTTTGGAAAATTACACCAAACTTCATGTGATTCATCAGCACCAACTGTTATCATTGTGAAATTCATAGTGTTAGGATGGAAAGTTTAACTAGCATTGCAATAATAAAGAAGTGGGGTGAGGCTTAGTAAAGAGTCAGTTACATATGTAATAGATATTAGAATTTGCAGTGTTTTCTTTTTAATTTTGAAGAAACTGGAGCTTGTCCTGTATGTGAATGTATCCTCATACTATCAAGTTAATACATTGTTTTTGTACGAACACACATGAACCAGCCACTTGTAAGAAACTCTGTAGTACCTTCTCATATGACAATAGTGTTTTAGACTCCAAACATTCACAGAATTTAGAAAGAAAATGACAAAACATAGGAGAAAATGGAGCAACTGGCTGTAGTTTATGTCACTGCACTGACAAAAACTGCTCTGATAGTGAGCCCAACGTCACTGTCAGTGGGCGACCAATGTGGCCGGTAATGTGGTGGTGTAGCTGAGGAGGAGTTTGATGTTTGGCCTGACTCTAGCTGCGGGCAAGTGAGGCAACAAGTACAGTTAATAGAATGGAGGGGCTTCCGTATGGATGCAGGGCTGTGGAGCTACTGTTTGCATTGAGCAGAAAGAAAGGGCTGCTGGAGCTGGAGTTGGAGTTGAAGTTTGTGTTATAGTAGTCTAAATCAGGCTCAGATTTCAGGGAAGGTGTACCTTCGCATCCACGCTCAATCTGCCCGCTGCGAAACAAGGCATCATTGAGGAGATCCGGTAGGCGACCGTTGAGGTCTACTGATGCCAAACAGCCCTGGAAGCCCTCCCTGGAAGCCACCAGTTTAGGCAGGTTGCCATACATGCCTGGACCCAGTCCTGCGATGAACAGATCACCTGGAGTGTAGAACACATAGAGATACTGTGGGAGAAGAACAACAGAATTGTATCTCAAATATGTCTATATATAAATTCTGTGTTTATATATTAGTTTGTTAATGATCTGCGCCATTTTCATTTGTGTGGCTAAATTAAATTGAGAGGTATTTCATGAAGTAAATTATACATTAAATATTATACTTCACTACACAGCAGCAATCCCCTGGACACATTTTTTTTGTAGTGGCATGGTGTTACATTTCAGTATTGCTAACCAGTGTCGTGCAAGTTACTTTCAAAGTTGAACGTATTACATATTATGCGTTACTTTTATTTGAAAAGTAGTATGTTTACAATATGGCTGTCTATGCAGAATAATGCATTACTTATTACACTAGTTTTGCATTACTTTTACCAAAATAACCTCAGAGGTACAATCAGGCAATACAAAATGGAAGAGGGTCATGTTGTTTATAGTAGGTAGTCAAAGGACACAAAGCTCAAGTTTACTGTAGTTCAGTCACAACAAATGGTGGCAACATATAGTACATCAGGAATGACACACACCAGGACACTGAAAACAGGCATTTGAATATAAAACAAACAATCAAACATTGAAATATAGCTCATCTTGTTTTGAAGCAGATTATGATAGTTTGGTCTGATATATTGTTAATGTTAAGTTTGCTGAAATATGCTTCCACTCTTTAAGTCATTCATGCCTTTGCGTTGTTCAAAACTGGTACAATGTTGTCTGAGGGTAATGTTCAGACATATCAACTTTTGAAAAGTTTTCTTTTTTATTTTAAAATCAAATGGCATGAATTTTAATTTTAAAGGCTTTAAATATTCACACAAATATTGTATTAAATTAAATAATCACTGTCTTTTTTCATTTCTTAACATGATGGTACAGTATTGCTTAAAGATAACATACCCAAATGTGTATGGTTAGGTCTATTTTTTAACAAAATCATAAACATTTTTTGAACAGCCTGCATCATAATGGGTACCATAACACAAAAGACAAATGCTGAGGTTAGGAAACCAAACGCATAGGCTTGAGAGTCAGGCTGCGGTCGGAAAGTCCCTCCTATCGTCTATTCCTAATCACTATTCCTTGACCTCGGTGGGAAACGTCACGAGGTCAAGGAAAGATGAGTAGGACAATTCATAAGGACTTAGGAAAAGAGAACCGCAGAGCTGACAGAATCCGACCGCACTTACGCTGGGCTACGTCATCATGCGACGGCGGATGTCAGTGACGTAGGTCGACCGTGGTGAAACTACAGTTTATCAAAGATGGACTACAAAAAGCGCATCTCAGACATTCCGCCCCGTGCCTACTTACCATGTTGCTTCATGCAGGCTATATAAACGTGGACATCACAGTGAAAAATATGACTTAATGGGGTGATCAAGAAGGCCAGCTCTGTCGTGGGATTCTCTCTGGACTCGGTGCAGGTGGTGGGAGAAAGGAGGATGACTGCCAAGCTGTCATCTCTGAGGACTAATGCTTAGTCAATTTGTGAAGCTACATGTGACATTTCTGTTTACCAATTAGCTCAGTGAGATAGAGGATGGTTTTTGGTGTTGAAGATTGTGAGTTCAAGCTTCAGCTCGTGCAACATTTCCATATGAAAAATCTACCCAAACTTTTCATAAAGGTCCAGTCCGATGCCAGATGTCCTCAACTGGAAACACAAGACAATAGTCCTGATGGTGGCGCTACAGCAAGCCTCTAAACTTCAAAAATTTGAAAATTCATAACAAATCAACCATACGTGCTACAGCTTTGGAACTTTCACTTTGAAATTTTCTTTTCCATGGCATGGATGTCTACTGTCTGGCACCCTGATGCTTGGCTTAGTCAATTTGTGAAGCCACACATGAACTGTCACTTGCCAATTATCTCAGTGAGATAGAAGACGGACCTCAGTCTCAGAAGTTGTGAGTTCAAGCCTCAGCTAAGGCAGAACGGACATTCTAATGTGAAAGTCCTATCTTCAGGCATCATGCTATGTGGATTAGAGACTACCAAGGTTAAAATAATTATGAACCAGGCAGTTTTGCGGAGAGACAAATACTCTTTATCAACACTTTTCCCTGTTATCCCTTGTCTCTTTTCCCTGTTTATTTGGCTTAGCTATCAGTCAATATGCAGAGTCTATCCAATAGCTACTTTTACATTTTAAAAAATGTTTTCATCTTTGTCACCATGGATAATGTTTAGCTTTAACCTAGATCAGGCCAGTTTGTTCATAATTGCTAGCAGTTAATGTTATTCTTACTTTCTTGTTTTTGAGTTTTTTCTTTCCTTTGTATATTATGAGTCTGATCACTTCAGCCACTCATCCACAATTTGAAGGGCATGCCATAATTATATGATGTAACTTCTATGTTGTGATATGCTTTGTTTTAGTGTGTGTGTTGCTCAGAATTGCCTAATTTTGCCTAAAATTGCCCGCCCCGACCATTGCTGCGTAGCAGCTATAATTTTTCTTATATTTTCCATATTTTGATCACCAGCTTGAGGAGTATACATACATCAAACTCATATCCCCACATATCAAATTTCTTCACAGGGAATAAATCAAATAAAACAAAGTTGATATTAAGAGGATACAATGAAAACTGAAGTCTCTCCAAATCAGTATACACCATGACATTCATAGGTATTAAGATCATGCCGAGTATTTAAACCAGATTTTAACTCAGTCTATTCTTAAGCTTAGCTATACATTTTCAGTTCTGACATTGTCAGAAAGTGATAATTCTACTTTGTTTACAACTGGGGTCACAGTGGGTGGTGGTGGTGTACTGGAGTGTGCTAGATTTAACAGTGTTCCATTAAGAACTCCATTAACATGAGGGGGGCAAAACATTAGGAACAGAGTGGGTAAAATATTTAACAACTTACAATATAATGTACACCAGCAACACACACTACAACGTCAATAATAAAAGTGGCATTATGGGGATTGATGCAATGTGTTGGTCATTACTATTCCATTTTTTCAGTAACTGAACACCTTTGTTTTCACTTTCATTTAACACAACAGGACTCAAAGGTTTACTTTTCTTTTATTTGTCTTTATTTTGCGCAATGTCTTTCAGAGCTGCGAGGAACCTCTCATTTTGTTCATAGAGAGCCTGATCTCTTGCCTCATCTTTGAGGGGCTGCTCTCTCAGGAAGGCCAATACACCCCAACTCCTCTTTGGCCTCTTGGTTGGTGGCTGGGAGCAGGTGGATGTGGATGGTGGTGGTGGAGACGCCTCCTCCTCTTCACTGTCCGTCTCAGGGGGGAGGGAGGCTGGCAAGACCTCTGCACAGACAGGTAATGAGGCTCCAGCAGCAGCCTGGCCATGGTGTGGCATTGAGCATGAGGCAACAAGCCTGGCCATGGTGTGGCATTGAGCATGAGGCAACAAGGGTGGGAGGCTGAATGGATGGCCTCCCCCAAGTGC
Source organism: Epinephelus moara (assembly GCF_006386435.1). Lineage (NCBI taxonomy): Eukaryota > Metazoa > Chordata > Actinopteri > Perciformes > Serranidae > Epinephelus > Epinephelus moara. The sequence goes on from NC_065519.1 coordinate 35,377,343, forward strand.
CTCATGCATGTCACTGAACCATGGCCAGGTAGCTGCTGTTGCCTCACCCCTGTCTGTGCCCATGCCTGTGGGTGGGTTTTTCAGCTCCTATTAACATGATTAACACAATGTTAGTGAAAGGGCAGTTGGGGCAGAACGTATAGTGACCAACAATGGAATAATCTAACTGTTACTGGCCATTAAAGAATTAAAGATTCCCTTATTAGCCCCACGACAGAGATGTCAGTTATTGTGGCAGCAATGAACAATAAATTAATATGGAAACAGTGAGAAATAGTAAGAGGTAGAAATGTAAAGAATATGGGCTTACAATATAGCTAACAAGAAATGCAATTTATTGTGCAACATAATACCCACAGACACTGGCCCACCACAGTTCCCAGCCATCTGATTTGCTTTACCTTGTATTTTGTCTTTAAGTTATCCCATTTCTTTGCCGCCTGCATGGGTGACACCTGCCCCTCCAACCCTATTTCTTTCACCACCTGCCTGTAGGTCAGTATTAGCTTAATTTGCCACCATTCATTAGGTTATATCAACATTTTGACCCACAAGTATGACTACTTACTCCCAGCCGGCTTTGGCCGCATTCCTCCTCCCACTGAAGAGGTGCTCCAGCCGCACACGTGCCCGTATGAGAGCAGAGATGTCTGCATCTGTGACTGAAGAAAAATTAATTAATGAAATTGCTAAAAGCTGGCGATTCAACAACACTCAAATAGTGACATGATTAATGCACACTGAGCATATCTTACACCACAATATTAACTTGAATTGGGTAATGTTACAACAGTAACGTGACGTTTATAGTTCGCATGGGTTTAACATATTGTTGAGAGTTTGGAACATATAACGTTACGCATATTATCAAGTTATGGCATGAGATGGGGAAAGCTTCATGTAACAGTGACTTACATGGTGATCTCCATGACTTTTCAGTCATGTTGAGAGCCAGTTGTTCTTTTTCTTTCTTCTTCCTCTTCTCCTACTTCTTCGGGTTTATTCGTTTGTCTCCGTGAACGGTCGGTTGCTTTAAATATTGCTCCCGCAAAGCATTGTGGGATTAAATTATCCAATGTAGGTCCAATGTATCCTATGCTAAAGGAGATCTGAAAGGAAGCACTGAACCTCTTTTCCTTAGTGTTTAGAGAATTCGAACAGCTCATACCATGGCGGCCACTAAAATACTTCCGGGTCATTTCACTCAGCTAAGAACCTTCCTAAGCAAAAAAGACTTTCCGACCGCAGCCAAAGCTCAAGTTTACTGTAGTTCAATCACAACAAATGGTGGCAACATATAGTACATCAGGAATGACACACACCAGGACACTGAAAACAGGCATTTGAATATAAAACAACCAACCAAACATTGAAATATAGCTTTTGTCACAGAAGCAGAACAGGTTATGCTGTAAACATTGTAGGTATATGAAAGGAAACACACTGAACATGCTAACGCACATTGGACAGCATACTCAGATGTGCCAATCACCAGCACCCTTCTATGATGTACAGTATCACACATAAGTGAGTACTGTGCCAACCATTATTATCTAGCACTGCCTTAACCCTTTTGGGCATGGAATTCACCAGAGCTCACAGGTTGCTTCAGGAATCCTCTCCCACTCCTCCATGATGACATCATGGAGCAGATGGATGTGAAGACACCTTGTGCTACCCCACCTTCATCTTGAGGATGGCCCACAGGTGCACAGGT
>NC_065519.1:35379395-35452294 GCF_006386435.1 Epinephelus moara
ACTGTGGGGTGTACTCACTTATGTTGCCAGCTGTTTAGATGTTGATGGCTGTGTTTTGAGTAATTTTCAGAGGAAGGTAAATCTATACTACTATACAAGCTGTACACTGGCTACTATAAGTTATACCAAAGTGTCATTTCTATAGTGTTGTCCCATGAAAAGATATAATGAAATATTTGCAAAAATGGGAGGGGTGTACTCACTTATGTGAGATACTGTAGCCTATAATCACACAACAAGACACAAAAACCTTAAGGGGATATTTTCTCTGGTGGAACACTGGCAGAAGTGGTTATGTAGATGAATAAAAAAATTAAAACACGTAATTTCAGGTGGTTATGTGCTACCTACATTGTACAAATCATATTAGTAACATGCTAAAATGACTTGTTACTGCTAAAAATAGACTGAAATCAACCATAGTAAAAACGTAACAAGAATTGGAAAAATAGAAAGCATAACCCATGCCATAAAAAAGACACAATTTAATGCACAGTGAAAGTCATTGCAAATATTTTAGTAGTTCGAAATTACTATGTGTATGTGTCAGAGGTGTCAAGTCTTTTGCATACCTTTCAGGTCCAGGTTCTTGGCCCCATTGATACTCTGGCTTGTGGCTGTAGCATCTATTTTCAGTGTGTGGGTGTTGCTGTTGTCTCGTGTGATGGCTACATTGTGCCACTGGTTGTCATTCAGTGCCCTGTCACTTTTGCCCTTGATGAGGTTTGGCCCATTTCCAAGGTCAAAAACATAGTGGATGTATCTGCAAGAGAAAAGAGATGTAGCTTCAGCAGCCCTAAACTAAAAGGCAAGTGATTTTTTTATGACTAACACACTTGATAGAAGTCACTGCAGACAAACTGATTATTTGCGCAACTGCAGTCAGTTTTTGATGACTTTGTAGCACTTGTCATTCCCTGCAGGTGGAATTCTCTAAAAATGTTTGCCATCCAACAATGCTGAAATTATTTCTCAAAACTCACTTGTTTTGATTTGACAGCTTTAATAACAGATATTCAAATAATAATCATTAGTATATTCCTTAGATTATGATAGTTAAGGCCTTATCTTCATAACAGTGCAAAGAACAGCACAGCAATGTGACAACTTGGTATTTCTCTGGCTTCCTAATTTTTTCTTTTTTTTTTCTTTTTTGCCCAGCATGGCATGTATGGCGCAAAGGTGGAAGAATAGGCGCAAATATGGGTTAACTTTAATCATTTAGGAAGAAGTATTCTGGTAAAAAGTGTGTATGAAATGTTGCCCTGTCAACAGACTCTGATGAATCAGGTCTGACCATGATTCATTTCCTAGACCAGTGGTTCTCAACCTTTTTTCAGTGCTGTACCCCCTGTGAAATATTTTTCAGCCAAGTACCCAATAGCCAGCGCAAAGCATTTTTGGTTGGAAAAAAAGATGTAATACACAGTACAGTGCAATCAGTGTCTGTTTTATTAAACTTTGTAACTAGGCACTTTCAAATTTCAAACATTGAAAAAACATCAATAAAACATTTACAACTCAATGGGGATAACATTGCTCATTTGTAGTGGTCTCTCTTGAACTATTTGGAAATAAAAAGATATAAAAATAACTAAATACTCATTAAAAAAAGAAATAATTATTATTATAATGATTATTATATTATTAATTATTAAGTGCCCTCTTTTGGGATCATAATAAAGATCTGTTCTCAAACTGAACTCATGAACTTAATTATAGCTAAATCAACACTTCTTCTCAAAACTCAAAAATAAATATTAACTTGATTTTAAATTAAAAATTCGCTCAAAATTAAAAATAAAAATATCTATCATCTTAAAATATCTTCTTTAAGGATAAAAAAGAAGACTGATCTTAAATTTACAAACTGTCAACACTGAAGATTGCATTGTTGCATTGAATTGAGTGCTTTTGCATTTACATTTCAGTGAGAAACTTGTGCTTGTGCTTCACTGAGGATCTTTGTCAGTCTTGGTGGCAGGGAGGCAACTGCTGTGATCAAGCTCTTCTCCAGGCACAGTCTATTTCTTTGCTTTATTTGATCACAGTCAATGCAGAGAAGGACGCCCACATAAATGTGTGGAGGCAAAGGGTAGTAGCTGCTCCAAAGCTTTCTATCCCAGGTCAGGGTGCTCCTGCTTCACACACACCCAAGAGAAATGGGTTTCTCACCGAATCCAGCTGTGCAGATTTCTCCTCCATGTCAGGAAAGTAGGAATGAAAATCCTGTTGGTCAAATGTTCCACTATGACCGACTTGACTGAAGCTCTCTCTACATCCTCACTAGAGAGAAAATCATCCACCTGAGGAAAGCTGGTGGAATCCCCCTGCGCAGAGGCCCTTCTCCACAGCTCTGCTTTCTTCAGGAAGCCACCCACCTTGTCAAACAGGTTTAAAATGCTGGTGTCCTTGCCCTGCAGAGACATATTCAGTTAGTTCAGTTTGCTGAATTTATCTGCCAGATAGCACAGCTTTGCAAGCCAGTCTGTGTCCTGGAATAAGGTGGCATGGGGAGATGCTCAATCAGAAAGGTGTGTACTTCAGATCGTTATTCCAACAGCCGGTTGAGTATTCTCCCTCGAGAGAGCCAGTGCATTTCTGTGTGCAGCAGCAGTCGTGTGTGTTCAGCTCCCATGTTTTCACAGAGGTGGTGAAACAGGCATGCATTTAGTGGCCTTGACTTTATGAGGTTGATCACTTTGATGCTGTCATTCAAAACGTCATGCTACACAGGGCTTATTTTCTTGGACACCAATGCATCCCTGTGTATGACACAGTGAGTCCACTTCATGTCGGGGTTTTCTTTTTTAATGCGCGCTATGAGTCCTCTCGCGCTGCCCGTCATTAATGCTGCTGCGTCCATGCAGATGTGGCTGCAGGATTTCCAGTTCATGCCGTTTTGCAGGTGTTAACAACATCAAAAATGTCCTCTGCTGTTGTTTTCCCCTCCAAAGTTTTGCATAATAATATGTGTTCATAAATGTTGTCAGTACGTATCTCACAAAAGCAACAAGTTGTACATTTCCACTGACATCTGTGGATTCATCCAGCTAGAATGAAAAAGAGTCGCTAAGTTTTCCCACCAGTGCTTTGGCTGATGTCATGGAGGCTTTCCCGACTCCATTGGGTGCGGTTACATGATGGCTTCTCATTCGGAATGAAATAAATCTGAATGAAATCATTCAGAATCAAAGTTTGTCCAGGTAGTTTACATGGGAAATATTCATTACAAATGAGGGTTTACACGCCTTTTAATCGCCTTTATTCAGGTTTGGGGCAGGGAAGATTTCTGATTGGATATGGGGCGGGGCAGATGTTACGTGTTTACGTTTACCGGAAGAAAACACTTTAGTTCTCATTCCGGATAACAAGATGTTTGACGACACCATTCTTAGTGCCCTTTTTGGGCTTGTTTTGCTTATATTCTTGAAGCAGCAGTACAACAACAACCTTGTTCTGCTAATGCTTCCTCTGTTGAGGAGGAGAAGGGAGGTAGAAGGTCGAAGAAGGGAGATAGAAGACTGCTCGGGACCATCTCTTGGTTTTAGAAGCTGCCATCTTGTCGCGCACGCTATATACATCATCGCGCAAGAAGGGCAAGGAAACGAGCACGCGAAGAAAGACCGGAATGAACTTAAAGAGGAATGAGTGTATACAAGTGCAAGAAATTCTTTCATTCGGAATTAGAAACAGAATACTCCAGCCCCTTACATCGGAATGAATTTTCAATCTAATTGGCCATTTTCATTCCGAATTAGGTGTTGACAAGATCACTTTTAATAGGAATGAACTTTCATTCCGAATGAAAAGGGAATTAAACTGTCCATGTAAACGCACTGAATAATGTTTGAGTTTTCAAGGCGGCAGTGATTCACAAGTGACGACAGATGGTGTGTCCCAGGTTGGGCCAAACCATCCTGGTATAGGGGAGACTCAGGGTTTTTAGGATAATGAAAGTGAATGGCCTACTGAATATAAAATTCAGTTTATGAACATACACTTATATTTTATTAAATATTTTTTAATAGCTATTTTTTTTTAAGGATTTTTCAGTGGATGCTAATTTTAAATATGTTTTCTAAAATCTCACATACCCACTGGAGTGCCTTCACGTACCCCAAGGGTTACATGTACCTCATTTGAGAACCACTGTCCTCGACAAGTGCAATTAAATAATTAAAGTAACCACATCACTCTGCAACCAGAGAATACATTTAGGTTGGCATTAACCAAACGCAATGGTTAAAAAGTTAACCATTACTTGAATAATTAAAGTCAGTTTTTATCTACTCTGTCCATGCAGCCATTTGACAGCAGGAGGACAGATTTGTGAATAAAACTGCATCCCTCACTTTGAAATGTATTGCACTTTGGTGCTGTAATCATTCACAAGTAAAAGTCTACCATTCTAAATCTTATTCAAGTAAAAGTACAAAAGTGTTAGCATCAAAATTTCCTCAAAGTAACAAAAGAAAAAGTACTCATTAGAATGGCCCATTTGAGGATAATATATCATTGGATTGTGTTTGTTGCCGGTGGTAAAGGTGGAGCTCATTTTATTTACTTTATATACTCCTGGGTATTAAGCATCTTAATTTATAAGTTGATATTTTGTATCAATACGGTGGCCGACAAGAACAAACGCGATGCAAATAGAGAAACGCACTGCAAATAGAGAAACGCACTGCATATAAGAAAACAAATGCAAAGGGAAAATGCTGCAAATACAGAAACGTGCTGCATATACAGAAACGTGCTGCATATGAGAAAACAAATGCAACGGGAAAACGCTGCATATACTGAAACGTGCTGCATATACTGAAACACGCTGCAAATAGAGAAACGCACTGCATATAAGAAAACAAATGCAAAGGGAAAATGCTGCAAATACGCATATAAGAAAACAAATGCAAAGGGAAAATGCTGCAAATACAGAAACGTGCTGCATATACAGAAATGTGCTGCATATGAGAAAACAAATGCAACGGGAAAACGCTGCATATACTGAAACGTGCTGCATATACTGAAACACGCTGCAAATAGAGAAACGCACTGCATATGAGAAAACAAATGCAACGGGAAAACGCTGCATATACAGAAACGTGCTGCATATACTGAAAAGCACTCCAAATAAGAAAACAAATGCAAAAAGAAAACGCTGCATATTCACTCATACAACGGAAGTGCTCCAGACCTCTAGGGGCAGTGCTGAGCTTCCACCCGAGAGACAGACAAGTGAGCGAGAAGAAGAAAGTTATGTTTGGAGAAAAGTTGGAGCCGGGACAGGCAACACAGAAAGGTACGTATTCTTTTTTATTTTTCTTTCTTTCTTGTTTTTCACATGTGGCCCTCATCTTTTACTCTATAATGAAAGTGAAGCTGATTTACACAGCTGACGTCAGCGTGCTAGAGACGAGTAGTGTATCCGTAGTAGTAATGTTAGCTAACGTTACTGTAACTAACATTACTTTCTGGGACACCCCAGGGATTTAATTGCATTTAACGTTAGTTTATTTTCTACCTCGTCTCCACATATGATTGGATACTTTATTGATCAGTGATGGGCTTTTGAATAAGAAGAAGGTGGAGAGAGGTGAAAGGGAGAGCAGAGAAGGTGTGTAAAAAGAAATATAACAGGCAGAGGTGCAGAGGGCAAAATTAAGTTAAAGGGATAGTTCGACATTTTGGCAAATTCGCCTATTGCCGTAATCCCAATAGTCATATGAGTAGGTACATTACCTTTAATTATCAGTGCCTGTTGTTTTGAGATCGGTGGGGCAGAGCTGCCTGCTGCTCGGAGCACAAAATGGAGGTGAACGGTACAGCCCGCTCTCTCCCTCAAAACTAATCAAATACACCATCAAATGACTCCAAAACGCTCTTGTGGACAACTTGTAGCTTACACATTCACCACGCTATGAAATAATAATGTAATATTACGAGACAGAGTTGTTTTGAAGTCAAATGCACAGCCGGAACTACATTCAAGACATACAGTACTTGCTGGGTGGAGTGATTTCAAACAGCGTATGTTTAGTGCAGTTACTCCCGTCATCAAAACAACAAGTTTGTTGAGAAGAAGCCAGAATATACAGAGGAAGAGTTACATGTTTTGGAAGAAGAGAGAGCAAGAAGAGAGGCTGAGGCTGCCGAGCAACCAGGGGCTGAGGGGAGACCCAGAGCGGCATGGATTGGTGGTGTAAATGTGGGGCTTATTGGCCACTTTATTAGGTACACCTGTGCAATCTAATACAATCCAATACAACAGCTCTGCCACACATTCTACGTTAGCAAAGCTTTTACATTTTCAGTTTTTGTTGACATTGTCAGAAAGGTGATTATTCTACTTTATTGTTGAGGTCGTAGTGGGTGGTGCTGGTGTACTGGAGTGCAATATATTGAAAAGTGTTCCTAATATTTCTAATATTTTGTCCCCCTCAATTAGACAAAGTTAGGAGGCCACCTCAGTACACCACAACCATTCACGATGACCTCAATAATAACAAAAGTAGAATCATCACTTTCTAGACGATGTCAACAATAACCCAAAATTTATAAGCTTCGGGGAAAAAAATCATGGTATAGCCGTTCTACTGGATTGCATTAGATTACACAGGTGTACCTAACAAAGTGGCCAGTGACTGTATGTTACATAGCCTACATATGTTGATGGTGGGATGGGACGAGAGTAGCCTACGCCTCAAAATAATCACCGGAACACAGGGAGAACATGCTAACTCCACACTCATAAATCACCACAACTCCTGAGGGAACAACAACATTAAGGGCCCTATTTAGATGGTCTAAAACGCAAAGCGCCAGGCGTGCAAGCGCATGGGCGTGTCCCAGTCACTTGCTAGTTAGACAGCGCTTTTTCAGACTGTGCGCCATGGCGGAGAGTCCAAAACGGTTGCACTTACTCTGTGAATTAGTCATGAGTGTGTTTTGGGCGTATCATTCAATAAGCCAATCAGAGTGTCAAGTCTCATTCCCTTTAAAAGAGGCGCGACTGGAGCACACGGCAGAGAGCTAGTTAGATGGTGGACCTACCAACTGGAAAGAGTGAACGTTTTACAGCTGAGGAGACGATAAATGTATCTCTATATCAACTGTCCCGTCACATCTGATGTCAGATCAAAGGGGATTGGCACTGTTTGGCACGTGTGGCACGCGTAATGGAAACCCAACCTGATTTGATTAACACAGCTGCAAACTAATAGGTTCACATCCCTCTCAGCCACAAACAGCCACAGCATCAGATAGGGAGTATATATTCAGCATCTGTCATCTTAGAAAAGCCAAAAGAAAAGAAACAGAGTGAGACTGTGAGAGAGAAAGAGAGAGCGTGCGCATGAGAGAAACGCTGTCAACAAATTGTAAATTATTCAATTTATTTTATTTTAACCCGGGAGGTTAGAGAGCCCAGCTCCCTCTCCAGCATCCTGAACCCCCCTGCCTGAAGGTGCAGGAAGGACTGGTCCCCTGGCTGCACCCGGGCCCGTCTGGTCTGGCTGAGCGCTGGCTGCGGAGCTGGGTCATCATCCTCCTCCTCCTCCTCCTCCTCCTCCTGACAAGATGATCTTCAGTTTTACATTCTAAAAGCTTTTTTTTACATATACATTTGTACTTGTAGGGCTATATGTTTCGTTTTTAGTTCACAGAAGCTAGTTATTGTTGTGTTTATGTCAAAATAAAGTTTTTCAAATGTTTTCACATCTTTGATTTTCTGATTTACATGCCAAAATGATCACAATTCAAATGGGAAAGACAAGTTAATTTTACAGGCTATGCATCATCAGCCCGTGGAGGTCTGCTCGCAGTTCCGTATATTCGGACACTGTGAGCTTGGACCTCCCGGATTATGATTATCATTATTACTGCGATTAGATCATTCTGATTAATGACTGACCATTAAGACGTGTTTCTGATAAATATTTTAATGTGCACAATAATAACCTTTCACATTGTAATCATATTTTTATTTATCTTTTGCATATGTGTGGCTGCTCCGTGTGTGTCTGAGCAGAGTGCACGCGCGTTGTGCACCCGCCTAGAGACACATATTGCTAACTTGTTTAACAGCGAAATACTGCGCCATTGACTTTAGACCAGGTTTTTGTTGGTCACTGGCGCATTTGCTTTTTACGTCATCTAACTAGCAACGCGCCATGACTGCGCCTGACCACTCCTCATTTTTAGACCAACACACCCAGAGAAGCGCAAGTTCATTTGCTAGTTAGACGATGAGGGCACAGGGCGTGAAAATGAGAACTGCGTCTGCATCTAAATAGCAATGACACTTGCGACATGGATTATGCCCTCTCCGCCGTCCGCTTTAGACCATCTAAATAGGGCCCAAAACGTTCCCTTGCAGTCTGTTTATTCCCAACAATGAGAAGTAATGCCACTTCACTAACATTATATGCTCTGGGCAAGCACTTATCCATAACATAAACACAACAACATTTGCATTTTAGCCTTATTTACCATGCTTGGGTTGTAGGCTAATGTTACTCAACATGGAGGTAACGTTACAGCAGAGAGATTGCTGAGCAAAATACACAACGATCACTTACCACGTCTGCTCGTTTTGTGATGCCAACAGATGGTATGGCAGTATCTTTCAAGAAAAGCATTTGAACCATTCCTGAGCTTCTATGCTCCATCCTTTCACTGTAGTCCTCCGGTTAAAAATGGTTGGAGCAAACAAACATTTTCCGGACCGTTTCCACAGGCGTGTTGGGGTCGATGTCCAACACAAATAGCCATTGTTTCATCCTGTCCATATTTTTGGTTGGTACTACGTGAAACTTCACTCTGCTCCATGTCTTCGGCTTGTTATCACAACCTTTTACAATCCATGTGTAAACCATGATTTACAACAACACTCTGTAAACTTTTCTCAAACTTTCTGGTGCGTCCAGCTGACAATACCGCAAATGCAAGGCTGCAAGCAATAACTACGGCACTGTCTCAGGTGTGTACTGTGTCACTCTGCCCACTGGTTTAGTCAAGAAAGCAGTTCAGAGTATATGCTTCATGTGTCGTAATGTTACTTAATTATACATTATTATTTCATAGCGTGGGGAATGTGAAGCTATGTGTTTTCCACTACAGCGTTTTGGAGTCATTTGATGGTGTATTTGATTAGTTTTGAGAGAGAGAGGGGGCTATACCGTTCACCTCCATTTTGTGCACTGAGCAGCAGGCAGCTCTGCCCCACCGATCTCAGAACAGCAGGAACTGACAATTAAAGGTAATGTACCTACTCATATGACTATAGGGATTATGGCAATAGGCGAATTTGCCAAAATGTCGAACTATCCCTTTAAGCCGTGAAGAGATGACAACTCGATTGCAGGTAAATAACGATGAGAGCACAGGGAGATGATAGTAATCAGATAATAATATTGTTTAAATATTTAGGAAAACTAAGTTAAGTTTAAGTTTATTTACTTTATTAATCCCCCTGAGGGGAAATTCATTGTTTTCACTCTTTCTTGTCAATTACACACAGGTCCGAAAGACACACACTTGCACAAACAGGAGCTATACATGCACAAAGTGGAGAGATGTCAGAGTGGGGGGGTTCGGTGCCTTGCTCAAGGGCACCTCGGCAGTGCCCAGGAGGTGAACTGGCACCTCTCCAGCCACCAGTCCGCAGTCCATATTTTGGTCCAGACGGGGACTCGAACAGGCGGCCCTGCGGTTCCCAACCCAAGTCCCTATGGACTGAGCTACTGCCGCCCAACTATCCACTGTCTCTGACACAACCTCGCCGACCTTGCAAACTCTCCTCTTTTTTCCCCCACAGAGGTAACGTTACTGTCCGTTCTGTGGATCTACCGTGACAGCTTCCCCAGGCTTTTGTTGTATGTGCTGCAAAAACATTAAATTTCTAAAAGATGTGGCAAACAACCCACCAGAGGAGATGCCCACCACCAGTGCACATCCTAATGCACAGCCAAGCCAACCTGATCTCACAGAAATACGTGAAATGACCACGACCTCTTAACACCGCATTCCGTGGTGGCAGCACGTCATGGGTTGAAATTACGTGCTGGTACCACGGAAACAATGCCAATGTAAAGTCAATTAGGATCCATTGTCGTGGTGTCCACATGGATTCCCTGATTCAACAACGTCCTGTAGCTATACACACAAAAACACGAAAGTGTTCTTGATATTAAAACTGCAAATATATTACTCTGTTATAATTTCCCACCAATAATAATAATAATAATAATAATAATAATAATAATAACATGATAGTTCGGCTGTACTGGATATTTGATATAGGCCTATTCAGATATTCAGTCCCAAAAACACTGTTTCTACAGTACTAGCTAAATTATCTGAAATTAACCATCATAGTTCAACATAGTTCATCCAAGTGCAGTGTCATTACTAGTTCGGCTTTACTAGACATTTGATTTTTATGACTCTATTTTACAACAAGCCGCAAAAAACCTACCGTCCCCAAAACGCAGTTTTTAGAGTACTATTTAAAATATCTGAAATTAGTCAACATCCTTGCTTTTTTTCTTGACATAGTTCATTTAGGCGCAGTGTCATTACTAGTTCAGCTTGACTAGATATTAGATATATTCAGTAGATCTATCTTTTTACGACCCTATTTTACAACTCTATTTTACAAGCCGCAAACAAATCTACCGTCCCAAAAACACCGTTTCTAGCGTATTAGCTAAAATATCGACATTAGCCGACATCTTTACTGTTTCTTAACATAGTTCATCTAGGTGGAGTGTAATAACTAGTTCGGCTTTACTAGATATTAGATATATTGGGTAGATATATCTTTTTACAACCCTATTTAGAACCCTACTTTGCAAATCAGAAGAACTACAACTATGTTGCTGATATGTATCAAACTGCATGGCGCGGTCCCAGGGAATTGTAGTTTTTAAAAAATATGTGTTTTTCCTAGATTTGGAAGTTGTAAATACTGAATTGAGAGTACGCTGTGGACTTTAAGGGGATGGTAAACACACTTGTGTAATCAGATTTTAAATATCTAATTTCTAAATGGGTGAAAATTAATTGTATCCATATTTTACCCATATCTGACAGCACCCCCAGTTATTGACTACACTCACATGATAGTTGAGGTCAAGAGCTCTCTATAACAGTTGGTCCCATGTCTGTACCCCCTTTAGCTGCTGAGTTATAATCCCTCAAACATGCACCGAGGTCAAGGTTCAAAGGTGAATGGCTGAAAGCAGCAGCCATGCAGAATCTTCATACTGACATATGTTACTGTCCAGGTTGAGACCTTTCCAATGATCTATTTGGTTTAGCTCTACGACAAAGTTTTGATTTTTTTTCATTTGGTTTAGCTCTACGACAAAGTTTTGATTTTTTTTCATTTTTTTGGACACAAGCCATGTCAGGTGTAGTTTCAGAGAGCACTTTGAAGGCCCAGTGTATAAAATGATTTTTATTTGTTTCTTTGTTTTTTTTTCTCTTTTTTACTGTAGATAGTTACTAAAATGAGTCATCCTCAGAGAATACAATACTACTAAAAAGCAAACCAACAATAACAATAATGAAATAAGCAAAAATAATATTAAAATCATATTGAAATTTTAAAATCTATTTACAGAGTGGAATGGTAGCCTAATAGACAACTTAGATACAATTTATTATTGTTTAGACACTATTTATTATTGCTTAGACACTATTTAGCCTATTATTGTTCTTACTTTTAGCATGTTCTACTTTTATCTACTGTAGGCTATATGTTTGAATTTATTTAATAACAAATTTATTTTATGTTAGGCCTACATCTTAACATTTTATGTCATTTATCATAGTTTAGTTCTTAACTCCAGTGTTTCCTCAGTGGGAGCGTGTGCGCCGGGGGGGACGGCCACTGGTTCTGTGGCGCTGGCTTGGGGTCCGCTCTCCCCTGGTGGAGTGGTGGGTGGCCAGGTTGCCGCGGCGGCCGCCTCCCGATGCATACAGTTCCATGTGATGGTGTTTCCTCTCTGGTTCTTCCGTGCTCAGCCTTATTTTTTTCTTCTTATTTATTTATTAGTGGCATTTGGATTTGGTTACGGCAGATGGACGGCAATCAGAAATGGAATGAAGCCCACACACAGCAGACAGTAGCTACAAAACAGTAGTGGAACGCGCCCCATCCGCCCACAGCACAATGCTCTTAAAGCCCTACGCTATCAAAAGCTGGCAAAATACATTTATTTTATTTTATGGCCTTGACATTATTATTATTATCATATTATTGAGTTATCAAGGACACTTCCGCGTTTTTTGAAAACGAGGTTGACGTGACGCTATTGAATCAGGGAATCCGTGTGTCCACCACAAAAAAGGATCCTAATTGACTTTACATTGGCGTGTGTCCACCACAAAAAAGGATCCTAATTGACTTTACATTGGCATTGTTTCCATGGTACTGGCATGTAATTTCAACCCATTACATGCTGCCACCATGGAATGCGGTGTTAAGAGGTCGTGGTCATTTCACGTATTTCTGTGAGATCAGGTTGGCCAAGCACTTGTGCAGGTACATAGATCTGTAGTTGTAGTGCAGAAAAAAATAAGCAGTTAGAAGACTGTTTAAGAGTTCAAATTGTGTTCTTGTACTCAAATGGATCTCGGTACTGTCTTGCTTGCCTAATTCAGTTACAAGCATGTTAAATTTGTTTCAAAAGGACTTGCAAAGATCAATGATGCAATGCAGTGCAATGCAATGCAATGTATGATAAGTCCCCTTTAAAAAAGAGTTAATAAAGGAGTAATTAATAAATAAAAGAGTAATTAAAGTCGCATTCCTGTCTTTTCTTATTTTCATTGTAGCAGCAAGGTCTGATGTAGAGTCCTTTCTTAAATTTAGGGAAATAAAAGAGAGGGAGAGAAAGACATTATTTTCAAAGACACGTCTTAAGTCTAAAAAGGAACAGAAAACAGTGAAGGTATGCTCACACACCAGTGACCATGTAGACTCATATAAAGTCAAATGACAGATTATATAGATGTGTTACATTTTATTGATTTCCATTTTCTTCTCTTTCTTTAGATGGAAATACTTCCAAATCAGATCCTCTTCTGTGGGGCTGTCCCATGCTAACCCTGACAAACAAAGTGAGAAAAAGAGAAAGAGACATTTTTCAGCAAGAACAGGCTGCAGCACATTATCCAGTCTGCAGAGAAGACCTTCAGCTGCAATCTGCGGTTTCTTGTGGACCTATACACATTGGGTCTCATTCTGCAAACAAATTTAGAACTTCCTCAGACCATGCGTATTCACAAATTATGACAGCCTGGCTATCTTACAAAATATTTAAACTTGCCTTTTAACTAAATGTAAAGCATATCAAAACCACATTCATTAAAAAAAACAAACTTTAATAGACCTCTTGGAAGTGTTTTTATGGTGGATTTATTTGATTTGATTTTCCTTGTTTTTAGGATTTTAATATAAATGTCATGATAATCTGTTTCCTATGTTAGGCTCTTTTGTTTCATTTTTATGAATGTATTGTGTTATATTATTTAACATTATCATTGCTATTATTTATTATTATCATCATAATCATCGTTGGGTGAAAGTCCTTGCTGGATGTAATCACTTTCACCTTCATTTTGTTATCCCACTCGTGCATATTTCCTATAATTGCGGTGAGCCTCTGATCTTGGATTATTGCAGCCCATGGAGTTTTTATTATGAGCAGCAAAAGTGCCTTTTCTGTCCTCCTCCTCGGACTCGGGCAGTGCAGCGTTGTGTCCACAGTACAGACTGAATGGGAAGAGGCGGCGGCGCTCAGCCCTGATAGACAGCAGGAAAATCAGAGAAAACATTATTTCATGGTTGTTTCACAGCGGTTCAGCTCTAAACACTAATAGATAATGTTTAATTTTATAACCCAAAAACTAATATCACACTATTTATGATATGAGCTGTTAAAAGTCTGTAATGAATAAGTCTACAATATAATCATGACCTCTGTATTATACATTAAAAAATAGTAGGCCTCCGAACTGAAACCTGGGGTGTCCCGCAAAGTAACGTGAGTTACAGTAACGTTAGCTAACATTACTACTACGGATACACTACTAGTGTATAACTCAAAGTCTCTAGCACGCTAATGTCAGCCATGTAAATCAGCTTCACTTTAATTATACAGTAAAAGATGAGGGCCACATGTGAAAAACAAGAAAGAAAAAAAAAGAAAAAAGAATACGTACCTTTCTGTGTTGCCTGTCCCGGCTCCAACTTTCTCTCCAAACATAACTTTCTTCTTCTCGCTCACTCGTCTGCTCCATATGTTGATACGTCAGTTGTCTGTCTCTCGGGTTGAAGCTCAGCACTGCCCTTAGAGGCCTGGAGCACTTCCGTTGTATGAGTAAATATACAGTGTTTTCTTTTTGCATTTGTTTTCTTATTTGCAGCGTGTTTCAGTATATGCAGCACGTTTATGTATATGTAGCGTTTTCCCGTTGCATTTGTTTTCTTATATGCAGCGCATTTCTATTTTTGCAGTGCGTTTCTGTATATGCAGCACGTTTCTGTATTTGCAGTGCGTTTCTGTATATGCAGCACGTTTCTGTATTTGCAGCATTTTCCCTTTGCATTTGTTTTCTTAAATGCAGTGCGTTTCTCTATTTGCATCGTGTTTGTCATTGTCGGCCACCGTATATCAATAATTTATATCTGCAAATTAAATAAAGCTGTAAAATAAATGTGGTGGAGTAAAAAGTACAAGATTTCCCTTTGATATGTAGTGGAGTAGAAGAATACAGTAGCACAAAATGGGAATACTACTAAAGTACAAGTACCAAGTACCAAAGTATAGAAGTACAGTACTTAAGTAAACATACTTAGTTACTTTCACCACTGTAGAGCACTTAAAAACACCCAAGAAACTAAAAATAACCAGCCTGCTATAACTTATTTTTTTGCCCACTTGGGGGCAGCAGAAACAATCACCTGTCAAGCTGATATGGCCAGCGCGCTAGCAAAGCAAGTCATCTACTACAGTGGAGATAGGTGGTTCGATCCCAAGCTCCTCCAGCCTGCATGTCAGAGTATCCTTGGGATGATCCCCAAATTGCCCCCAATGGCTGTTCCATCAGATTTTGAGTGTGTGTTAATGGTTTCTGAGTAGCAGGTGGCACCATGCATGGTAGCCTCATCCACCAGTGTGTGAATGGGTGAGAGTAGTGTGTGTAGTGTAAAAGACCTTTCAGTAGTCTAAAGACTAGAAAAGTACAGTCCATTTTTACACAAAGTTTGCAAGCTAACTTTCCAAGCAAAGGAGAACAAAGCCAAGTTATTGCCATGCTGTTAACTCTGTAAGGACAAAGAGACTAGATTCCTTTGACCTGCAACAGTGGAATACAGCACACAGGATTGCGACAGGAACCACAATTCTTCTAAGCCAGGCTTATCTACAACTGCCAGCTAACAACAAAGCAACACTTCCCTCCACTCCTGGACTGGTTACAAAACAACTGGGCATAGCATAAGCACAACAGTAAAGGCTACCTTTTGTCAAAGTATGGGTAACATAGTGATTTGATGTTTTTTTTAGTAAGTTTTTATTGTTGTGACCTTTTTGTATTCAGGGTATTGGGTCGTTGGCTTTGCGAAGGCTAAGATGATGTTAGTTAGCTCATGATTCACACGGACAATGTCTTGCATGCAACTAAACATCCTTCAACTAACCAGGCACCTTTAGGTCACACACATACAGTATACTCCAACTTGGCTTTTACACCAAGCTACACATGCAGAGAGGGAACTTAAAGTCTCCACTGATACAGTACATCTTCTTTTGTATTGACTGACCACATGTGGGGAGGCAGAGTGAAATAACACTCATTAAACTATATATCTTATCTATCTATCTATCTATCTATCTATCTATCTATCTATCTATCTGTGTGTGTGTGTGTGTGTATTTACATATATATATAGATATATGTAGATATATATAGATCGATAGATTCTCTCACACACACACACACACACACACACACACAGGCATACACATATACACACCCACACTCATGGACTCACCCACACATGTATAAAGTTATTGATTAGGATAAATTGTGTTTTCTTTTGCTTGCTTTATTGTGAATGCATATCTTTGGCAGCATACTTGCTGTCTGTTCAATATTGTACAAGAGTGAGTGAGTTATCAACTACTGTGTCAAGAACTCCAAAATCATTTTGGTAATACCTAGTATTTTAATTATCAGAGTTAATTAATCATAGTTCCAAATTATACGTTATGAAGTATACGTTATGAGACTGAATTAATTAATTGGCTATCACTTTCAGCCATTTTAATACTTTGAACCACGGGTTGCAAAAAAAAAAAAAAAACAGCAATGTAATTATTCATGTGCAGTGGTGTTTGTTCTACCCATTCTCGCAACCCATCGGCTGTATTCAGCGTCTGACTTCCGGCAGACGGCGATACAGCCTCTGGGGGAAGACCCCCGATTTTTTGGCATTCCGGTTTGATTTGGGCGGAGGAGGCGAATTTCCGTTTCCGACTTCCGTTTATATATAAGTAAATATGCTGAACCATTGCGATGGATTCAGAGTTTGCAGTGATGCCAGTTATGTTCCGCCTCGTTAGTTCACCGCACGGAGCGTTTAACCTGGCAACAACTGCAGCCGGCTCAAACGTGATTGGTCAATATCACGCGGACTACAAACAGCCTACAACCGGAAACGAGGGCTCTTCCGCTTTTCTTCCGGAAAAAAATAAAAGTCTCCCATTGTTTTGCTTTGTAAAAAAACTTTTATTGTGAAGCAGCAAAATAAGGAAATGTTGACTTTTCCAGCAGCAACTTTAAACAACTTCTAATACGGCTGAAAGCAAACATGGAACAGTAAAATAATGCAGATATCTAATGTAAAAACAGGACAGAGGTGAGAAACTAAACTCCAAACCACAGAGATTCAGTTAGAGATGATGTCCTGGTTGAAACAGCTGGATTCAGGATTTCAGCTTTGTATCCATTTATCGGGGCCTCACCTGATGGATATGTTTGCTGCAGCTGCTGTGGTTCAGGTGTGATAGCAATAAAGTGCCTTTTTTTTTTTTATTGACACAAGCAATACATAGAATTTAAAACAATAAAAACATATGTCTGCATTTGCCAGTGCCCTTTCTGCGCAAAGGACCTCTCTGTAAATGAGGCAGCAGACTACTGCAAACTTTTGCCTTGAAAAAGATGAGTAAGGAACCATCAGACTAAAGCAGGACCACGCATACTATTATAAAGTAGAAATGCAGCTATTTGTTACTGACAAACCATATTGTGATTTCATCCTTTGGACTGAAAGAGAAAGTACCTCACCTTATGTGGAACGTGTAACACCAAATGTGGCATTTTTTGAAAAGGAATTGGAATGTGCTAAAGACTTTTTTTAAGAGATGTATCATTCCAGAGCTGCTTGTCAAGTATTTTTCTGCTCCAAAACCAGCAGCAGCATTTGCTAATCATGGTCAACAGTGGTGCTATTGTCGTGAGCCAGAGGTAGGGAACAGGCTGGTCTGTGCATCAGGTTTTTGGTAAGTTAAAAGGTTTCACCAAAGTTGCCTTCACATGAAAAGAATTCCTAAACATGTCCCAGCTGCAGAAAGGTCATCAATTCGCAAAAAAAGAAAACCCTCACAAACTAAACTATGATTAAAGATGTGAAAATGAGTCAATGGCCCTCTTTTGTAGCCTTCACATAACAAATTGACAGTTGTAGGGCCAATAAAACACACCAGCTGGCTGTGAGAAAAACAGGTTTATTTACAGTTCCCTGACTGAATTCAGTTCAAGGCAAAACATACACACATCTATTATTATCATTATCACGTCTGTCATGGGACAGGAGTACATCTGTATGGGGTTATGATATCACATCTGTTATGAGTTATCTGATAAGAAGAATAACTAAGAATAACTTTATTCATCCCCAAGGGGAAATTCAATGATATGACAGATTGTCAGAGCACTCTATTAAAAAAAAAAAGTCAGAGCTGTTCTTTGTTTTTGTTGTAATAGTGATGTCAGATTAGGTTTGATCAGAGCTATGAACAATTAAATCGTCCATCTTTGTTCACTACATCTTAACCTTTCTCACCCTGCAGTGTGCATAAACTACAGGTTATATGAACTTCTTTTTAAATACAAAAATGTGAAATTATTAGTCATCTTATCAGTATTGACCATGAGAAGCAGGTGGATAGCGGCTAAAAAATATCCATATTGTGCATCCCTAAATACATCTGTCACCAGGATGGAGCAGGAGAGCTACAGAGTGCAGGCTGTGGCACAGGGGCAGCAGGGGCACTGGACAACATGGGAAGGTGTTCTGAGTCGAGCGATCAGCTGGGCGAATATGTAGAAGCTGTCACTGGCTCAACTCAGTTTCCTCATAAGAGCAACATACGACACCCTCCCCTGCCCCCGAAACCTCCACCAGTGGCTTGGCACCGAACAAGACTGTGATCTCCGTGGAACCACCAATGCCTCCCTCCAGCACATTCTGTCAGGCTGTAATATCGCACTGACACAGGGTCTGTAGCACCACCCTTCGGCCGGACTTGGTGCTGTGGTCTTCGGCAGGAAAAACTGTGCTCCTTGTTGAGCTCACAGTGCCCTGGGAGGAGGGTTTGGAGGCTGCCCATGAGAGGAAGAGGGCAAAATAGGCGGACGTTTTGGCAGAGTGCAGGGAAGGAGGATGGAATGCCAAGCTACCCAGAGGGTTTGTTGGAGCCACAACAACACGGTTGCTCAAGGCTCTGGGTGCTGAGGAGCCGGGCTGCATAAGGCAACCAGGGAGCTGTCAGAGCAGGCTGAAAAGGCGAGTTTCTGGCTGTGGATGAGCAGACGGGATAGCGGTGGGGGGCAAATAGCTCCTGAAGAAGGTTAGCTGCAGGGAGTGTCAGGGGGACGTCCCTGTTCACTGCCCTGCCACCAGGAGATGTTCTGGGTTAAGGGGCGAAACATCAATGAGCGGTGGTTCCCAGCTGATGACCCTGCAGCTAACCAGATGTGTGTCAGGCCTAAGGCCATGCAGGAAGAACACCTACCTGTATAATGAATAATGAGAGGCATTACATCACATCGGTTATTAGCAGTGTTGGGTAAGGGTTACTTTAAAAGTAATCAAAGTACGTTACTGCGTTACTTTCTAAAAAAGTAACCAGTTACTTTACTGCGTTACTCCCTGAGTAAAGTAACTCAATTACTTTAAAAGTACTTCCAACGTGACTCCCTGAGAAAAGTAACTCAAGTACTTTCAAAGTACTTTTCAGTATTCTACATTTCCTATTGGGCAATGGACCACAGGGCGCTAAGCCTACATTTTATTATCTCCAAAATTAAAGTTATGGACCACTTGCCCTTCACTGAGATCCATTTCTCCCATCACAGCCGTCACTTTGACCAGTAGAAACACAGAACGATCTGCTGCCGTAGACAACTGTATGACAACAACACCCCAGCATTTTTAATATTTCCTCTAGGGATGTTACCACACAGAGTAAAAGGGGGAAATGATGGTGTGAAACAGCAGAGGCACTTTGTCAACCCGCTGAGTTAACGTTACTGTCATTAGCATCAAGCTAGCAAACAACGCTACATCCTCACGGTCGGACATAAAGTAATAACATTAACAAATAGCGGCAGGGCTTTTACTCACCACAGCTGCAGAGGCTCCCAGCTTCATTTGAAACAAACTACATTATAGACGGTCCGTTATTTATTAATCCCTCTGTGTGTTTATATATTAACTTCTTATCCGCTCCGTTGTCTTTGTAAAGTTAACATATCGCACCGTCATTTCAAACTCAACACTTGTTTCAAATTAAAAGCCCCTTATAACCTCGGCTGAGAGAATCCCTCCATTTTCTAAATAGACTTTTATTCTGAAACATTTGTCAGAACTTCCTGTGGAAGACACAGTAGCTTGATAGTTTACATATGGCGCTTCAAATGTAGCTCCTGCCATCTGCTGACGCTTTTAGGTGACTACAACAACATGTCGGCTGGCACATGAACAGACACAGTGACTCAAATAATAGTCAAAGTAATAAAAACAGGACAAGAATAACCCGATGACATCACACACGCCGTGAAAGACGACCGCGCATAATTGGTGAGTACCAGCGTGTAGCGTGTACCAGGCATAATGCAAGTCCTGAGTCTGAAATATGTCTGTCAGCGAGTCCTACTCCACCTATATAGACAACAGCAGCATTTCTCCGACCACGTAGCGAGCCACAAGCTCCGTGGCTTCTTTCAGACTGATAGGTTTAACGTTATCTCCGTTATTAGAACCAAACGACAGCCATTGCTGTTTCGCTGAGCTGAAGGACCAGCGTTCTAAAAGTAACGGAAGTAACTGATGTCTTGTTTGAAAATGTACTTAAGTATTTGATTACTCAAACAGCAAATTAACGCGTTAGGTTACTCGTTACTGCAAAAAGTAATCAAAGTACTCCCAACTCTGGTTATAAGTAACATGAACATATCTTTATTTAGTTACTTTATCCAACATCTGTTTTCAGACTGATCACCCTACACCTGTTACAGGATCACTGAAAGGGTACAACAGATTCAGAGACATTTGTAAGGGCACAACATACTTACAAGGTATGTCACATCTTTTTCTTGGTCAATGTCAGTGAAACCAATGGGGACAGTGCTTTGCAAAACAGTGTACTTTTAGCAGAGAACTCCAATGACTCTTTCAATGTGTATCCTAAGAGATGCTAAGCATCTGGTGTTCTCAAAAGGATCTCCCTGTTTCTTGCCACAAGTGAATGCTGGAATCTTTAATTCAGCTTGGTAACACTGTACAGAGTCTGCCAAAACTAGGTCTCCTGGGAGCAAATGAGACAAAAAAATACTTTGATCTGTGATGGCATTATCATTCGTGCCGCCTCCCCAGCAATTAGAAATGAAACAAATGGACCCTTGTGGGCAAATGGCAATTAAATATTTCATTGTATGGTATGACTTGTATGTTGAATAACATTGACTGGCTAACAAGTTGCTAGGTTTCTCAATAAATATTTCAAAACAGTCAAGAATGCAAACTGTCTTTTCAAACGTACTGTTCCTAAATGCATATGGAAGAGATTTGCTTAATGATTCCCTGTCAGGCCATATAACTAGACTTGGCACTAGTCCACAATACATGACACTAATACAGTGTTTGAAAAGCTTTGAAACAGTGGTCGAATCAACACCAAAATAATAAGCCAAAAGGTCAAAAGACAAATTCATTCTCAGCTTAATTAAAGCCAGCATATACTGCTGAAATAGTGTTAGGCCAGACTTGTGTTTTAGATAGGGAGCTGCAAAACTACAAACTGTCATCAGCAGTGAATATGTTGGTAAACCAGTGAGAATATTAACCTTTTTAGTGTTGTTTTGTAGACTTAATCTCATTTAGTCCAGTTCTATTCATTTTCTCTTTCAATAACATATTTTCAGGCCTCAGAGCTTGGCATTCCATCTTAAGAGATTTAATATGTTTCTTACAGTTTTCACTGGAACGTGGTGGAGTTGCTGGATCATCATTATCATAAGGAATGGGCTGGAAATCATTTTCAAGTTCTTTCTGGGTTGATTCCTCTGCAGGAGCTTTTACTGTGAGATGATCTGCAGTAGGATGCTTGCTGCTGTCTTGAGGACAGAATGTTGGAGGGGTTACTGGGGCAGCTGATGGTGTTTCTGCTTGCTCTCTTCTTTGGACTTTGGTCTTCTGTTGAATACATCTAACTACATCCTCCTACTCTTCTCTGGAGATGGCACATGTTTGAAGATGGATGGGATGTACTCAGGTGACAAAGGGTTATCACTCTTTTTCCCTGAAACATTATGCAAATACACATGTTACAGGTTTAGTACATGTTTAATAGATGTTTCAAAGTCTGACTCTTAACATGAATCTCATTGTTAGAAACTATTACATGATCTTCTCTTCCTTGTTGTAAACAGTAACAGATATGCAGACAGCACACTAACAATTAACAACTCTACTAATAAGATAAGATAAGATAAGATAAGATAAGATAAGATAAGATGAGATATATTTTTATTGCCCCCTGTAGGGAAATTTGTTTTGACCTCTTGTCTGTTCTGCAGCTTCACAAGTAAATAAATATAATAAAAATATACATCTAATACATACACTTATACAACATATACACACACATACGCACATTTGCTTCCCTCCTGCTAACAATGACAGAATCTAGTGATATATTGCACGATCCCCATGGCAAAACAATGACACGTCATATCAGCAGCCTTACATATAACTGTAATAAAATAATGAAAGTAATTTTCTTATCCCACATTTGTTTCGTGTTGCTCATTGTGTGAGCAACATCCATTTACTAGCTCCGCAAAATCCACGCCATAATTCAAAGGTCAAACTTGCCTTTTATGAAAATTAAACAGTTAGAAATCGTAATAAAAGCATGTAAAATAAACATTAAAGTTAGTGAGTATTGGATTCTGTACCTGATATGTAGTGATAACTACACAAGCAGAATCCGTTGCCTGTGGGCTCCAACTGCTCTGTTTTCTTCTGCTCGCTTCGGGCACGTTTTATGGCAGTAATCCACCTCCGCCATCTTTCAGGATCTTTCGGGATTTGATAAAACAATCTCCCCTTCGCGTGTCGACAGTTCTGACACCCCGGGGCTCAACAGTTGTGCACCATGTTCACTTTTATATGAATACAGCCCGGAGAAGAGACGGGTTAGCTGTTAGCTGTCCTATGCTTGGCAGTCAGTTGAACAGAGCGCTTTCCTGCCCATATGGCATTGTTTTGATTTCGACTGTTGCATGCCAGGATTGCGTGACGTCAGCTACCCGAGCTCTATAGATCAATGTCTCACTGTAGACTAATTAACAGACATTAAACAGAGGAGCAGTACTGTGTCTCGCTTTGTGTTGATGGAAAAACTGTGAGTGAGTGTGTGGGGCAGAGCTATGCAGAGAGTGTGAGAGAGGAGAGATGAACACTGATATGCATTTTGTAACGAAACTTGACCCTACATTGATACAAACGGTTTTGTCTAAATCTATATCTTGCTTGAAAATATATCGATATATTGTAAAAGATCAATATACCGCCCAGCCCTACTATGAGAATGGCAAGAGTGAACAAAAACAGTAAAGTTGCAGACAGTGAGCAATGAACAATGAGCTGAAACTTATTTCAAAGCTCTGTAAAGCTGAGGGGAGCTGCAGATTCAGCTTATCATTTTCTGTAGGTTTGTCATTATGAGCAACTCTTTTCAGGTTGCCATTAGATACACTGCAATTATGAAAATATTGGTTAAACTTTGGTAAAAATAATTTGGTTTTCTCTGCAAACTGAAGTACATCATAATGAAACTGACAGAAATACTTTTCTACAATTCAGTAATTATCATACACCAGCACCAGGAGGATTAGACACATTTGTAACTAATTATAAGACAACCATCTAAATAAGGTACACCAAATTCAGTGGTCTGATTTGCCAAAACCTAGCTCTGATTATTCAGTGAAGTCAGATTTGCCTAAGAGGCCTTCTCATTTTCTGTCAAAAATCCCCAGTGGAAATTTTCCTTGTCCTAACTGTATGTACTGCTATTCTATGATCAAGAGTAATCACTTTACTCATACTAAATCTGCTGCTGACATTTTGAAGTTAGAGGCAGAATCACATGCAACACTACATTTGTGGTTTACTTTTTAAAATGTTCATGTAATTTGTATCATGTTGGGAATACAAAACCAGAGTTAGACTGTGAATGTAATCACAAATACAGGCACTTCAACAGGAAGAACCACAGATTGAGTGACCTTCATCACATCGGCACTGAGGCCATGAAGATGCCACGGAGGGGTAGTTAAAGAGACAGAATCCTTGTCCAAAGGGAGACATACTGGATACATTTTCTTAATATCCTCATCCCTAATGGGAGATTTAATTTGCTTGTTCTTTATAGAGTGAATATTTTTAATGAAGTGAATATATTTGTGTTCTTTATGTACTGGATATATTTGTGTTGTTACATGTGTGATGCTCTAATCTATAATAGTATGTGCCATGAAAAATAGTGGCTGCTCCTGCTGGGATACATTTGTTATGTTGGTGGTTACGTATAATTAACCCCTCTTTATGGCATTGCCAGAGTACATGCTGAAGAAGGGCGTCTTGCCTGAAACATCCATGTGACAATATTAAAAATTCAAATTGGAGTGCTGTCTTGATCTTTATTTTATTATAATTTGGTAAACAAATAATGCTACTACTAAATCTTTATGGTTCCAATGTGCAAAAGGTTAACAATCAAGCAGTCCTTTAAAATAACACTTACCCTTTAACCAGTTCTACAGCGATAAAATCATTGCCATCTCCAGAGTTGAAGATTATGAAGCCATCTGGGGAGGTGGTCTTGAATTGGAAGAAGAGGTGCATGGATGTGTAGGCCTGTAGGGTGGCCAGGCTCAGATAGCTGCTTTTGGATTTGAAGGTGACAGGGTCGGCAATAATTGAACGAATCCCAAAGCGAGCATTGAGCTCGCAATAATCAATGTCACCATTCTTGCACAGGTCGATGTAGAGCATGCCGTTAAATCTGAGGACAGGATGGGAACAGGCATGTGAAATGATTGTCTTAAAAATATATTTTAGCAACTAGGGGGCAGAAGAACTTAAACTAGTGAAAACACTACCTGACAAATCATGTCTTTCAAATATAGAATTTTAATATTTGAATTTAGACATTCAGCTAACACAGAGCAATATTAGCATTAATTTTAGCATTGATTATCTTGTGTTTATGTCCACCAGAAAAACATGAGTCCAGCATTAACTTTACTCTTTGGTTTGGTCTCTGCCAACTCCAGAGAAAATCATCTGTCCCTCTTACCTAAAAGAGGTGATAGCATTCTATAGAGCTATAAAACTTGTCATTTAATTTATTGCTAATATTAAACAATTATTATTGAAATGTTTAATATATATATATATATATATACATATATATATGTATATATACACTGATCAGCCAAAACCTCAAAACCACTGACAGGTGAAGTGATTAACTTTGATTATTTTGTTCCAGACAGTGCTGGGACTGCTGGGAAACCTTTGGTTCTGGCATTCATGTGGATACCACCTGACATGTTCCACCCACTCAAACACCGTTGCAGACCAAGTACCCCCCTCAATGCAACAGTACTCCCCAATGGCAGGGGACCCCCAGCAGGATAATGGGTCACACTTCATAAGTCAGCCCGCGTTTTAGAGTGTACCTCTCGCCCACTTTCCCGGGAGTTAGCGTATAACTCCCGGGAACTTACATGTACTTTCCCGGGAGTTAGAGCATAATTCATCCCAGTCACTTACCACATACTTTCCCAGGAGTTAGAGTATCCCTCGCGGTCACTTAGCACATACTTTTCTGGGAGTTAGAGTATAACNGGGACCCCCAGCAGGATAATGGGTCACACTTCATAAGTCAGCCCGCGTTTTAGAGTGTACCTCTCGCCCACTTTCCCGGGAGTTAGCGTATAACTCCCGGGAACTTACATTTACTTTCCCGGGAGTTGGAGCATAATTCATCCCAGTCACTTACCACATACTTTCCCAGGAGTTAGAGTATCCCTCGCGGTCACTTAGCACATACTTTTCCGGGAGTTAGAGTATAACTCCTCCCAACACTTACCACATACTTTCCAGGGAGTTAGTGTATAACGACGCGGTCACTTGGCATATACTTCCCCGGGAGTTAGAGTATAACTCGTCACTTATGTAATTTCCCAAAACTTATGGTTTAATTTCCTTATATGAATCTGTATATGTATGAAGTGCAGTAAAAACAAATGCTCTTGCCCTTTGCTCATGGCAGTTGATTCAGTCACTTTTATGTAGCCTATGTGTCATCAGGCAATTTCACCCACACTCCAGGGTTTTAATATTTATGTTTTGTTTACATTTCATTGAATGAGTTTGAATATGAATATGTCAAGAAATTGGTCTATATTCTGCAAATTGCCTAATTAACGGGCAGGCTGGAGTACAAAGCAAACTTACCTCTCTCAAGTGCACATCTCTGGAAGTGTGGTAGTGCCATCCGAAGACGAAACACAAACAATACAGTAATGTAATAACATAGCCTACATATATCTTAAAATACACAATAATGAGTCATGAAAAGTTATAAAATGTTTTTATTATTTAATTACACAGAAACCACATGGTAAGTGCTGTTCTCACATCTACAGCGTACTTTCACCAAAACTTACAGGGAAACTAGGCAGTACTTTCCACCTAAGTATATACTAACACAAGAGACCGGGCTGGATTATGAAGTGTGCACTGTTTGCCTGTCCTTAGTCTGAAAGTACTGGATAATTTCCCCAAAACTTACAGGGAAACTAGGCAGTACTTTCCACCTAAGTATATGCCAACAAAAGAGACCGGGCTAGATTATGAAGTTTGCACTGTTTGCCTGTCCTTAGTCTGTAGCGTGGCACTCAGATGTTAACCCTTTAAAAACAGTTAGTTCAATGCTTCACAATCAATATCCATAATCAATATCACATAAATACATCACAGTAACACAAAGTGAGCAGATGAATACAAACAAACAAACATTCACACCTTTGTTTCTACTTACAGAGAAGTAGAGTTTATTTCTTAGAATATTCCCGTATCATCCCTCAGTTGTCTTCAAGTTGCTTGAATGTTTGTTTGTTTGTTTGTTTTTACCTGTCAATCTAACTACATCGCTCTTGCATAGTCTTATTGATCAAACAAGGTGTCAATCACAGTCACTCTGCTTAGACCAGCTGTCACTGGTCAAACAGGGAGGTGCACACTTCCCATTGGCTAAAGGTAGAAAGTCCCACCTCTCAGCGAGGAGCTTGTACACATAAGCGCAGGAATGACACGAGCAGATGACAAAGAGAAACGAGTGAAATTACTCAATGTCTACGGTGTGAAATGTTGATGTAAACACAAAGCTAACACTCCGAGATACTCGTAGGAGACGTGAGGGAGGAACCGAGGACCTGTGCGATGGGAGTTTTACCGCGTTTATCAATGTCTTGGTGAGTTAATGCTAACGCAGGTAGCGATGTTAGCTCGTGCTGCAGATGATATTGGTGCCCGCCCTCCAACTGTTATACCACACTAACTTGGCGTTGCGACCTACTCCTAATAGTAAAGTGCTACAGTTGTTTTGCCTCGAGGTCGTTGCCATTTGTATTTGTGTTAGTAGTGTACTGTATACATTTGCACTATTACAGTTGGTTATGGATGTTATTAACGATGAATAGTCAAGCGTAACACAGTGTGTGTACTGGTGTAGCCCACAGTTTCGAAATATGTGTGTTAAT
This sequence comes from Epinephelus moara, assembly GCF_006386435.1. Lineage (NCBI taxonomy): Eukaryota > Metazoa > Chordata > Actinopteri > Perciformes > Serranidae > Epinephelus > Epinephelus moara. The sequence goes on from NC_065519.1 coordinate 35,406,816, forward strand.
AGCATACATGATTTTGTTATTCATAGTTAAGTTGAAAAATGTTAAACAAATGGTTAAAAACATTAACTTTGTAGTTCAAAGGAAATACGTATTATTTGTAATTGATTAATATGCTTAATAATCACAAGTTATGGATTAATAGGCTAATAATTCATGATGTGAAATGTAAAGACAGGATAAAGTATTCCATGCTGAGAAAAACTGTACAGTTAAAAGTTATTCATCTGCTCACTTTGTGTTACTGTGATGTATTTATGTGATATTGATTATGGACATAAAACAATTGAAGTTGATGATGCAAAATAGTAATAGCTCCGTTTCTACACAGGTGAGGTTTTTGAGATCCTATGGAAAATTACATGTGGATTTGAGATTCTACCTGACGAGAGAGATGGCGAGCCACCCATGAACCTGATCTCTGCCTTGACCCAAGGAGTTGGATCAAGATCACCTATTATCTGCAGGAGCCCATCCATTCTTCTATCTCCATCACTTGAGCATCACACTCCAGTGTGGTAGTAGTATCACAACAACGTTTTCCACTTGACTTGTGACTTAAAAAGTGCATTTGTCACAATAAAGGATTAAAACTAAACTGAACAGTTTATAACAGAAGGAACAAAACTGAACTTGAATAAGACAACCAGTGGAACTCTGTTATTTTTTGCCAGGGACACTTTGATTCATCTTTGTATTATTTTCTTGTAATATTGTTACTGTTTTTAAAGGGTTAACATCTGAGTGCCACGCTACAGACTAAGGACAGGCAAACAGTGCAAACTTCATAATCCAGCCCGGTCTCTTTTGTTGGCATATACTTAGGTGGAAAGTACTGCCTAGTTTCCCTGTAAGTTTTGGGGATATTACCCAGTACTTTCAGACTAAGGACGGGTAAACAGTGCACACTTCATAATCCAGCCCAGTCTCTTTTGTTAGTATATACTTAGGTGGAAAGTACTGCCTAGTTTCCCTGTAAGTTTTGGGGATATTACCCAGTACTTTCAGACTAAGGACAGGCAAACAGTGCACACCTCATAATCCAGCCCAGTCTCTTATGTTAGTACATACTTAGGTGGAAAGTACTGCCTAGTTTCCCTGTACTTTTTGGGGAAATTACCTAGCACTTTCAGAGTAAGGATGGGCAAACAGTGCAAACTTCATAATCCAGCCCGGTCTCTTTTGTTGGTATATACTTAGGTTGAAAGTATTGCCTAGTTTCCCTGTAAATTTTGGGGAAATTACCCAGTACTTTCAGCCTAAGGACGGGCAAACAGTGCACACTTCATAATCCAGCCCGGTCTCTTTTGTTGGCATATACTTAGGTGTAAAGTACTGCCTAGTTTCCCTGTAAGTTTTAGGGAAATTACCCAGTACTTTCAGACTAAGGACGGGCAAACAGTGCACACTTCTTAATCCAGCCCGGTCTCTTTTGTTAGTATATATTTAGGTGGAAAGTACTGCCTAGTTTCCCTGTAAGTTTTGGTGAAAGTACGCTGTAGATGTGAGAACAGCACTTACCATGTGGTTTCTGTGTAATTAAATAATAAAAACATTTTATAACTTTTCATGACTCATTATTGTGTATTTTAAGATATATGTAGGCTATATTATTACATTACTGTATTGTTTGTGTTTCGTCCTCGGATGGCACTACAAGACTTCCAGAGATGTGCACTTGAGAGAGGTAAGTTTGCTTTGTACTCCAGCCTGCCCGTTAATTAGGCAATTTGCAGAATATAGACCCATTTCTTGACATATTCATATTCAAACTCATTCAATGAAATGTAAACAAAACATAAATATTAAAACTCTGGAGTGTGGGTGAAATTGCCTGATGACACATAGGCTACATAAAAGTGACTGAATCAACTGCCATGAGCAAAGGGCAAAAGCATTTGTTTTTGATGCACTTCATACATATACAGATTCATATAAGGAAATTAAACCATAAGTTTTGGGAAATTACATAAGTGACGAGTTATACTCTAACTCCCGGGAAAGTATGTGCTAAGTGACCGCGAAGGATACTCTAACTCCCGGGGAAGTATATGCCAAGTGACCGCGAGGGATACACTAACTCCTGGGAAAGTATGTGGTAAGTGACCGGGAGGAATTATGCTCTAACTCCCGGAAAAGTATGTGCTAAGTGACCGCGAGGGATACTCTAACTCCCGGGGAAGTATATACCAAGTGACCGCGAGGGATACACTAACTCCTGGGAAAGTATGTGGTAAGTGACCAGGAGGAATTATGCTCTAACTCCCGGAAAAGTATGTGCTGAGTGACCGCGAGGGATACTCTAACTCCTGGGAAAGTATGTGGTAAGTGACTGGGAGGAATTATGTTCTAACTCCCCGGAAAGTGCATGTAAGTTCCCGGGAATTATACGCTAACTCCCAGGAAAGATGTGGGCTGACTTATGAAGTGTTACCGGATAATGCACCATGCCACATTGCAAACATCGCTAAGGAATGGCCCAAGGAATGTGACAAAGACCTCAAACCCAGTGGACTAAATGGATCTGCCGTCAACACACTAGTGCCAGACAACGCAGGACACTCCCAGAGATCCTGTGTCCATGTCTTGACAGTCTGACCAAGTCTGATCCAAGGAGGCCCCACCTTGGATACTGGTACTTGGTCTGCAACAGTGTTTGAGTGGATGGAACATGTCAGGCGGTATCCACATAAATGCCAGAACCAAAGGGTTCCCAGCAGAAGAATGCATTGGAACAAAATAATCAAAGTTATTAACTTCACCTGTCAGTGGTTTTATTGTTTATATACAGTGGTGTGAAAAAGTGTTTGCCCCCTTCCTGATTTCTTACTTTTTTGCATGTTTTCNATATATAGAGAGAGAGAGAGAGAGAGAGAGAGAGAGAGATGAACACACACACACATACATTTAAAAAATAAAGTTCTGAGTACCTAAGGCTCTGCAGATGGCCAATAAAGCTGGACGGGATGCTGGAAACAAATCGACGCTCTGTCATGATGCCTGTTTCAATGTTGTGGAACTCCAGGCGAGTATGGTCACCCACCATTTGGCCTGAAGATGGGGAGGGTGGAGGGGATGGGTTGAAAAGAAAGACAAAAAGAAAAAGAAAAGAGAACACTGTCTGACACTAACACAAAAGGGCTGATTTAAAGAGAAAATTACATTAACAGTATTAGACGGATGTAAACAGTCACTAAAGCTTACATGTCTGCATGCTTTTTATGTTACATACAGATACAATCAATCTCTATGGCAACACACCACAGGGTGGTGTAATACCACTGACAAGGCAACACAAAGCACATTTCTTCAAGCATTAATTGAATTGATGCAGGTAAGTACCTTCTGCTACATCATCGTCAACAGTAAGCTTGTAGGTTTTGCCACGACGCACCACTCGCACTGTATGCCATTCATTATCATTGAGCTTTTGCCCAGCATACAGGGTCTCCGGTCCCTTGCCTGAGAACAATGGTCAATCACAAAGTTAAAGACATCCTGAGCCTACAACCAAACCTTTGTTTTCCCACCTGTCAGCCTGGGATCATTGACAGAAATTCTACAGCAACTTAGTAGCTTGAATATGGCTATAAAGGAACAGTGTGTAAGATTTAGGGGGGACTAGTGGCATCTTGAGTTGAGGATTGCAAAGTGCAACCAGCTGAAACCAGTTAGAATTCCTTAAGTGTTCATTGTTTTTTTTTCGAGGGTGGTGCTAAATTATCTGCAGAGGTTTCTTCCTCCCCAAGAACAAAACAAAACAAAACAAAAACAACAATAACAACAACAACAACAACAAAAATTTCCATGTGATTTAAACCTACAAAAACACTGAAAATAGCAGTTTCAAGTTACACACCAGTGTTTCTGTGACTGTGTTTGGCATGTCACAGACAGGCCACTAACCCAGCACCTGCTAATGTGTGCTCACCTATTTTCTCTGATAACTTCAGATCCAGACATTCAGGAGGTTTTTACCGGTAGTCAAATTATCTGCAGAGGTCTCTTCCCTCCAATACAAACTGATTTAAATCAGCAAAAAGCAGAATAAAGCAGTTTTATGAATTAAAAAAAAATAAAAATAAATAAAAAGTGTTTGGTTTGTCTGTTCTGGGCTACTGTAGAAACATGGCGATGCAACATGGTGATCTCTGTAGACAGAGACCAGCTCCCTATGAAGATATAAACAGCTCTTTCGGAGGTAACAAAAACACAACGATTCTTATTTTTAGGTGATTATACACTAAAGAAAACAGACTGATTATATTATGTTTCATTTCTGCTAAAATATCCCCCAAAATCCTACACACTGGACCTTTACATTCTGTTTTTAAACTAGTTCTAAAACCCTTTGGGAAACAAAGGTTTGGTTTAGTCAGTAAAATACAGAGAGAGAGAAAGAGAGAATCTCTAATACTCACAGAACACACCTGCTGCAGAACAAAGTCCTAAATATTTTGAACAGAAAAGGGGTAGCTGATTGCTTTTACTCATCATAGGCTTATAGAAACCTTTTCCTTTCACTTCTTCCCTTTCTTCCCTCCTTTTATCTCTCTCATCTTTTTATTCTGACCATGAAATACAAACCAAAAACACTAAGTAAACTGAGCTACATCAGACACCAATCCAATGTTAATTGTCATTTGCCTGTTTGTAATGACTGTAATGTTTGTAACAACATCTGTTTTCTCGTTTAAGGGGAGATTTCCTGACAAGTAGGTGTGTAGGTGCAAGTGTAAATGACAATGCATAAATATATTTTAAACTGTAATGAATACATTTAAAAAGGGATGCAAAATAACTCTGAGGCGAGATATTAACAAGTCCTTCAAACTAAACAACCAAATAAATTGTTTTTCAAAGCCCTAAAAACCCATATTGATGATTTGTTTTTTTCACACTTTTACCTATATCTGTGTTTCCTGATCTGACAACTCTGTTGGCAGGGTGGCATTCCTTTCAAAATCAGTACTAATGACCATTTCAGACAAAAAAGTTGTGACTTTTTCCTCATCTGGCAAGATCTAGTTGGGTTTAGGCACCAAAGCTACTTTTTAGTTTAAAAAAACAAACAAACAAACAAAAAAAAAACAACAAGAGATGCAACAGGGCTTTTATTCCGAGTCCGGTTTTTAATGTAGCACAGCGAAACTTTTTTTTTTTTTTTTTTTTTGGAGTGTCAGAGGAAGAGAGAGAAAAAAAGCCTGCATATCACAACATAGACAAAGAGTAAAGCTACTCTCAGACAGGGGCCATTTCAGTTAATAAACATAAAGAGAAAACTAAAGCCATAGATTGTGTATCTTTACTTGGCACATGTGTGTGCCAAATGAAACACCCCCCAGCTACTTGGTTGTACCTCTCAGTGTACGCTGTCCCAGCTTGTACCTTTTATCCTGCTACTATGTGCTGGACTGTCTCAGGGGCCTCCTTGCACAGCCTGCACCACAGGTCCTGTCTGCTATAATGGTCCCCTGCCTCTTTGGATCTGGCCCTCAGGCCTCTGTCCTGTCCTTCAGGCTGGCCTTTTCTAGCCACTGGATTTCTTGATGTCAGCCACTGCCTCTATCTGCTGATGGCACACTCCATGGAGCGGTTTGGTCTTCCATGATATTTCCTCTTCCTCCCCATCACCCTCTGTCTTCTGCTGCCTGAGGCACTCTCTGAGCAGGTCATTGCGGGGGATGTATTCTTGGATGGTCCTTGTTTCATTCTGGATCATGGCTCTGACACTTATTAATCATCGCTCCCTCTTTTTGCTGTTCATAAAGTCTCACGTGCTGGACTTTGGGTGGAACCCTCCATGCATTGTGAGGAGCTCTGGTGTCCCGACATCAGCCGCATCCATCTCCACTGTGGCCAGCTCACTATTTCAGCTGGGTACCTGATGACTGGTAGGGCATACATGATGATGGCTTGGGTCTTTTTCCTCTCATTGAGCTGGCTTCTTAGCACCTGTCTTACCCCCCATAGGTATTTGACTGTGACCTCCTTGCATCCTCATCATGGCTCCTGTACAAAGATTCTTTTCTCACAAACTTATAATGTCAAACATTTTTCAACATTTATATGACCATTCGTAGAGCTGGACATCATTTATACTGTTCTAAACTCTGTTTTTCAGATAATGATTAGCAAGATGGCGGCGCGCCTGACTCCCCCCACCCACCTGCTCTTGGATTAAGGACTTTCTCACAAACCGGCCTCAGACAGTGAAACTTGGACCCCACCTCTCCTCCACCCGGACACTGAGTATGAGCCCTCCACAAGGATGTGTGCTGAGCCCACTACTCTACATCCTCTACACCTCTGACTTCAGACCTGCCCACACCAGTAACACCATAGTGAAGTTTGCTGATGACACGACAGTGGTGGGGCTGATCTCAGGTGGAGCTGAGTCTGCCTATAGGGACGAGGTCCTGAAATTGTCTGCGTGGTGCTCAGCAAACAACCTGGCTCTGAACACCACAAAGACAAAGGAGATCATCCTGGACTTTAGGAAGCGCAGGGCAGATCCGTCCCCCCTCTACATCAATGGCGACTGCGTGGAGAGGGTCAACACCTTCACTTTTCTAGGCACCACAATCTCTGCCGATCTCTCCTGGACTGCAAACACCACGGCTGTCATCAAGAAGTCACAGCAGCGTCTGCACTTCTGCTCAGGAAGAACAAAAGGCCTCATTCACCAATATCTTCTTAAGAATCTTCTTAGATTCTTTCTTAAGCTGTTCTTAAGAAGGTTTTTAAGAAAACTCTATGTCAGATTCATCAACGTGTTCTCAAACCGCAGAATTGTTCGCAGCTGTGTTCTTAAATTGATGAATCACATCTCCTTGTAAACTGAGATCGCGTGCCAGGTGAGCCTAATTAACATAGGATTAACATAGGTAACCGCCCATCAATGCCCATAAAAGGGCATGAGACTGCAGGGCCATGAGCAGACACAGATGTCATACAGAGGAAACAGCAACAACAAAATGCCCAAAGCAAAAAGTAAATCAATTGGAGCGCAGCAGGTAAAGAGAAAAAAAACTTTGGTAGTTCAGAGGTGGAGGTACTGCTGCAGGAAATCAGCCACATGAAAAAAAAAAAAAAAATTTAGTAGCCTTAGTGCAGGTTACACTAATACTAACAAAAGGGAAGCAAGGGAGGCTGTCACACATGCAGTGAACGCAGTATCTGGAGGACGCACAACAGAGGGGGAGAAGAAGAAATGGTTTGATCTCAAATCCGACACCAAAAAAAACACTGCAATATTCCGATGCAACGGACTGGAGGGGGAACAGCAGACACCCAAAATCTGTCTGAGTTGGACCAGCGCATTGGGGCCATCATCGGGGAGACGGCACTCTCAGGTAGGCTATGGGAAAAATCTAAATCACATAAATCATAATGTTTTTTTTATTCAATTAATAGTTTAATTTCCCCACCCTACTTTTTAGGAGTACCATTGACTGAGTGTCTGGACACAGACCTGGGCCCCGAGGCAATGCTTTCATCCCCTCTCTGTGCGGCTGCTACTCCGGAGGAATCGGAAGGTTTTCTTTTGTTTTTTTTTCTGAAATAATACCTTTATTGAAAACGTGTGTCCTAAAGGCATAAGTTTACCATAGTGTGTGTAAGATCAAAATATGTCTTAGTATTGGACTGAGGGTCACAACAATATGGGTGGATTTTATTGTTTATTCACAGATGGAATTCCCGCACTTCACTTGAAGAAATTAATGAGAATTTAAAAAAATAAAGATGTGCACTGAAACCAGTCTGTCCTCATTTTTGAAGTGATACACTTAGTTTAAAAAAAATCAGACTGTTAGATTCAAATTGTAAATTACCAAAAAATAAAATAAATAAGAAAATATGACAGAAATATCACTGTAATATCGCATTTTAATGAACTGCACAAAAGAAGACAACACAACCAATGTGCCAACATGTCAGCACTGAAATTTGCTTAAAAGTACTCCTGAGTGTTGTTCTTACCTAAGAACAAATCCTGGATAAGAAAACATTCATGAATGCCACAATGTCCATAAAAACTTCATAAGTAGGACTTAAGAACAAATTTGTTCTTAAGAACGGTTCGTGAATGAGGCCCAATGTTACTGAGAAGTTGCTGGTGACCGTCTACCGCTCAACCATTGAGAGCATTTTAACATACTGCATCTCAGTATGGTTCACTCACTGCACTGAGGCAGACCGGAAGAGGCTCCAGAGAGTGGTCAAGACGGCGCAGAAGATCATCGGCTACCCCCTCCCCTCTCTGATGATGAGCGGGATGTATAAATGTCCTTCAGAGACAGCACCCATCCTGCTTTACACCTGTTTGTCCTGCTGCCTTCTGGCAGGTGCTACAGGGCCATCAGAACCAGGACAAACAGGCTCAGAGACAGCTTCTTGCCACAAGCCATCACCTACTCCCGCACATACACAGAGAGGCTTTCTATTCTTTGTATTGCATTGTATTGTATTGTATTGTATTGTATTATATTATATTATATTATATTATATATGAGATTTGTTAGTACTATTTCCTCTCTAAAGGCATAAGCTCTTGTGATATTCTAGGTACTTCTTAATTATTGGCCTGGGTCCACGTCATGTGACTGCCAAGTGCAGACGTTCAATTTTAAGAATGAGTTTTTACAACATTTATAGCGAGAAATTTGCATTTTATTTTTATAATCTTTGTTCACTTGACATATATGATCTTTTTTTGTTAGCTGATTAATTAATTAATTTATTAGATTATTTCAGGTCTTGCCAGAAAGTTGTTGCAATCTAGTATTTTCTATGACTGCTTTGGTGGTTGCTATGGACTCCGCTAAACTTTTGTAGTTTGCATATTGTTTAAATTGTTGTCTTTGCATTGTGCCACCACATTTCTCAACCAAAGAAATACTCCATTTTGTATAGTAGAATACAAGTCCACTTTACCTGCTTTACCCACTAGGCCTGCTAGTTCAGCAATACTAAATATTATATACAATCAGAAGATATGTCTCTTTGCGATCTTATCTGCAACCCCTTTGAAAACAAAAAACTTAAAACCCCATTTCCTACAAGCAATTATCTGAAGTAAACCTACAACATCACTTTTTGTTGACACAGATCATCTTACTGCAGTGTTATTACTAGTTTGGCTGAACTAGACATTTCATATATTTAGCAGATTTATATTTTCATTACTTAATTTCTTTGCAAACTGGAAGAACTACAACTGTGGTGCTAACTGGTACGAAGCTGCTTGGCGAGGCCTTCTTTTTCCCTTTTTTTAATCTCACAGGTAGATGTAAATACTGAATTGAGAGCACATTGAGGACTTTCAGGGGATAGTAAACATGTGTAATCAGATTTTAAATAATCGCTAAATGGTTGAAAATTAATTTTAACAATTATTTTTTTTTTTTTAACCAATATTTGACAGCACCCACAGTCGTTGACTGTACCCACATGTTAGCTGAGGTCATAAACTCTCTTTAACAGTTGGTGTCACGACTGTAACTCCTTCAACCATGCACCGAGGTCAAATGTTCAGAGGTCAGTTTTTCAAAGCAGGAGCCATGCAGAACTCTCATAGTAACATATGTTACTCTTCAGGCTGAGAACTTTATAACAATATATTTGGTTTAGCTTTATGACAAAGTTTTAATTTTCTTATTCTCATGAACACAAGTCATCCCCCTGCTATAGAGCACTTTGAAAGCCCAAGATAAAATGAAACTGTTGTTTTTTCTTTTTTAGTTCAAATAGTGACCACAATATGAGAAGGTAACAACATCATAGAGTCTGTTTCATTAGCCTGTACAAGCAAACAAAAAAGTTTTGGTATTTGCTCCCAAAAACTCAACACAGAATAATAATAATGAAAAATAATAGTGAAATAAAGTAAGTGATATTGCAACTTAAATTTAATTTTCTAAATCTATTCACAGAATAGTTGTAGTAATAGTTGTAAAATTACATCTAAAACTTGAAATTAAATATTGACTGTAAAAAGTAACTGTAGACTGGACTTGAAAAATACAAGGTGACAAAAGCAAAAATCAAATGTAATGTATAAAATAATTAATTGTAACAAATAATTAATTAAAAATAATAATTAATTAAATGTAATCAAATATTTAAATGTAACAGTGGAGGCTGACTGCAATGCACAATCTTAAATCCAGATATATTATAGGTCCGTTTATAAGTCCATGGAGCAAGATTTGATACAAACACACGCACGCACACACGCATCACAAATGCACACACACACGCATGCACTGAAAATTTAAAAGCACATTTCATGCAGGAAATGTTACAAAAACATAATTTTATGTATGTAACTAACGTAAAGTAGTATATTTTCCACTTACATTAAAATAAATGTCTGCCTTTTGTTTTGTTTTGTCAGTCATGCGACATGGATGCAGGGTAAAAAAAACCCAAAAAACCAAACAAAACAAGCCATCTCACAATCCTACAGCCATTATTATGAAACTAATATATTTTGCACTGCGGGCCAATGTACTTATTACACATTCTAATGTGAGACTGGGTGGTTATATCAAGCCAAGTCAAAGTTTATTATCCCACTCGGGGAAATTTGGTTGCAGACAGGTATACTACACTACATTCGTCGGCGTCTGTGTCCTCCCGTCAGCCGCTCTGTCTAAAACCCAACTTTTTCCCCAATTTTTGCCATGATTTTGGCTTTATTCTACCATGTGTTTTTGAGAACTGTTAGATTTTAACCTTATCTTACATCGTGAGGAAGTGATAGCCATCGGGCACCGATTTCACTTGTTCTACGAGTCGCTGCCAAAAAAACAGCTGACTGCCTCTTGACAGCGTGGGAAAAACACGGAAACTTACTTGAAACCTTCACCAGCAGCGGGCCCACTGGGCCCTCGGCAGTAAGTTTCCAATCCTGGCCTATACTCTCCTATATCATCCACTTTCTGCTGTATGCAAACCCACCCTCCTCCTATTGATCTGTGATTACAAAACACAGTGAAATCGGTGCCCGATGGCTATCACTTCCTTACGTGCAGGTAAAGTTTCTCTATCTACGCTGGCTTACACGGAGTGCTATAAGCTAGAGAAAGTAGCTTCCTGCTAAATATAAACTCGCTACGCCGTCACACATCACACCATTGCTGCCGTAGTTGTTATCTGTTTCCTAGGCCACCTGATCTGCTCCCATGGGTCCACTCACCTCACCCCATGACTGTGACAGCTGCCTCCGATAGTCGAAGATCGCTGATTTGGAGCTACGCATCTCCAACCTATACTGGATCCGGAATGAAGAAGATCGCCTTGACTCCGTGGTTACCATAGGTGCCATAGGCAACACCTGTCCTCCTGCAAACCCAGCGGATCTGGACTCCACCATCCCAGAGCCTGGTACCGGCTCCTCGCCATAAGTTGTCATCAATTCCGCCGGCTCGGCCCTTCACATATACTGACAAACCTCGCCCTGAAGGCCGCGGAGGTGGTGTTGCTGCTATTCATCGGAAGGACATCAAAATAACCACCATATCCATCCCAGCAGTTAACTCATTTGAACATCTTGTCTTCAAACTCTCTGGTCCGACTCCCCTTCGTCTCTGCCATCACACCTCCTTTCTGTCTGATTTTTCTATTTTTTTTAACCCGGCTCTGCGCCATTTCACCTTCTGTTCTCCTCCTCTGTGATTTCAATCTCCACATCGATAATACTGTCTGCAAATCTGCCATTGAATTCCTGGATCTTCTACATTGCTTCAACTTGACACAACATGTTAACTTCCCCACTCACTCACATGGACACATCCTGGATCTGGTCTGCTCAACTGGTCTAAGATTACACCACCTCTCCAGCATCAACCTCCATATCTCTGACCACCTGGCAATCACTATGGACATTAATATCCCCATCCCCACTCCTAAAGTAAAACGCACAATATCCTTCAGAAATCTCAAATCCATCACTCCCTCAGCTCTCTCAGCCTCACTCACCAACATAATATCTACCTCCCCTCCCCCATTCTCTGACGACTAAACTAAAACCGTCTCCTTCACTCACTCTGCCCCCTGGTACACCCCTGAGCTCCATGCCATGAAATCTCGAAGGCGTCAGCTGGAAAGACTCAACAAGAAGACTAACCTTGCAGTTCATCTTCATGCCTACACAGACCACCTGCTACACTACAAGAATGCCTTCAACACACACCCCGGTCCAACTACTACTCTCATCTCATACACTCTGGCTCCAACAACCTCAAAACTCTTTTCTCCACAATAAACAAACTTCTCAAACCCATCGACAACACCTCCACATCCTTCACAGTCGACAAGTGCAACTAATTCTTGTCATTCTTCCAAACAAAAATCAACACCATCTACAGCAACCTGATGACCTCCCCTCCCTTCCCGACCCCTCCACCTGCTCCCCCCCCCACCTCCGTCCTGCCACTGTCACACTTCCCCCCACTGACTCCTCTGGACCTCACAAAAGCCACTACAGGTATGAGTAACTCTACATCAGTTCACAACCCAGTCCCTTCCTCACTTTTTAAGTCCTGTCTCCCTTCTATCTCCCCACTCATCTCCAGAATTATCAATGCATCCCTCAGCTCCCACTCAGTCCCAGATCCTTTGAAACTCACCGCTGTCACCCCCATCCTCAAAAAACCCGGACTCAATCCCGACATCAGGACCAACTTCCGGCCCATCTCCAACCGTCCCTTTCTGTCAAAAATCCTGGAGTGCGTTGTTGCCACTCACCGCAAAACCCACCTCACCTCCAATGACCTATTTGAGACATTTCAATCCGGATTCCAGTCACAACACAGAACTGAAACAGCTCTTCTCAAAGTCACCAACAATTTCCTCCTCTCCGCCGACTCTGGACACCTCAACATCCTCATCATGCTCGACCTCACTGCTGCGTTTGACACGATTAACCACTCCACCCTCCTCTCTCGTCTTAAAACCTGTTACAACATCACTGGCATGGCTAACTCCTGGTTCAGATCATATCTCTCCAACAGACAGCTATTCATCCATATCAATAACTGCACCTCCTCTACCGCTCCTCTGTCCCAAGGCGTGCCCCAGCGTTCTGTGTTTGGTCCTCTCTTTTTCATCCTCTACATCCTCCTGCTTGGTAACATCATCCGCCGATATGGCCTCCATTTCCACTGCTATGCTGACGACGTCCAGATCTACATCACCACCAAATCCATCACTACAGCAATCTGCTCCACACTTGAAAATTGCCTCACTGAAATAAAATCCTGGATGCAAACTAACTTTCTACAACTCAACTGTGACAAATCATACATGATCCTAATCGGCCCCAGTTCCCTTACTAAAACCATCTATAATTTCAGCCTTAATGTTACAAATTCTACACTTTCTCCATCTCCACATCTACGCAACCTTGGAGTCACTTTCGACAACATCTGAACCACATGTTAATCATATCACCAAAACCGCTTTCTTCCCTCTAAAAAACATAGCTCGTCTCCGCCCCTCACTCACCTTCTCCACTGCAGAAACTCACGCATTCATAAAATCCAGACTCGACGACTGCAATAGCATTCTGTATGGTTCATCTTCTAAAGTCCTCAACAAACTACAATACATCCAGAATTCTGCTGCCCGTCTCCTCACCCAGTCCCGCTCCCGCGACCATATCAGGCCCGTCCTCCAGAACCTCCACTGGCTCCCAATTCCCCAACGCATTCAGTTCAAAGTCCTTCTCCTCACCTACAAAGCCCTCCATAACCAGGCCCCATCTTACCTCACTGACCTGTTGCACCATCACACCCCCTCCCGCAGTCTCCGCTCCTCTGATGCAAATCTCCTCTCTCTACAACACAGGACCAAGCACAAAACCTGGGGGAACAAAGCCTTCTCCATTGCTGCCCCCTCCCTCTGGAATTCTCTCCCCCAACACATCCATAACTGTACAGACTTAAACTCCTTCAAATCTTTGGTCAAAACCCACGTGTTCAGGCTTGCATCCAATCCCGATTCCATCTCTTAACTGTGTTTTGCTGCTCTTATGTTGTTTTTATCTTGTTTTTTCTGTTTTGTAAAGTGTCTTTGAGTGTTTTGAAAAACGCTATACAAATAGAATGTATCATTATTATTATTATTGTTATTATTATTCATCATGAAAAAACATAATCACATAATGCAACAATCTAGACAGATCACATTTCGAGCATGAAATGTGCTTTTTATTTTCATAATCTCTGTTCAGTAAGTGTAAATAATCTTTAGTTGTTAATTATTATTAAGATTGTTTTAGGTCTTGCCAGAAAATAGTTGCAATGCAATGTTTTCTATTGTCACTATGGTCACTGTAATGTGAAGTTGTTGATTTCTAAGAATACTACAAATGTGTGATTGCTTCAAATGAAGAGACTGCAAGCAACAGCTAAATGCCAAATCCATAAATTGCTTAGGTGCCGAGATTACGTGCAAATCCAGGCTACTAATTGCTGTACAAACAAAAGAGACTCTTCGACTCTCTGAGCAGGAACGCTCTATGGTCTGAAGGAAGGAGCTCAGATTCCCTGTGCATGGGTGATCAGGAGAGTCCAATATGGCCTGGGCCTTCCTTAGGACCTGCTTATAGTAAAAGGTCAGAGAGCTGCAGCTGACTCACCCCCATAACTTTTCTGGCCACTTTGATAAGCTGGCTAAGCCTATTCTTATTTGCCAGATTCAGGTTCCCAAACCATGCCACAATACAGAAGGACAGAATAGACTCAATGAAACATCTGTAGAACAGAGTCATCACTGTATGGCACACATTAAAATTGTTCATTTTCTCTACATTTGGTTGGAAGCTCAGCTAGCAGTAGGATATACCCAGATACTTATGCTTTTTCAATTTTCCACCGGGCCTTTTGGGTAGAGCACTGACCTTCTAAAGTCAGTAAAGTCAATGATGATGTCCTTGGTTTTAGATACGTTCAACTCAAAAAAAGACTCACTACACAATAGATAGATAGATAGATAGACAGAAATTTAGATAGATATAAATGTAAAGGAAAAGATCTCCATGGCCTTATAATGAGTAAAAGCAGTTTGTAGTTATTTGTGACAGTCTGAAAGCTGCTACCCAACTGAAACACTTTAAACACATTTAGGTTGTTAAGCAGCAGACACGCTCGTTGGTGCAAACAGAATCAACAATCTTAAACTTAGAATGTGTAAAATGTGTAGAACCTGAAATCATAATACATTTGCTGTCAAATATTAGTAACAGTAAAGAACTATTCTGCATATTTTGCACAGTTGTGGAGTCCATTTTGAAATTAATTATGACCTAACTAAAATTTGTCATTAAGGGTCTGACTGAAAAGTATCCAATTGTGTGAAACATTGTTATAACAATGTACACAATCAATCAGTTATCGGTTATTTGGCATTAACATGCATGGTGCTTAAGGTTAATAATCAAACCTTACATTTTAACATTGTACCTTTTTGTTACAGACAAGGGCATAGGATTCCTGTCAATACTGTGGGGGACATATATGAAATGGGGGATTTAGGGGTCCTCCATCAGAACATTTTGAGCATCAAACATGTTTTTTTCTATGGTTACAGAAAATGATCTAAGAAATCCACCAGGTATAAATGTTTGATCTCTTACTGTAAACTATTAGGTTTTCCTGAATTTTAAATTTCCCCATGAAGTGTCTTTGATTTTGAAATATATATATATATAAATATATGTATATATATATATATATATATATATATATAATACACATTTTTCTACACTATATGTCAATTCCACACATGTAATGTATATCATCATGTTTTAACATAAAAAAATGAAATTCAAAATGTAACACTTTAAAGCTTCATCATTTAATCACATTGTCAGTCAGGTTGTCCTCAACATATTTTTAAAGACTTTTCTGGTATTTGATGCCTGGAAAGTTTTAGATCCCTTCCGTAAATCAAGATAAGGTCTTTGGATTTAAACAATTGTTGAACAGAAAGCCAAGGATAATTTAGCTATTATTAGCTTAACTATTAGCTATTGTTTTAAACAGGTTGTTGACAGCGTAGTCATACTCATATTCAATATTAATATATTAAGTTGTCAAAGTAAGCTGTACAGACATAAATTGTATGATCCAAACAATTCATTTCTGTAGGCATCATTTGGTATTGAGCAATTCCCAAAAAACAATGTGGAACTTTCCCTTCATTTCACTCAGAATGTGTCCTCATGATGTTATTTCTCTTTGTTGGGACTATCGCAAAGAGAAAATACAATATATATGTATGTCATTACTAATGCTACTACTGTTTTTACAAGACTAAATGGTGTAAGAATATTTTTATTTTTAATTTCAAATGGAGAATGGGACAATTATATCATCAGCAGAAAATAAAATGGTTAATTTATAAAGAAGTTAAGATATGTCTGATAATTAAAACAAATCACCACTCATTTTATTTGACTGTGGGTATTCTGATGGTTACCATTCAATTATGGGAAATCAAACCAACTGAACAAACTGATCCTCCACATGATAGGATTAAGAGAAAGTGCAGGGCAAAGCAGGGCTCCCATTTCAGAAAACACATTTCCTTTAACTCAAAAAACAAAAATAAACAAACAAAAACAAACTAACATCAACATACCATCAATATAGAAAGCAAAATGAAACTTGAGTGTTAACTTACTGGAGTTACAGTTTATCCTGATACAGTCTAGATGGGGAAGAATAAATGACAGATGAAATTGCATCCTTCAAGGTTACTGCTGCAGACATCCAAAAACAAAAAGTCCACCCTTCCGGGGACGTACACATGCAGGAAGGCAGCCATTTTATTCAGTATTTAGTATTTATAGTTAACTTTATAACAAATCTAAATAAATTACCATAAAATAAAATATAGATTTTAAAGATTTCCAAAAATATAATTCAAAATACAAAGGATAATGCATGGATTTGTCATAAAAATGTGCTGGTTGATAAAAAGCTGCTTTTTAGAGCTTATGCTCTTTTGTTACCAGAGTTTATATTGATTGATTGTTTAGGCACAGTATTAACAGTAAAATGGCCGCTTGTGGTACCAGCTACATGAGTTTTCCAACCAAACACTGACTGTTCCACCTTAGATTTAAATATGCAGATGTAAAAAGTCAAAGTCTCTGGCTCCAAAACCTCTGCACCAGCAAGGTGGCAGTAGCCATCAATATTAGAGCCATGGATCTTTGAAAAGTCAAAAAATACAGACTGATTCAATTTGATTCGTCATTAAAACAACAAACTGTTTAATACATTTTAAGACAATAGTGTGATAGACAATCAGAATCATATCTGAACAGTCCCACTGAGACCAGAATAACTGCTGTAGACAGCTGTGAAGACAGTGGGGGTTGGTCACCATGTGGCTGGTGGTTTCATGTGTCGTCAACCGCAACAGAAAAGTGGGAGCAAACAGCCACGATCCAATCAGCACCAGCACCATGCAGAGGCACAGGAACCCCAATCATCACATCTTGAGTACTATCCTATGCCTAGATCTGTCACTAAGCTACATCAGAGGGTGGATCTAAAAATATTAAGACTTACAAATGTTCTGTAGGAGATAACACAGATTAACAGACAAGCTAAGAGAATTTGAGCTGCACAACATGAGCATGTTGACTGAAATCTAGAATATAACTTACAGGAATTTATATAATCAGTGAATGAATTATCTACATGTGGATTGTCAAACCAGCTAATATCAACATTAATCTTATATTTTATGATTTTTACTGGGCATATGCAAAATATAAATTGAGGTGTGTGACTCATTTTTAATCCTTGACATATTATATTAAACGTGTTTGAAAGTATTTGGGGTTGCAGCCAGCTGTAGGTTTTGCTGGGCTCTGTTCTCGGGCTGTTCGCCTGACGGGCCGCAGGCTTAAGGCCTTTGAAGGGGTGAATACCATCTTTTGACAAGGCATGATGAAAATGGAGTTGACTGGTAAACATAAAAACAAAACACTGAAAAATATAGACTTACAGAAAAGATACCATCATTAGCTAAGAACACAACCACCCAGAACAACAGGAAGGTGACAGAGAAATTACTTAATGTCAGACAGAAAAATGAAGTTAGAGAGAGACAAGAATAGTTTCTTCTAATGTCCTGTTGAATTATGGACTGAAGACCACTGGGCATAGTTGGTGAAAGTCACCTCTTAGAGAGTCTCAGCACACTTTGTTCTTTAAAAGGACTTTATTGGGAACCAAACTTTAAAGCCCAGTATCTGTACATTATAATGTATATTCTGCTTATTGTGCTGTGACTGTCTCAAAAGTTTTGTAAACATAGATATGGATATGACTATAGTTTGTCTGTTTCAAAGATGGGCCACACATGTATTCCACTGAAAAAGAGAAGTTATGATAGTGTAGCCTAAGCTGTTATCGTGTAAATAGTTGTATTCAGTAAGCAGTCTGTGGTTATCTGTGTACACAAACTGCATTAACACCCATGCATAAAAGATAAAAACTCTCTTAATTATGTTCTAAAGTTTGTAGAGACCTTAAAGGGAACATAGTGATGAGTAACTTATGAAAGGACTGTGCACAAAAAGATAGAAATGAAAGGGGAGGAGAAGTCACCGCTCAACGGTAAAGGTGGAGATGTGGAGGCAGATGGGGGGGGGGGGGGGCATACGATACCTAGGTTGACTGTGAGTTTGACGCGACCCCCATCCAACTCTAGCCTGAGTGTGTCGGCTGAGTCTCGGGAGGTGGTTGCCATGAGGAGGCCATAAGCCCGCTGTGAGCGAAAACGCAGGGAGACATCCTCAGCTTCAGTGTGCATGATGGTTGGCATCACCACCTTCATATACATACTGCCATCATAGGAGAGGATGGAAGCCTCTGTGTGAGAAAGTCAGAAGCATAAAGAGATGTTAGCCATATTTTATGTCAATATATGTCAGCTGGTACTTGATGATCTATGCACATATTCAGTTAGTCATGCTAGTCCCTTTAGGGCTGACAATGTCATTGATTTGGTCCACCACTTTGATCCTGACCATGACAGGATGAACCTGCTGGGGGCCCTTTTAAACCCCCACGCATGTGTTCCTATTGTGGTATACAGTACTCCTTGGTTTGCTGTGTGGTAACTGAGATACATCAGGTGGTAACCAGGTAATGAAGCAGGTTCCATTTTAGGCCATTCAAAAGTAATTTTCAATTGAATAAGCAAAAAATATCTATAAGAGCCAAAATGTGTATTTAGCCTCTGTTGTTTGTGCTTTGTTTAGGTGTACATGTTTTTTGGTCACTTTCACTTCTGGTAGTTGTAATAGGCATGGGGGTGTGATTTCACATTATTTTATCTGTACAGTTACTCTTGTGGCAGCACTGAAACAAAGAAGATGAATTTGGCTCCAGTATTTTCTGTTGATTGACATCTCATTTTGTTTTGCCTGAGTTATTCCAATAGAGTTATTGTCAGTCTTTTGTTAAAAAACACCATAAAACGTATCTGGACTTATGGATATTTTTTAACACATCACAGTTAAGAGCCTACTTAGCCGATTAGTCGCTGTTTTCAACGATATAGTTGCTACACCATCCAATGCACAGAAAGCCTAGGGCCTAGAGAACCCTTTGCCCACTATCTAATCCAGCCTATATGTCTACACTGAAATATCTCAACAACGATTGCATAGATTGTCATGTTACCCAGAGAATAATTGGTAATAACATTGGTGATCCTCTGACTTTTTAATCAGCCTCAGGTCAACATTTTAATTTGCATACTACTTTGTTTTCCTTCAAGTGAAATGATGACAAAACATTGAAATCTCTGATATTTTGTCTGTGTTAGCATAGTTACAGCATTTACATTATTAGTTGCTGCTCTTACAAAATGACTTGGCACGAACAGTCCTTAGTTAAGTACTCAGGAGGCTTTTACAGTGAGATGCAAACAATTGATTATTAGACTCAAGCATACCTGTATTCTATTTACACTTATTGCACAGTGGGGAGAGGCTAAGCTATAGAGCATAGAGTCTTGATTTTATGTTGTGGAGTCTATGAACTATCTTGAGTTGTATGAGTCAATGTCTAACAGTTACAGTATAGCTCTATTGTCTATCTACATAAGAATTGCCTTCCATGTGTCATTAGTGATTTCAGTACCCAACTCTTCTACCCAAGCATTCCTTAATTTACCATCAGACTATACAACAGGGGCTTGCAAAGATGAATATGGAGAAGAGATTGGCCTGCTACTGTTAGGATCATGGCAAACAACGCTGTGAAGTATGGTGTGTTCAGGCATATTTTCAGAATGGAGTCCTTACTTCTTATTTGAAAGTATGTAAAGAAGTACGTTGATGGTAGGCCATAAGACTGTTGTGATTGTTGGAAGAATGACAGTTTACAGTCAATATATAAATCTCTGATTATGACAATGTTATCTTTCCAGGCAGAAAATCTCTGAGTTGACTGAGTTTTCGGTTTCAGAACAGCTGATCAGAATCAGTTCAATCAACTCTGAGTATGTTCAGCCTGAGGGAAGCTTGTTCATGGCGAGCACCACAAGCCATTATCAGTGGAGTGCAGTTACCATGATTATCATGGCAGAAAGCGGAGTTAAAAGCAGAGCCACTTTATTTCATGCCAACTGAATTGCAGATTTTAATGACCACGAATGAAGAGTGAGGTGTGATGGGAAAAGACTATAGCGCATGTTAATAGGTAATGTGAAGTGATGTTATGTAATGTGATGAGTTGATGCGTGTCTAATATACAGAAAATATAGAACTTTTTTTTTTTTTTATCTTAACAGTGTTCATATATTTTAACATAATTTTCTATATCCTGATATTCAGCTGTAATCTGATGGAGCCCAAATGCACTGGGCAGCAACTCAAAATCAGACACAAAGATATTGTCCAGACTGGTTCAAGTTTTGCTTATACTTATTTCATTCTGTCAATATTAGACTGAGGTTAACTGAATTGCTGAATTGCTGTGAAATGACTTCATATTCACGTAATCTCCTTTATTCTCAGATGGAGCTATGATGGGAATGTGAGTCCCATAACTGAGACAATCACACTGTGGAATCTTTACATATATGAAAAGTATTCATAAATCACTGCATAATGTATCCGCATAGATTAATTTCTTATTAAAACTGACAAATCTGCAGTTCTGTGGAATTCCTCTTTTTTCTTAAAGCTTTTGTTGCCTTTAATGGCAGGACAGCATAGCATTAAGGGGGGAGAGAGAGGGAAAGAAATGTAGCAAAAAACTGCCGGCTGGGATTGAACCCTCGGGGTGCTTGCTCCATCCACTAAACTACCGCTGCCCTGTGGAACTTTTATTTGATAATCCTCTCTGATTTATACCCAGGGAAAACCACTAAAATGGGCAAAAGTCACTTTTCTTTTGACGTACTGCTGTCTTGCTGATGTGTTCAGTGTCTCTGATGTTATAAAGAAAACTGTCATTGCTGAAGAATCAAAGGGCAATGCATAAAAATAGCCCCCATGATAATGTAAATCCATGATGTGTAATATTTGATATATGTGGGTGGAACAGATTGTTAAGATAAATAATAGAGTGTGAGGTGAAATTGTATCTTTCATATAGACACTCCTCCGGGGAGAAAAACGGGGTCTAATCACCGCCTCTGAATAAACTGTGCCCAGACTTAATTCACAAAAGGACACGCAATGTTTCTCCTTCCTGCTACGTGCTCAGCGGGCGATCAGCCTCAGGCTTAGATGAAGCAAACCTGCAAGCCAGCAGACTATGTTGCCATAGTAACTGCCTCAGGGTTACGCTGAACTGGCTTTGTGAAACGGAAAAGTCAAGAGTTTCCCTCATCTTAGGCTCAACATACTCTGAGTTTTCACTAATCCTGCTTTCTGAAATAGGGCCCTGGAGGGAAAGTATTGTTTTTGCAGACAGGGCGTTCCATGTAGACTTTGGGCAAATCATCCCAGAAACGGGTGAATTGTCCTCCATGTTCTAAAACAGTTAGGCCGACAGGGCTGGTTATGTATGATAGAATTTTTTGTTTGACTTGATTGTTCAAAGCACAGGAAGAAATACCTACAGGCCTTCTCTTTGATCTTTGGCCAAGAAGCTGTGTACTTATTGGAGTTGGGTGTGCCAGTAGCATTTTGTGCCAGAGACAAAAC
Organism: Epinephelus moara; assembly: GCF_006386435.1. Lineage (NCBI taxonomy): Eukaryota > Metazoa > Chordata > Actinopteri > Perciformes > Serranidae > Epinephelus > Epinephelus moara. The sequence goes on from NC_065519.1 coordinate 35,429,005, forward strand.
TCTGAAGTCTGCAGTCCAGTAATATATTAAAATGAGGGAGGCCAAAACCACTTTTTAACTAACTTTAACCTCTTATACAGATGTTTTTCTAATCTTCTGGCCACTTTAGGAGATCTGTCCACATAGAGTTTTTGCTTATGACATGCTGCTTGTGGGTTTGGTTTTTATGACAACAATGTCTTGCTGTTAACATTAGCTAGGTAGATAATTTAATGCTACATAACAGAGGGTTGACTACACAAGCTTAGATTGATAAAAAACATTGATAAAAGCACAACACACACTGGCAACATTTAATGTCCAGCGGCTGATCTACTTTGCTGTGATAGATTCTGAGTGACATATCATACAGTTAAGGAGAGTCAGTAAAGCACCAATGCCTTTAAAACTGTTAAGCAGAGAAACTACTGGGAGCAGCTCTTTTTCCAATTAATAGTGTTTTCGGAAAGGTTTCCAAAAGTATCAATTAAATGCAACAAAGGAGGAAGAGACATTTTAGAGCACAGTGTTATGTCATTCACAAAAAGTGACAGTTGGTGGTTTGTTTAATGCATTTGGATTGTATTATAATCTGGGTTTACTCTAATTTGACTGGCAAGTAGTGTTGTTAAATATATCAATTTATGGATACATATAAATTCTGAACATTATTATCAAGAATGGTACACTCTTAGAAATAAGGGTTCCAAAAGGGTTCTTCTTGAAGGGCCGAGGTTCTATCCAGAACCATTTGCTTCTGAAAAACCCTTTTTTGAAGGAAGGGTTTTTCAAGGGTTCTTTGTAACACTAAGGGTTCCAGTAAGAACCTTTTTGATCCAATGAACCCTTTTTGGAACAAAAAGTTCTTCAAGGAATGTTGAAAGCATGGGTATTAGATGCTCACCCTCAAATATTCAAATTACCCAGGTTTATCCATGTTCAAGTATGTAGATGTTTGTAATCCCCTTAATCAATTCATTTACTTGTGTTCTGCCAAGGTCTATTCCATCATTTCATGCCATACAATAGTTAATTGTGTACTGTTATTGAACAAACACTATTGTAGTGTGTTGGGGGTAGGTGGGTAGAGTTTGCTTTGAGACCGTGTGTTATAGACATAAGTTCAAGTAAATTGTGTTCTAAATCAACATAGATATTATCTGGTACACAGTTATTAGTGTTACTGTTCTTCACACTAACTATGATGTTCTAGTAGTTTACTGCCATTGTTACAGAAATAGGCACTTTCACACCATGAGTGTAAGTTATGTGCACAATTAGTAACCTCCATTCAGTCTGTACCTTACAGATGATGTGTTCTGTTGCTGATAAACAACAACTCTCTTGTACATGTGTGATATATGGGGCACAGGGTTTGACATAAAAACCAAGATTATTTCTCTGCTTGAGTTCTTGTCATAACAAACCCCAGCTTTGTGACTCTGGGCTCTAGTTTCGCAGACCGGGCGAGGCGGGGGCGCAGCGCACCTGCGCTTCGCCAACTGGGTGTGGCCAGGGAGATTTTGCAAGTTTGGCACACTGTGCGCGTTGGCGCAGCTACTTGTCTTTCCCACCTCCGTCCCTCCTAACTGCGCAAGTTGGAAAGAAGGAGGAGAGAAGGCATGGAGTGGGTTTTACACACATCACACCAATCAAATGAGCCCCTCTCCATGGAGTGGGTTTTACACACATCACACCAATCAAATGAGCCCCTCTCCTCACCCTTAAATGTGCCGTGCGAAGGCGTAATGAGAGTTTACTCAATTCGCCATGGCAGAAGAGAGCAGCAGCGTCAGACGGCCAAACTTCTCCCAGGAGGAAACTGATGTTTTGGTCCGGGAGGTCCAAGCTCGCAGTGTCCGAATATACGGAACAGACCTCCACGAGCTGATGATGCAAAGGTAGCCTGGGAGGAGGTCACCACAATTGTAAACCAATGTTGCGTTTCTCTCGTGCACGCGCGCGCTCTCTCTTTCTCTCTTACAGTCTCACTCTGTTTCTTTTCTTTTAACTTTTCTAAGATGACAGATGCTGAATATATACTCCCTATCTGATGCTGTGGCTGTTTGTGGTTGGCTGAGAGGGATGTGAACTCATTAGTTTGAAGCTGTGTTAATCAAATCAAGTTGGGTTTCCATTACGCGTGCCAAACATGGCAAACAGTGCCAATCCCCTTTGNCCTGCGTTGACAGTAGACCTGGTTTCAGCTGGCGAGCTTTTAGCGCACCTTCGGCGAAGCCTTTTGGCACGAAACTGTCACTGCACCAAGCTGCATCTGTCGACACCCCTGCTGTGCCGCCACACCCATCTCAGCGCACCTCGGTCTGCCAAACTACCAAACTGAGTGTGCCTCGGGGTGCGCTGCTCGAAACTAGCTCTGCGCGGGGTTCGCCACCCTGTGCCACCCTTTGCCACCCTGTACCGCGCCGGGAAACTAGAGCCCAATATGTTAATTGGTTAGTCCCTCTAATGTCAGATACACTGTGCATAGCTGTTGTAGGCTGCAGAGACCATAGCGACAAGGGTTGAGTTGAGAGGGATCTGTCTGTTGAAGACAATACTTAACTGTTACTTTTATAAAGAGTGGCTAAGAATACAGTGCATATATAAAATGTAGCTAGATGATGTGCTCTCTGGTGGGAAGATCATGTCTTGAACCCCTTAATCTTCAAAATAGCACTGCTGTGCTCTTAACTACTGAGTCACAATGTTAGTTTTTGTTGTTTTTTTAAAATTATTTTATGCCTTTATTGCACAGGGACAGTGGAGAGAGACGGGAAATGTAGGGAAGAGAGAGTAGGGGAATGACATGCAGCAAATAGTCCGGCCGGCCGGGAGTTGAACCGGGGACTCAGTGCTCAGAGCACTTGTGTCTATGTGGTATGCGACCTAACCACCCGACTATGGGGTCATCCTGATTTATCTATTGTAACTTCAACCTCTGGAGGGAGGAGCTCATGAGCCCAAAAAATGCCCTAAATGTATTTTCTTTTTGGAGAGTGGGCAGCTGACCCTCCTTATCAACTATTCCTTTATTATGGATGGTGGGAGGGCTGGTGGGAATAGAAGGCTACAGTGTGGAAGGGTGTTGATGCCGAGAATTGAACCCTGGTCTCCCAGGGGAAAGGCTGGGATTTGGTGTGTGGTGCCTGGGAGCTGGCTGCCCTGCTGGGTTAGCATGTGGGAGCTGAGAGCTGGTTTCCCTACAGATTGCACCACATGATCTGCCCCTCCCTAAAAACCAGGTGTGACATATCAATAGTGATTGCTGTTCACACATTGTGTGCAACCAGAAGGTGGATGTGACAGAGGAACAGCAACTTCAGAGAATCAAGGTAAGCTGAATCTAATACTGTATATTATTTCAACATCTTGACTCTAGCTAAAGACTTTTATGGTAAAAGGTGGACTATTTTATGTTGACTTACAGACTTGCACATACACTGATTGCTCTCATTGGACCATGCATTACTTTGCTGTTTGTAGATGGCTTACTGCTTCATCAGCTGTAGTAAGTGTACCTTTGATTGATGGTACTAACTGTCTTTTTTTCTCTTCCCCCTCTACCATGTCACCATGAATTCACCTGCTGAGGATGGCCTGATGTGCCTGGATTGTGTATCTGTCATGTTGCTGTTCTGGATGGAACCCCCAGTAAGGGTTCTTTGTGGAACCTCTCATGGGGGGTTCTGGGTGGAACCTTTCACAGATGGTTCTACCAGGCACCAAAAAAGGGTTCTCCTATGAGGACAAGCCGAAGAACCTTATATGGTTCTACTTAGCACTTCTATTTCTAAGAGTGTACTGAATATCGAATTTCCATTCTATTCTGTCTTCTATTTAAAGCATTGTTCTTTTTCAGTATAATGGCTATATTTGCTTGGTGGAGCAAGTTTGGCAGTACAGAGGTTTCTTTTGAATGTTTTAACATAGACTTAGCGGGGCAACATTTGACAAATATGATTTCCAAAGTTCAGTACTAAAAGTTATCCATAGTAATGATTTTAGCTGTTCCCCACTTTCTCTAGGTCATTTTTCCACCTTTGAGAGCCTTGGATTCATTATAAAAAATAAATTACCTGTTTTTTTTTTAACTTGAACTTTTATTGTTTTTAACATATAGAAAAAGGACATTACATCACACATATTCTTCAAAATATATTTGATAAAAAGAAAAACAAAAAAGAAAAGGAAAGGAAAAGGAAATAAATACAAAAAGAAACTACCAGAGGGTCATGTTTATCTCATTGAGATGAAGCTATAGGTGATAGGCTAATCAAGGCATGGGACATGTCAATTCATCGTTACCAGGATGTTAATGGACCAATTATGTGGCACAAGGGGCATATCTCGTGAATCTAGGGAATGTAGGTATTTTACGAATAGTGTCCATTATGTCCTTCCACACTTGTTGCTCTTCATTATACAGTTCAGAAAGATTGGATGCCGCTCCCTCCATGGAAATAGTCTCAAGAAAAGTATGCAGCCATTGTCCCTCTATCAGTTTGTCTGCATCCTTCCATTTTGTTGCGATCAGTCTTTTGGCTGTCATATATCCAGTTGTTAGGATCCGTCTGTCATGTTTGGACCAATTCCTTTCAGAGGTGTAATTCAAGAGACACAATGCAGGATCACAGTGAACAGTAGTGCCCATGATATTTCCCAGAGATTGAGTAACCTTGTCCCAGAATGCCTTTACTTTAGTACAGGCCCACACCATATGATAGAAGGTACCTTTATCTTGCTTACAGTGCCAACAGAGATCAGACTCAGATACACCCATCTTATACAATCTAACTGGAGTAAAATATATCCTATGTACAAAATTATAATTAATCATTTTATTCTTTACCGATTTGGAAACACTGTGTAAGGTTTTCCAGATATGGTCCCATTCTTCAGTTTCCCATGATATATCTAGGTCTGTTTCCCAGTTTCTTTGAACCGCTTTCCATTTGTCTCCTGATGTATTATTTATAAGTTTATACATCTTCGATGCAATTTTGACCTTCTGTTTGATTGTTAATTCTAATTTGGACTCAGTTTCAGTCACTCTGGGTATAGTTACAGCTTCACCCAAATATTTGGTCAAATGTGACCTTATTTGCATGTATTTTAAACAATCTTCATTTTCAATACCATATGTAGCTTTAAGCTGCTCAAATGTTTTCAGTTTTCTGTCATGTTGGTTTATTATGTCTTCTAGAATTCTGATACCTTTGGAATCCCAGACTTCTAAGTGGCCGGCCATTCACTGTGAACCTGTAGTTATTCCAAAGTGGAATCCTGGGAGAATTGCTACTTTTAAAATTGATCATGTTCTGGAATGTTTTAGCTATGGAGCACGAAAACTTGATCAAAGGGTTATCAATATTTTTACAAAAGGGGGCATACCACAGTCCTTGTAATGTGATCCTATCGTTTAACCCATCTAAAACTTCCTGCTCTATGCTTTCCCATTTTGTGTCCCTCAAGTCAGAGCCATAGCCCCATTTAAGGGGGTATCTAGAGTTAAATGCCATATAATACTTGTACACATTTGGAAGGCCAAGGCCTCCCTTTTCCCTGTCCACATTTTTATGGCTTATCCTAGGTTTTTTTTTGTTCCATATGAAGTCTCTGAGCATTGCATCTATCTCTTTAAAAAAAACAGTTATCAAAGGGGAGGGGGATGGCAGCCACAAGAAAAATGATCCTTGGAATGATATTCATTTTTATACTATCTATTTTGCCCCAAATGGTTAAAGGGAGAGATTTCCATCTCTCAATATCATCTTTGACTCGAATTAGGAGTTTTTTCAAATTAAAAGGGGCAATATCATTTATATTGGACTTCAGAGATACCCCAAGATAGCGCATTCCTTCGGGTGACCATTTAAGGGGAAGATTAGCGATAAGGGACTTATGGCAATGAACATTTAAAGGTAAAGCCTGAGTCTTATCCCAATTTATCTTATATCCCGAGATGGCTCCGAATTCTTTCACAGTCTCAAGAGTATGTTTAAGAGATGTTGGAGGGTCTGACAGTGTTAATAAAATGTCATCGGCAAATAGACTTATTTTTATCTCCGTTACTGGGGCTTAAATTCCTTTAATGTTTTGATTTTCTCTGATTAGTGCGGCTAGAGGTTCTAAAGACAAAATAAAAAGCATAGGGCTCAGAGGGCAACCCTGAGGCATCCCTCGTCTGATTTCAAAATTTTCAGAGACAATGTTGTTTGTGATTATTCTAGCTTTGGGAATGGAGTATATTGCTAAGATATAGTTAATGAAATTTGGACCAAATCCAAATTTATTCAATGCTTTGAAAAGGTATGACCATTCAATGCGGTCAAACGCCTTTTCTGCATCTAAAGACACCGCAATTGTTGGATCAGGTGTTGAGTTGGCGTAATGCATTGTGTGAATTAGCTTTCTCATGTTTTCTGCAATTTGTCTGGATTTTACGAAGCCCACTTGGTCAATGTGGATCAATTTAGGTAAAATAATGTCTAGTCTTCTTGCAAATATTTTTGCGTATATTTTGCTTTCTGAATTAAGAAGTGAAATGGGGCGGTAACCTCCACATTGTAATGGGTCCCTATCTGGTTTCAATAGCACCGTGATGAGGGAGGAGTTTGTTGAATCGGGTAGGTGGCCTTTTTCTTTTGCCTCATTAAAAACCCTTTGTAGCTTGTCAACTAACTTAGATGAGAATGTTTTATAAAAGTTGATGCTGAACCCATCATCACCAGGGGCTTTGCCGCTGGTCATTTTTTTGATGGAGGTGAGAATCTCTTCTTGAGATATTGGTTTTTCAAGCTCTTCTCTATCTGCAGTTGATATGGTTGGCAAATTTATTTTACTGAAAAACCTTTCCAAACCTTCAGGAGTTGGGCTGACCTCTGAAGAATACAAAGTTTTATAGTATTCCCTAAATCTTGTATTGATGTCTTGCGGGGACTTTAATATTTCACTATTATCTGATTTAATTGTGGGAATTAGACGAGAAGTCCTCGCCTTTTGCAGGCCAATAATCTTCCGGCCTTATCTCCATTCTCAAAATATTTTGTTTTTAAGTGGTATAAATCAAATTCTGTCTTCTTATTTATTAAATTCTTTATCTCTAACCTGGTTTTCAGCATGTCAGTATATAGCTGATCATTAGTTGGGTTTGCTTTGTGGGCTGTTTCTAGTGCAGACAATTTATTAGTATATTCTGCAAATTTTTTGGATCTCTCTTTTTTCTGGTTAGTAGCAAAGCTAATAAGCCACCCCCTACATGTAGCTTTATATGCTTCCCATACCGTAGCAAATGAATTAACTGATTCCATGTTTGTTTCAAAGAAGTGTTGAGTTTCAGTATTAATCATTTCTATCAATTTATCATTTAAGAGTAAGGAATTATTCAATTTCCACATGGAGGAATTGATATGATGAAGGGAAGGGGAAAATGCTAGTGTAATGGGACAATGGTCACTGTATATCATGTTATGAATCTCTGTGTTCCAGACATTTGAAGTATTTCTTGGGACACCCAGAATGCGTCTATTCTGGAGTAAGATTTGTGTGGGTTTGAATAGAAAGTATAATTTCTGTCCTCGGGATTTAGTAATCACCACACATCAAACACTCCAACATTTTTGCACAGATTAGTGAGAGCATCAGTAATTGATCGGTCTGAAGGAAGGGGTTTAGTACTTCTATCTAATTTGGGGTTAGGGACAGCATTGAAGTCACCAGCCATTATAATGGGTTTACCTGCATATTGTGGGATAATAGTGTTAAGGACATTAAAAAAGGAGGCAGTATTTATGTTTGGACCATATACATTAATAATAGCTATTGGCTCATTGTAAAGTAAACCGTCAATAATAATGTATCTGCTTTCGGGGTCGGCAATGGAACCTTTAAGAACAAAAGGTGTTTTTTTATGTACCAATATTGCTACTCCCCTACTTTTGCTGTTGCATCCTGAGTGGTAAACCTGCCCGACCCATTTCTGTTTCAATTTACCAGCTTCTGCTTGTGTGAGGTGTGTTTCATGTAATAATGCTATTTCTGATTTAAGTTTTGCCAAGTGACACAAAATACGCGTACACTTCACGGGACTGTTCAGACCATCTACGTTCCAGCATGAGACAGTTACCTTATTCAAGTTTTGACTATTTATTTGATTTGACATTTTTAGGTACCGGGAGTTATTGTACGAATGGCCCACATCGGTGTCCCATCTCTAGCCCCCTTCCCATATTTACAACAACTCAGCTCACAGATATTAGTTATGAAATATAGACCTCAGTAGTGAAGAAAAAATTATAAAAAATAAAGAGGATATAGCAAAAGGCTATATAGTAATGAATCAACTGGCTCCAAAATAAAACGTAAACTAGAACCCAGAGGCTATCCGCCAATGCTGCTGTGTGAACAGGTCAACCTAAGTGCAGCTCCAGTAGTAAAGAGTAATTTTAAATAACCCTTATGGTAGCTTTCCCAAACTACTTTATACACATCTATTAATCGAAAAAGCAGACATATAACAGGAGCACCATCATAATTTCTTAACTAAAACTGTAGTTTGGTAACAGTGAAAAAGCTGAAAATTAAGACAAAGACACCTTTGGTTTTATGGCTAGAAAAGAGAGCATTTGTGGGAGACACTAACCTCCCTTCAAGTCGGGAGCTTGTTAACCAAAAGCAATGTGTTATTATTATTCAAGTTCGGGGCTCCCGCTTGTTGTAGACAAACACACGTAATCTCGCACTATGATCCGCTGTATCAGTTCGGAGGCAAATTAAAACAAAGACACCCTCGGCTTTATGGCAAAGAAAGAAAACATTTGTGGGAGACACTTACTTCCCTTCAAGTCGGGAGCTTGTTAAAAGAAATAAATGTGTTATTATTATTATTCATGTTCGGGGCTCCCGCTTGTTGTAAACAAACTCATGTGTTGCGCTGTGATCCACAATATCAGTTCAGAAGCGAGTGTCAGGTAACAGGTGAGAGAGTTCCTCTTTGGCTTTGGTCGGTGTGTCGAAGTTGTATGTCTTCGGTCCAATCTTGACAAGTAGTTGGGCCGGGAACAGCATTCTGAAGGGAATATTCCACTGGTGCAGCGCAGCTTTGATGGTATTATATTCCATTCTCTTCCTTGACACCGCCGTTGAATAATCTTGGAATACGAAGAACTTTTGTGACTTGAATACAAGTTCTTTGCTCTTACGTGAGGCTCTGAGGATCTTTTCTTTATCTTCGAACCAGAGCAGTTTGAGGAGGATGATGCGTGGCTTTTCGTTTTGCCCTCTCTCTGCGCCCAGCCTATGCACTTGCTCCAGCTCCGGTGCCAGTTGGTCAGCTGGGATCTGAAGGACGGCTTTGAGCAGGTCAGTTGTGAAGGTTTTAATGTTTGACCCTTCCATATTTTCTGGGATGTTGACGATACGTAAGTTGTTCTTCCGTGAATAATTCTCCAAATAATCCACTGTTTGCACCAGTTCATTTGTCGAAGCCTCGAGCGCCTTGTACTTAGCTGCAAGTGGTGATAGTTGATCTTCCACCTCCGATATACGCCGTTCTGCTTGGGTGATACGGGTGGCTAGGCCAGACAGCTCCGATTCAATCCTGGTCGTTGTGGCTTGTATTGCCGGCAGATGTTCCTCTATTTTTTGCTGAACCAAGCCAAGCTCAAAGATAATCTTCTGTGCCCAAGGAGGAGCAGATTCGGCTGGGTCCATGTTATTGGTTCGACAGCCCATTGGTTCGACATCCCATTAGTCCGACTGTCCGCGGTGCTGAACGGCTCGCGGCGGGCGTATGGTGCACCGCGACCGGCTTGAGGCGGAGCAGGCTCACGGCTTATGTTTGTCACTTTCTTTTTCATTTTAACCCACACCATGATCTTTTCCTGACCCTAACCAAGTGGTTTTTGTGCCTAAACCTAACCAGACCTTAACCACAGGGCATCATGATGATTTCGGAACGGACTTCAGAACAATGAGTTTAATATGGTCAGAACAATGGGATGTCGAACCGATGGGCTGTTGAACCAATGGGCAGTTCCCATTTGGTCTGGGCATTGTCGTTTTCTGCCTCCAAGTTTTCCGCAGCTAGCATAGCCGAGCTGTCTTCTTGGGGTAGGCTAGCATTAGCTTCTTCTGTGTTGTTGGCTAAATATTGTCTTAATTGCTGCTGTTTTTGCACCTTTCCTTTGGTCATTTTTTAACTTTGCGGTTTGATCGCTTACTTAACAGGTTAGTTGTGTGTCTTTGTACAATTTAAAACGGGTTAAACTTTAAATTAAAGGATTAGACTGAGGAGCACTCTCGGGACACGTCTCACTCCGTCGAGGTCATCACCGGAAGCTCGACCATGTGGGATAAATTACCCATTTCATGTGTTTCAATTTACAGACCCCCCAAATTTATCTCTGGTTTTATACAGGAATTTTCAGATTTTTTATCAGACATTATTTTAAAGCACAACAGAGTTCTTATTTTAGGTGATTTTAATATACATGTGTGCTGTCCTGCATCCTCACTTGCCTCTGATTTTATTAATCTTCTACAGTCTTTTAATTTAACTCAATCTGTGAAGCAGCCTAGCCATGTTAAAGGACACACACTTGATCTTGTGCTCTCACATGGTTTCTCTGTGGACACTGTGAACATAGTTGATTTTGCAGTATCTGATCACAACGCAGTGCTTTTCACGGTTCCATTTCTATGCCCTGATCCCAACCCACCACTCTGATTCGCTCCCGCCCCCTAAATTCCAGCTGTACTCATCGCTTTTCACAAGCTTTTACTACTTCAAGCTGATCTTTAAATCCTGATGAACAGAATCTTACCGTTGAGGAACGTCTCTGTGTTTTTAACAACTCCTGCTTGAACATTTTAGACTCCATAGCGCCTGTCAGACTCAAAAGGCCAAAACCCTCTTTCATACCTTGGATGAGTGAGGACTTAAGGAACCTTAAGAGACAATGCAGATGCAGATGCCTCCCTTGTCTCCTTAAAATATCTTATGGCCAGATATCAGCACGCAGTCAAAGTGGCAAGGAACAACTATTTTGCCAATTTTATTGCTGAGCAAAGGGGTAATCCCAAAATTCTTTTTAAAACTATAAACTTTGTTATTGCCCCCCCTCCCAACCAACCAGTTGATGCTTCTCCAGAGAGATGTGAAGAATTTTTAAACTACTTCCGTGACAAAATATCTGTGATTCGGCAACAGTTCAGTACCAATGGCAGAAAGACTCCTGATGACTGTTGTCCGGCCTCTACTTTCTCACATTTTTCTGAAATCTCTCTTTCAACCTTGGAGCATACTGTCGCACTTTCTAAACCCTCCACTTGCTCCTCCGACTGCATTCCCACCTGGTTTTTAAAATCAGTTTTTCAGGCAGTTGGTCCGGATATTTTAGCTATTATTAATTCTTCTCTCACTTCAGGTATCTTCCCATCAAATTTTAAACATGCTATCGTCCACCCCCTTTTAAAGAAGCCGTCCCTTGATCCTTCTGTCTTGATTAATTTTAGACCTATCTCAAAGCTTCCTTTTTTATCCAAGATTTTAGAAAAAAATGTTTTTATGCAACTAATTTATTTTATGGACAACAATCAGCTCTTCGAAAAATTCCATTCTGGCTTCCGCTCTCTACACAGTACCGAGACTGCTTTGGTCAAGGTCTCAAACGACCTATTGCTGACAAGTGACTCAGGCCAGTGCTTGATTTTAATTCTCTTGACCTCAGCTCAGCTTTCGATACCGTGGATCATGGTATCCTGATTAGCCATTTGAAAAACTTTGTTGGTATCAGTGATGTGGCTCTCGACTGGCTTGTTTCATACCTAATAGGTCCTTCTCGGTAATGCTCGGTGACTCCTCCTCCAGTGCTCCTCTGGTTTGCGGGGTCCCGCAGGGGTCCATTCTAGGACCCCTTTTATTTACAGTCTACATACTACCCCTTGGGAAAATCATTCAGAAGTATGACGTCAACTTTCATTTTTATGCAGATGACACCCAACTGTATGTCCCTTTAAAACCTGGTTGCTCTGATGTCTCCCGCATAATGTCCTGTCTTGCTGACATCAAAAAATGGATGTCCAACAATTTTTTGCAGTTAAATGACTCAAAGTCAGAAGTGCTCATCGTCACCCCTGCTTGCTCCAGCACAAACAACATAGATTTTCTATCTTCTAGTCTGAGTGTCCTGTCCAGCAACGTTCACAAAGAGGCCCGTAACCTGGATGTCATCTTTGATTCAGAACTTTCTTTTGATGCTCAGGTTACCAATGTGCTGCAGTCCTGCTTTTCCCAACTAAGACAGTTAACAAAAATTAAATCCTTCCTCTCTCGTGCTGATTTAGAAAAGGTTATCCACGCCTTCATCACATCCAGGCTAGATTATTGTAATGCACTCTACTCTGGCATTAGTAAACGAAATATTCAAAGAATGCAGTTGATTCAGAATGCTGCTGCCAGGTTTTTAACAGGTACGAAGAGAAGTGACCACATTACGCCAATCCTTGCTGCCCTTCACTGGTTACCTGTGAGTTTTAGAATTGATTCTAAGATTTTACTGCTCATTTTTAAAGCCTTACATGGTCAGGCTCCTGCCTACATCTGTGACATGCTAAACTCTAATGAACCTGACCGGAGCCTGAGATCGTCTGGCGGGGCCCTCCTACAGGTACCCAAAACTCGGCTGGTCACTAAAGGGGACCGGGCCTTTGCTGCCCGAGCCCCTCGGCTGTGGAACGCCCTGCCTGGAGATCTCAGGCAGGCAAACTCAGTGTCCTCTTTTAAATCACTTCTTAAAGCTCACTTTTATCGTCTGGCCTTCTTAAACTGATTCTGTTTTACTATTGTTGTGACTCTTATTTTTTTTTTATTCTGTATTCCTGTATTTTAATGTTATTTTACTGTTATGTATTTTATTTGCACACGACCTCACATTGCAGCTCATCATATTATAACCCTCTCAATGTGCTTGAGTTGCTGGTATCTTATTTGGCATCAGAAACAAGTTGCCAAATAACTGATAACAAAAACAAACAAAAATTAAAGCTGCAAGCAGCATTGGGCGGGACTTTGGACCCTCACTGTCGGCCTCCAGCTCACGTAGACGGTGTGAATTAGCCTATTCATAAGAGTCAGAATGTCGATAAAACAAGCAATGTCAATAGAACGCAAGGTCATTTCTGGCAATGAACCCATGACTTGGGAGTAGAACTTTGATGGCTTCTGAAAACCAAACTTCTGACGAGGACATCAATCAATCAATCAATCAATCTCACAAATCACAATTTGCCTCACAGGGCTTTACAGCATCCAAAATCCCTCTGTCCTCAGGACCCAATGAGACAGAATGGGAGACAGAGAGAGATGCAGGACAGACGGTAATTTTAATAGCTTACAACAACATTAATGAAAGTAATAATATTATAAATATAATTCTGGCTATTGTGGTACAATATGTTGAAAGTATATTTTAATATCTGATAGTATACCTATGTGACAATAATCATATGTGTATAATAACGGTAGAAGTATGACACACACAGACACAGACACACACAGACACACACACACACACACACACACACACACACACAGGCTTGTGTCTGTCAGAGTGAAGCCATTGTTATGCTAATTACAGTGGAGAACAAAGGCTCTGGAGAAGAGGCCGAGTTACTGACATGCAGTACGGCCGAGTTAGTGACATGCAGTAACAGGACACGTGAGAGAGAGAGAGACAGAGAGAGAGAGAGAGAGAGAGAGAGAGAGAGAATATTAACAGTAGAAGTATTTCTATTTTCTCCTGCTTCCCCAGCAGAGCAAACACACACTAAATAATAAGCAGTAAAATTAACTGTATTTTTCTCCTACTTTTCCATTATTGAGGTTTGCAAGCCATTGTTGCAAAGAAAATAAAATAAATGCTATGTTAGTGTTCATACGGATGTGTGGGTTAGGGTTAGGGATTAGGCAAAAGAGTTTGACCTGGAGATCTTGTATTTACATGTTTTTGCTATCAGGCATTCATTTAGGAAATTGTAGGAATGAGACACATGAGCTGGTCAATTTGGTCTATGTTATCCTGTCAGGTGTGTGTGACCACACACATACACACACACGCTTGTGTCTGTCAGAGTGAAGCTTTTGTTATGCTAATTAATGACAACATGCAGCTGACAGAGAGACAGGATGAGAGCAAAATGGGTTTAAAATTTCTCTAACTAGTCCTTCCAGTTCCAAACTGTGGGTCCGATCGTCAATCTGAAGACGTCACCACAGAGATAAACTTGTTCTGAAAGCAGAGATATATAGCTTTTATGTGTGTGGAGTCAAAAATGCGACCTTAGTCGCAAGTTTTAGATATGTTGGCCATCATCTTTTCTTCCGAAGATCGTCATGAGTCTTTATGTCCTGCACCTTTGACAATTATAAAATCCAAACCGTTTGAGTAATGACAAAGTCCTTCACAAGTAATGTTCACCAGGGGTAGAGCTGTCATGTGTGCAAGTTTGAAGCAGTTATGATAAAAGGTGTAGGAGCAAATCTTTTTTGAGAGAGAGAATTTGTGAAAAATGTCGTCTTACATTGAAAGGGCAATAGCGCACTTCCTGTTGGATTTAGGTCAGTGGTGCGAGTGCATGATTTGTAGGTCTTGATGAGACAAACAAGCTAGTTTTGGTTTGGTCTTTCTATGGGATTCCTATCGGTCGCAGCAGGCATTTTAGTGTGTGTAGGTGGCACAAAAATCGTCATGAGGTTTTGTAACATGTCACCTTTGAGAGGCCATAAAATCCAAACCGTTCGAGTAATGAAAAAGTTGTACAGATGATTTGTTCCCCGGGGGTTGATCTGTCACGGTTGCGAGTTTGAAGCCAATACGATAAACGGTGTAGGAAGATTTGTTTATTTAAGGATTTTGAAGAAAGAGCATTTTTGAGGCGAAATCTTACTTTGAAAGGGCAAATAGTTCATTTCCTGTTGGGTTTAGGACAGGTGTGCGAGCACGTTATTTGTAGGTCTTGATGAGATGAACAAGACAGTTTTGGTTTGATCTTTCTACGTCATTCCTCCAAGCCGCAGCGGCCATTTTAGTGTGTCTAGGTGGTGCTAGACAGCCCATTTTGGAACTTTGAGGATTAATTACTTCATTTTCTAAAATTTTTCACCAGTCCTGACATGCGTGCCAATTTTGGTGAGTTTTTGAGCAGGTTTAGGGGGTAAACTGATTTTTTTTCCCACATCAATGGCCCCCCCTGTCATGCAGTAGGTGCCCTTTTTTCCTTTTCACCCCTGCCGTACAAACATCCAAAGTCCACCACTGACGGAGAGAGACAAGTTGAAGAGCAGGTAGATGGAGGTGGCTTTCAACTCCTCCCTTTCAGTCCCAAACCGTAGGTCCAATCATCAATCTGAACATACCACAAGAGAGATACACTCGTTCTGAACGCATAGATATAGGCTTCATGTTTGTAAAATAAAAAATGCAATCTTGGACGCACGTTTATTATGTCTAGCTCACAGCTGACACATTTGCTCATGTTACTTCAGAGGCACTAGCTCATTTCCTGTTGGAGTTTGGTGTCAATGAGTGATTGGTAGATCTTGATCAGACAAAGAAGCCAGTTTTGATTTAATCTGTCTACACCATTCATACAGGCTGCAGCAGCCATTTTGGTGTGTCTAGGTGGTGCAAAAATTGTCAAGAGGTTTTGTGACATGTCACGTTTCAGAGGCACTAGCTCATTTCCTGTTGGATCTACGTCAGTGGTGTCAATGAGTGATTTGTAGGTCTCGAGCAGGCAAAGAAGCCAGTTTTAGTTTGATGTTTCTACGTCATTCCTACAGGGTGCCACAGCCATTTCAGTGTGTCTAGGTGTTGCAAAAATTGTCAAGAGGTTTTGTGACATGTCACCTTCCAGAGGCACTAAGTCATTTCCTGTTGGATTTAGGTCAGTGGTGTAAATGAGTGATTTGTAGGTCTCAAGGAAATTAAGATGCCAGTTTTCATTTAATCTTTCCATAGCATTCGTACAGCCCACAGCAGCCATTTTACTGTGTCTATGTGGCACAAAAATTGTCAAGAGGTTTTGTGACATGTCACCTTAAACACAGCATAAAATCCAAACTGTTCGAGTAATGACAATGTTGTTCAGAGGAATTGTTAAGCAGGGCTTGGTCTGTCATGTGTGCAAGTTTGAAACCGATAGGATAAATGGTGTAGGAGGAAATATTTTTTGAGAGAGAGAATTTGTGAAAAATCACATCTTACTTTGAAAGGGCAATAGCGCACTTCCTGTTGGATTTAAGTCAGTAGTTACAGCGCGTGATTTGTAGGTCTTGATGACACGAACGAGCCAGTTTTGGTTTGGTCTTTCTACGGCATTTTAGGGTGTCTAGGTGGCACAAAAATCGTAAGGAGGTTTTGTAAGACATCACCTGGAAGACGCCATAAAATCCAAACCATTCAAGTAATGACAAAGTTATACAGAAGATCTGATTAGGACGAGTTGATCTGGCATGTGTGCGAGTTTGAAGCCGATACGATAAACGGTCTAGGATAAGTTGATTTTTTTAAGGAATTTTTAAAAAGAGGCGAAATCTTACTTTGAAAGGGAAATAGCTCACTTCCTGTTGGGTTTAGGTCAGAGGTGCGATTTGTAGGTCTCAATGAGACGAACACACCAGTTTTGGTTTGATCTTTCTAAGTCATTCCTACAAGCCGCAGGGGCCATTTTAGTGTGCCTAAACGGCTAGGTGGCGCTATAGAGGCCATTTTGGCACTTTTGGGATTAATTTTTTCATTTCCTAAAATCTTTCGCCAGTCCTGACATGCGTGCCAATTTTGGTCAGTGTTGGAGCATGTTTAGGGGGTCAAATTCCAGTTCAAAGGTGCAGGAGAAAGAATCTGTAGCTGTAGGTATGTATATGTGATGTCATAATATGCACATTAGATGAGTTAATTTTCTCCCATCAGATTCCTCTCCCTTTTTTTAAGGATGAGATGACAAAAACAACACAAAACAAAATAAATCTACTGTGTAAATATGTTCAAAATGTTGTTTTACTAAAATTTATGATATCCAATATGGCCGCCGCCTAATGACGCCACAATATGCAAATTAGATGAGTTAATTTACTCCCATGACAAACTTTGGGTCATGATGAATATTTTTCTCATTTACAGTATGCCTTTATCTCTCACCACTTTCAAACCACAGTCTTTTTTAAATGTTGAAATGAAAATGGAATATTTTCCTCAATAAACTCTGGCACCTAAAGGGTTAAAATGGAGTTTGTGCCCCTGTCATGTCTGCATGTAAGATGTAGACACGCACACACATCATGTTTCTGTGAGTTTGTGTGTGACAGCCATTGCCATGTGCACCTGGCAGAAGAGCAGAGACAGACAGACAGAAGACAGAGAAGAGACCTGTTTTAGTGGAGATTTAAGTCCTCGACCAAGTTCTTTCCATTCCCAAACCGTTGATAAAGTTATACAGAAGATCTGTTTAGTAGCAGTTGAGGTGGCATGTGTGTGTCTTTAAAGCCGATACAATAAATGGTGTAGGAGGAGATGTTTTCTTTAAGAGCACGTTTGAGGCGAAATCTTACTTTGAAAGGGCAAATAGCTCACTTCCTGTTAGATTTAGGTCATGGGTGTCAGCGCGTGATTTGTATGTCGAACACGCCAGTTTTGGTTTGATATTTCCATGACATTCCTATTTTAGTGTGCCTAGGTGGCGCTAGAGAGCCCATTTTGGCACTTTAGGTTAATAATGTGTATTTGCTGTTTCAAATGAAGATTCTGCTGCTGTAATCTGTCCTTTAAAGATTGTGAGACACACACAGAGAGCCGTGTGTGCGTGTCTGTGTGTGCAGCCGTTGCCATGGCGATTAATGACTTGCCTGCACCTGAGGGGCACACACAGAGCTCATGAGAGAGCAGATCAGCAAAGACTGTTTAATATGGGTTTGAACTCCTCGAACAAGTTCTTCCCATACCCAAACCGTTGGTCCAATCAAGAAAATAAAGTGATGGTGAGAGAGAGCAACTTCTCGTGAACGCACGTGTCATGTTTTATATCTCTAGAGTCAAAAATGTGGTTACACGAGCGAGTTTAAAAAGTGTTGCACCTCAGCTGTTTCCAGAAATTTCTTCTCTCAGTTTACATGGGAGTGAATGAGAAAAAAATCTGTGCTCCCTTCGCTTTGGAGCCACTCAGCAAAAATGTGTACGTGTGAGAGATTCCATGTCAACATATCTGTGACCAGGACAAATTTTCCTACGGGTTAGCCCTCGCCCTTCAGCCGAGGTCCTTAATAATAAACCTTACAGGAACAAGAGGGACTTCGTCCTTCGGCCAAGGTCCCTAATAATAATAATAATAATAAACCTTACAAGAACAAGAGGGTCCTCGCCCTTCAGCCGAGGTCCCTAATAATAAACGTTACAGGAACAAGAGGGACTTCGTCCTTCGGCCGAGGTCCCTAATAATAAACGCTACAAAAACAATAGGGTCCTTGCCCTTCAGCCGAGGTCCCTAATAAACGTTACAGGAACAAGAGGGACTCGTCCTTCGGCCGAGGTCCCTAATAATAATAATAAACCTTACAGGAACAAGAGGGACTTCGTCCTTCGGCCAAGGTCCCTAATAATAATAATAATAAACCTTACAAGAACAAGAGGGTCCTCGCCCTTCAGCCGAGGTCCCTAATAATAAACGTTACAGGAACAAGAGGGACTTCGTCCTTCGGCCGAGGTCCCTAATAATAAACGCTACAAAAACAATAGGGTCCTTGCCCTTCAGCCGAGGTCCCTAATAAACGTTACAGGAACAAGAGGGACTTCAGCCGAGGTCCCTAATAAACGTTACAGGAACAAGAGGGACTCGTCCTTCGGCCGAGGTCCCTAAGAAAAAACAAGAACTAACAGCCTCAGCATAAAGAGGCAACTACTTCAAACATAGTACATATTACACTAACAAGCTCATGGCAACCAGTAAACACTAGTGACCTAGAGAGACCAGCTCTAACCTAAGCTAACTCCACATAGCAGTATAACACTGGGTAACAACACAGATAACTGTAAGACTTAGTAAGTATTTTGGTAAGCATGTTCTCATGGAGTGATAATAGATTGTATTTCTAGCTTTCACAACCTTGAACTTAGCAGCACGTCCCCCACAAGGGAATAATGTAGAATGTAGATCATTCAATTTCACGTGAACCACGTAGATATATTCTATTACAGGTGTAGAGGTCAGAAAATGTACAGCATTAGTTGGGTTGAGCTATCCACATCATCCTGAAGTCCTGAAAGAAATTTGTAGCGGATTTTAGCTGCTTTACATTTCTCTTAGTGTAAAACTCTTAGGCCTCTAGTTTTGCAGACCGGGTGAGACGGAGGCGCAGTGCACCTGCGCTTCACCAACTGGTTGTGGCCAGGCGGATCTTTCAAGTTTGGCACACCGTGCGCGCTGGTGCAGCTACTCCTCTTTCCCACCTCTGTCCCTCCTACCTGCGCAAGACGGAAAGAGGGAGGAGAGAAGGCGTGGAGTGGGTTTTACACAGCTGATTCACACCACACCAATCAAATGAGCCCCTCTCCTCACCCTTAAATGCGCTGCGCGAAGGCGTAATGAGAGTTTACTCAATTCGCCACGGCAGAAGAGAGCAGCAGCGTCAGACAGCCAAACTTCTCCCAGGAGGAAACTAATGTTTTGGTCCAGGAGGTCCAAGCTCGCAGTGTCCGAATATACGGAATTGCAAGCAGAACTCCACGGGCTGATGATGCAAAGGTAGCCTGGGAGGAGGTCACCACAATTGTAAATCAATGTTGCCCGGATACACTGAGAACCGTTGCCCAGTGCGAAAAAAGCGCTGTGTGACACATACACATGTGTCACCAGGCAATTCGAGTCACAAATCACCTGGATATTAATGGAGTGTACTCCCTTACGGTTCACATCAGTGATGGCTTGGGTATCTGGGGTGCGCAACTGTACATGTGTGCAGTCGATTGCTCCCAGTACCCCAGGGAATCCACATTTCAACAAGAAACCTCGCTTCATTTCCAGCTGGCTCTCAGGTGTGGATGGAAAAATTATGTGCTCATTTGCATGTCGGACTAGACTAGACGTCACTGCATGTCTAGCCGAACTGACAGCTCTCTGACTGATCCCCGCCACCGCGGCCACAGTGTGCTTGAAAGACCCGGTGGCAAAGAAGGTCAGAGCCACTGTCACCTTTACAGCAACAGGGAGAGCACAGGTGCCACCAGGGTGCGCATCAGAAGCCACGATGCGCGTCACCACTTGGACCACCTTGCGGGGTAGATGTAATTTGTTCCTGTGTAATGAAAAATGACAATTACATTGGACACGGCGGTATTCCAGTCATTATTCGTGTGGCCCACCTGCATTTCCAGCTCTGTCATGCCCAAATAGGATGTCCTTTGACAGTACACCCTCTCTGCGTAAATCTTCCTCCTCCACCTTGCAATAATGTAGATCACATTAAGCAAGAACATTTTAACATTTGCATAGGCAATCACATGAAGCACGTAAACCCTTAAGACACCAAACATAACTTACAATTTGTTGACAGCATTTCTCTCGTGCGTGCGTGCTCTCTCTTTCTCTCTCGCAGTCTCACTCTGTTTCTTTTCTTTTGACTTTTCTAAGATGACAGATGCTGAATATATACTCCCTATCTGATGCTGTGGCTGTTTGTGGTTGGCTGAGAGGGATGTGAACTCATTAGTTTGCAGCTGTTAATCAAATCAGGTTGGGTTTCCATTACGCGTGCCAAAAGGTGCCAGTCCCCTTTCACCTGACATCACATGTGACGGGACAGTCGATATAGAGATACATTTATGTGCTGATTGCAGATAGTTGCATTGAATAGTGTTTTTTGTGGGTATTTATTGTATTGTTAATGTGCCTGACATTCTGGAAACCTGCCTGTGAGGTTTTGGTGACATGTGCACACTGTCCACCGGTCAGCCAAACTTCGGCTTATACTGGCTGCGCTCCGCCTGCGTTGACAGTAGACCTGGTTTCAGCTGGCGAGCTTTTAGCGCACCTTCGGTGAAGCCTTTTGGCACGAAACTGTCACTGCGCTAAGCTGGATCTGTCGACACGTCCCCCTGGTGCGCCGCCACACCCATCTCAGCATACCTCAGTCTGCCAAACTACCAAACTGAGCGCGCCTCGGGTTGCGCTGCTCGAAACTAGCTCTGCGCGGGGTTCGCCACCCTGCACCACCCTGGGCCTTAATGTTGGTTAGGTCGGGAACTTTTTGTTGTTGTGACAGATGGGATGATTATATTACTGTTTTTCAAGCATGAGGTTCAACATTATTATTTAACATATCCTAAGTTTTGTAGTGAACGACTTCCGATTTATGGTCTAATTCCTGTTATGCCACTCTCATTTCTTGCATTTGTGGCACTCCCTAGTAGTTGATTTGAATGAAACTTTCAGGGTATGTTTTAAGTCTTTATGTAGACAATTCCTGCAAGCTTTGTGATGATTGGCTTAAGGGTTATAGAGTTAAGAGTATTTATGTGCTGAGCCATGCCCCCTTCAAAGGCTTATAGGCTAACATCCTGCTACTCCTATTTCTGCATTTATTTTCAGCCTGCTAGTGGAAATATAATGGTGTTTTGACTTTATACAAAACATTTCCAACCTTACTTTGTCAAGTTTATGTTATGAAAAGGGTATATTTAGGGTCAGATTCCATGTCACCAAAGCCACTAAAATGTGCTTTGTGGTGGGATCAATGAAATTCATTGATTTAACCATGCGATAGCCTCTGAAAGGCTGCAAATCTCGTGTTGTTAGACCACTGTTTTAAAATAATAAATGTATTTCACAGCAGTGGTGAATCCAGTATTAGACCTGAGTGTTTAGGGAATAAGAGCAGTTGGAATATAACAAATGCTAACTAGTGTAATTTCATAACATCGAGGGATGACTGCTAAAATCAATTCAATGTAATAAATATAATATAAAAAAATAGTAAAAAGAATATTTATTAACATGTGCACATAGGAATGAAAAATGTGAAAAGTTTTTGGCAATTAGAACCCATCAAAATGGTATTATTTAAGGAGGGTAATGAATCCATAGTCGAATAGGGAACCCCCCCTGGGGTCTAGCCACTGGTGGTAGCAGAGGTGATCAATATGAGATGAGAAGAAGGTGTGAAGTGCTGATGATGTTACTGAGTAGAGGAATTAGCCCTTGGTGAGCTTGTTCTGGACTCTGGATATGATGGCTGGAGCCAAACGGGATGGAAGAGGTGACAGCAGCCGAGGAGAGAGCAGAATTAAAATTTTGCAGTAGCATTCTGATTGGCTGACAGAGATCGTGGCAAAATTTGATTGGATAACTACCTCAGTGATTTCCTCATTGAATCATCAATGGTTCTCTTAGACCCCATCCCAACCAAGCTACTTACAGAAGTCTTACGTTTAGTTAACACTTCCATAGTAGACATGATCAGTATGTCTTAAAATAGGTACCACAGTCCTTTAAGGTAGCTGTAATTAAACCTCTACTAAGAAAAAAGCCCTCCCTGGATCCAGAGGTGTTAGCTAACTATAGACCCATATCTAATCTTCCCTTTCTGTCAAAGATCCTCAAGAAAGTAGTCGCAAACCAGCTGTATGACTTTCTCCATGATAATAATTTATTTGAGGAATTTCAGTCAGGATTTAGAGTGCATCATGGCACAGAGACAGCACTAGTTAAAATTACAAATTATCTGCTGTTCATCTTCTGTTTATTTTGGAGTTCCACAAGGTTCTGTGCTCAGACCAATTCTGTTCACTTTATATACGCTTCCCTTGGGTGACATCATTAGAAATCACTCTGAAAACTTCCATTGTTATGTAGATGGTACACAATTACATCTCTCGATCAAGCCAGAAGAAACGGACCAATTAACTAAACTTCAAACATGCCTTAAAGACATAAAAACCTGGATGAGCTCTAATTTCCTGATGTTAAATTCAGACAAAACTGAAGTTATTGTTCTTGGCTCTAAACACCTCAGAAACTCTCTATCTGAAGATACAGTTTTTCTGGATGGTACTGCTCTGGTCTCAAGCACAACTGTAAGAAAGAAGATCAAAGAAAGTATGATCAAGATTTGTCTTTTAACTCCCATATAAAAATAGTTTCTCTTGATGGCATTGCTCTGGCCTCTAGCACTACCGTAAGAAACCTTGGAGTAACATTTGATCAAGATTTGTCTTTTAATTCTCATTTAAAACAAACCTCACGGACTGCATTTTTTCATCTG
>NC_065519.1:35453003-35460246 GCF_006386435.1 Epinephelus moara
CGGATTACTGTTAATTTATTATGCTGATCTGTTCTGTACGACATCTATTGCACGTCTGTCCGTCCTGGAAGAGGGATCCCTCCTCAGTTGCTCTTCCTGAGGTTTCTACCGTTTTTTTCCCCCGTTAAAGGGGTTTGTTTTTGGGGAGTTTTTCCTTATCCGCTGCGAGGGTCATAAGGACAGAGGGATGTCGTATGCTGTAAAGCCCTGTGAGGCAAATTGTGATTTGTGATATTGGGCTTTATAAATAAAATTGATTGATTGATTGATTAAAACTTCAAGGTCTGTGTTTGTTTCATCTGTGTAATATTGCAAATAGTAGGCCTATCCTGTCTCAAACTAAAACTACAATTCCCTATAATGAGGTTGCTCCAGTAAGTCTGAAAAAAAAACTCTCCAGCTGATCCACATTTCGGCGGCATGTGTACTGACAGGAACTAAGAGAAGAGATCATATTTCGCCTGTTTTAGCTTCTCTGTACTGGCTACCTGTAAAATCCAGAATTTAATTTAAAATCTTTCTCCTTACTTATACATTTCTAATTGGTCAGGCTCTGTCATATCTTAGAGCTCATAGTGCCCTATTATCCCACCAGAACACTGTGCTCTGAGAATGCAGGGTTACTTGTGGTTCCTAAAGTCGTCAAAAGTAGAACAGGAGCCAGAGCCTTCAGCTGTCAGGCTCCTCTTCTGTGGAACCATCTTCCTGTTTCAGTCCGGGAGGCAGCCATCATCTCCCACATTTAACACCAGACTTAAGAGTTTCCTTTTTGATAAAGCTTATAGTCAGGGCTGGCTCAGGCTTGTTTTGGACAAGCCCCTAGTTAGGCTGACATAGGCCTAGTCTGCTCGAGGACTTTTTACGATACACCAAGCCCCTTCTCTCCTTCTCTCTCTCCTCAGTTTCTGAAAAGTTGGCTCCTCTTCATTTGCTAACATTCACGTCCTATTACTGCATATCACTTACTCAGCTTTACTGCATGTCACAATTTCGGCTTTTTCTCCAAAGCCTGTCTCACAGGTTCCCTCGAATCATGACTACGGCTGGATTGTGGGTTGTGATCGCACTGCTGTCGTGGTCCTGCCTGATGCCTCCTACTACTGCTGTTATTATCAGTCATACTTCTACTATTATTATACACATATGATTGTCACAGACATATACTATCATATATCAATATATACTTACAACATATGCTGCCACAATTACTGTTATTAGTATTATGATATTATTATTACTAAAATTAACATTATTAAGAAAGGAAAGGCTGACGACGAATGTGCCTCTTATAGGCCTATAAGTTTGTTAAACACAGATCTTAAGTTGTTGTCCAAGACCCTCGCTCTGCGTCTGGAAACAGTCTTGCCTTGTATTATTAATAATGACCAAACAGGATTTATTACTGGCAGAAATTCATGTAGTAATATGAGGAGGCTTCTCAATGTTATTCAGCTGTCCCAATCTATGAAACTTGACTGTATAGTCGTTAGTCTGGACACAGAGAAGGCCTTTGATCGGGTTGAATGGCCATATCTCTTTTCTACTTTGAAGACACTAGGCCTAGGTGAAGCATTTCTTAGCTGGGTGAAACTATTATATGACAACCCATTGTCAGCTGTACTAACCAATGGCAAGAGATCGCCTTATTTCCAGCTGGGTCGGGGTACTAGACAGGGGTGCCCTCTGTCCCCATTACTATTCGCAATTGCTATTGAGCCTTTGGCAGAGGCTATCAGGCGAGCCCCCTCTATCTCAGGTATCTCAGTTGGGGAAAAAACTCACAAAATATCTTTGTATGCTGACGATGTTCTCCTGTTTCTCACCAAGCCAGAAGTTTCAATACCAGCAGTGCTAGACCTGATTGGTTGCTTCAGTCAATTTTCAGGTTACAAAATAAATTTTTTGAAATCAGAAGCATTTCCTTTAGGTGGTCTCCACCACACAAATATATCACCCCCTCTATCTTGCCCATTCAGATGGACGCCACAGGGCTTTACATATTTAGGTATTGCGATAACTCCATTCCTTCACCAATTATATGCGGCCAATTTTACACCTTTACTCAAACGTATATATGAGGACCTCAAAAGGTGGACTTCCTTGCCACTATCCATGTTAGGCAGGTCTTCATTACTTAAAATGAATATTTTACCTAAACTTCTGTATGTATTTTAGATGCTTCCAATCTTGCTCCCTAAAAAAGTGATCAAAGAACTGAACGGTCGATTTAGGGCATTTATATGGAACAGAAAAAGACCCCGTATGAGCTTAGCCAGACGTATGAAGCCTAAAGAAAAAGGCGGCCTATCAGTTCCTGACATCAGGCTGTACCAGCTGGCCTCACAGCTGCGTTACATTGCTGACTGGATCCAAAATGATAATGAATCTACATGGCTGGACTTAGAGTCCCCACAGGTTGGCTATCCCTTGTGTGGTCTCCTATTTGCTTCCGATCAAAAAAAGATTAAAAATTCTGTCGGTGACAACATGATTATAAATACAACTATTAAAGCTTGGAAGGATATAAAGAAATTGGAAGGTCTTGAGGGACAGTTGTCCTCCCTTTCACCGGTTTGGGGTAACACAGATTTTTGTCCTGGCACTAAGGACAGGGGCTTTGAGTTATGGAGAAGTAAAGGCATCTTTACTATTGGGCACCTATATGAAAAAAATGCAATGCTATCATTCAGTCAAGTGTGTAATAAGTACAATCTTCCACAAAATGAGTTTTTTAGGTTTCTTCAGATACGGAGTTATTTAAACAGTCAGAAAGACGCAGGGATCTGTTACCAACTCTCCCCATTAGAAAAGATAATCACTGCTGGCAAGAAGAAAGGTATTCTGGGTCTTGGATATCAGGCACTCCTTAAATATGACGAGGGTAAACCTGCTTTCATGAGCAGAGATTGGACTAATGATCTAAATATGGATGTTGACGAGGCGGTATGGGAACAGATATGGGAATCAGCAAACAACATCTCAGTCTGACAAGAGAAACCCAATTTAGACTTCTTCATCGTTTACAGATCACTCCCCAGTTTAGACACAAACTAGATAACAGTAAATCAGAATTGTGCACTAAGTGTAATGTCGAGGTAGGGAGTTTTATTCATTGTGTCTGGACTTGTAGATATATTGACAAATACTGGCAAGATGTACAAAATCGACTACATTTAATTTTTGACATTAAACCTAAAAAAGATCCAGTGTGTCTACTGTTTGGACTGGCGGACACACAACTTAAAAGTGCACATTCCAAAAGACTCTTCTCTATTCTCACTTTTTGTGCAAGGAAGAACATATTGCTGAAGTGGATAGACTGTAAACCCCCCACAATAGCTGGATGGCATATGGTTATTTTTGACATGTTGCCCATGGAATACTTAACATACAGGTCCAGATGTATGACTGAGGTTTTCTATGGAATCTGGTCCCCATTCCTGACTTATATTGGTTCAAGACTAGCTACCATTGTGTTGAAGGGCTTGGTGGACCATAAGTGAGAAAATACAGCATGGATCAACACATAGCGGGCTACCTGAATTACTATGCACTTGATGTTAATGGTGCTGCTGTGGTGGAATGTAAAAACTGGATGCTGTCTTTGGGGGGATTCCCCCCATTCTTATTTTTGTATATCATATATGATTCTTTTGTTTATGAATGATATGGCCCCATCCCCTGTTGTTCTTGTTGTTATGGTTGTTTTTTGTCTAAAACAGCAATGTTTGTTTGTCTCTGTGGCTGTCTATTTTGGTTTGTGTTTATGTATAGTTGGCTACTCATAATGACATGTTGTGTATGTGAAGGAACTGAAACTTCTTTATTTTTGTCACACAAACCTTCCATTCATGTCTTTCCAGCCTGTTGCCCTATATTATTTGTATGTTGTTTTTGTTTAATAAAACATATAAAAGCCAAAAAAAAAGAAAAAAAACTAACGTTATTGTAGCTATTGTCATTACTGTTTGCCCTGTTTCTCTCCCTGTCAATTTCTCTCTCCGTCTCTTCCTCTCTTTATGTATCATTTTGTCATGTGAGGGTCCAAGGAGGGATGTCGTATGCTGTAAAGCCCTCTGAGGCAAATTGTGATTTTTGATATTGGTCTTTACAAATAAAATTGAATTGAATTGAATTGAACTAGAAGAGAGAACACCCATAGTCAGCTGTTTACAGGGAGCAGTGGGAGTGGGAGGGAGAGAAATGTTGATGGATGAGCACGGGGATGTGTTGGTTATCTCTTAGGCTGTGCCATGACATGTGACATGTCTTGCTGCATCTATGGCATTGACACTATTGTGTCCAAGCAGATGTTGCATTTTAGTCTGATCAGAGAGTGAATCAAAATTCTGTGTGAGCTGTGGCTCAGAGGTAGAGCGGGTCGTCCACCAATCGAAAGATCAGTGGTTCGATCCCGGGCTTCTCCAGGCTGCATGTCGAAGTATCCTTGAGCAAGATACTGAACCCCAAATTGCTCCCGATGGTTGTTCCATCGGTGTGTGAGTGTGTTAAAAACTGAGTAGCAGGTGGCACCTTGTACGGTAGCCTCGGCCACCAGTGTATGAATGTGTGTGTGAATGGGTGAATGTGACTCGTAGTGTAAAAAGTGCTTTGAGTGGTCACTAGATGACTAGAAAGGCGCTATACAAATGCAGGTCCATTTACCATTTAAGTTAACCTTTCATTTTCATTCTGATGTCTTCATATGTGCTATATTGTAGCAGGAAATGTTGCTCTGTCTCCACCTCTCTGTGATGACAGAGCTGACACAGCCTGTCTTCTCTAGGCAGCCAGGTCAGCTTGTGTCTGCCAGTCTCTATGGCTAGGCTGTGATCACTGAGTCTGTACATCAGTAACTTTCTCAGTTCCTTATCTGTCACAGCGGTCAGATAGTTTGCCATCGTGTACTGTCAGTTTAGGGCCAAATAGACTGTGTAACAAGTGTGTTTGGGGTTTTTGTGGTAGTTGTCCAATAGTTGATAATTATATCATAGCTGTTCCCCCAACACCTTTTTCATTTTATTTCAGGGACAGTCCCTTATGCCAAATTGAGTCAAATGCTTTTTTGAAATCTATGAAACAAGAGAATTTTTTTTTCTTTTGATTTGGTGGACATGTTTGTTGATGAGGGTGTGGAGAGTATATATATGGTCTTTAGTTCAATGTTTTGTTGTAAATCCAATCTGAGTCTTGGTCAGGATATTGTGTTCACTAAGGAAGTCTTGCAGTCAGCTGTTTAGGATGCTGTACAATAACTTCCCCAGGTTGCTGCTGACACATATGCCTCAGTAACTGTTTGGGTCAAATTAATTTCCATTTTTAAAGATTGGCATGCTAACTCTTTTGCTCCAGATGTCAGGGAAATATCCAATGTTCAGGACGAGGTTATATAATTTTAATACTGGCAGTGATGATTTTCTTTCTGACCTCGTAACCCACACAGGTAACATCATCATTTTTGGTGACTTTAACATACGTGTTAACTGTAAAACTGATCCACTCACCAAAGCCTTTACCTCCCTAATTGACAGTCTTGGTTTTGCTCAGCTGGTCCATGAACAAACACACTCCAATGGCAACACACTAGACCTTGTACTCACCCATGGTATTAAAATCTCTGACCTGTCAGTTTTGTCATATCCTCCAACATTTTCTGATCACTGCCTTATTAAATTTAGAGCTGACCTGCCCCACCAGCGGTCAAACCATACTGATACTTTTAGCAGCTGCCATATTGATGACTCCACCATTTCCAAACTTGCTGGCCTGCTCCCAGACTCTCTTGCTTCTCTGCCAGAGCAATCTGCATCTCTTGGTGACCTCACAAATGATTTTAATTCAATCTTAAGTGCCACACTTGACTCCATTCTCCCGGCAAAACTAATTAAAGAACTCCTTCTGATTCTAGGCACCCCACAACTCAACATTACTAACAGGTCCCTCTCATCTGGCATTGTCCCCACCTCTTTCAAATCAGCTGTAATCAAACCACTACTCAAAAAACTACTCTTGATCCTGAAGTTCTGAACAATTTTAGACCAATCTCAAATCTCCCTTTCATCTCCAAAGTCCTTGAAAAAATAGTCTTGAGTCAACTTTCCGATCACCTTTCACGCAATAGCCTCCTCGATCCTTTTCAATCTGGTTTCAAATCACTACATAGCACTGAGACTGCTCTCACAAAAGTAACCAGTGACCTTCTCCTTGCATCACACTCCAATTCTTCTTCACTTCTCATTCTCCTGGACTCATGTGCAGCTTTTGATACGGTCGATTCTGCTAGATCATCTGTCCAACTACGTAGGCATCCATGGTACTGCACTTTCCTGTTTACAATCTTATCTGTGTGACAGAAAGCACTGTCTCATATAAAAACACTACATCCATATCCTCCTCAGTGCAGTTTGGCATACCACAGGGATCTGTCTTGGGTCCCCTACTTTTTTTTATATATTTACTGCCCCTTGGTGACATATTCCGTAGATCTGGCATTAACTACCATTGTTACGCCGATGACACGCAAATTTACATTCCACTTACACCCGACAATCAATCCCAGCTACCACTCCTCACTGACCTTAGTTTAAACATCGACAACTGTGTTGTCACCCCAAACTCAACAGTTGAAAACCTTGGTGTGACTTTTGATTCATCTCTGTCTTTTGATGGTCACATCAGGGAAATCACTCAGATAGCATTTTTCCATCTCCGCAAAATCTCAAAGATCCGTCCCCTGCTAAATACCTCAGATGCAGAAATCTTAGTTCACGCCTTTGTTTCATCTAGACTTGATTACTGCAATATCCTCTTCTCTGGCCTACCACACTGCAGCACAAACAAATTACAACTCTTTTAAAATGCAGCAGCCAGGATACTGACCAAAACCAGGAAATATGATCATATAACCTCAGCTTTAACCCTATGGGCCCGAACGACGCATTGTGCGTCCAAATTCACATCTGTTCTTCTCTATTGATTTTCTCCGCGACCGTGCGTCATAGCGAGAAACCAAGCATATCACGTGAAACAGCAAAAGTGTAGCTTTCCGACAAGACCAAGCACTTGTCGGTAGTCCAATGTTTTCATAGTGAAAAAAAAATGATAAAGTTACACTAACATGATGAATAACAGAGCTTTCATACAGCTCTGCACACACATTACTCTTGGACGGATTACTCGCGAATGCAGGCTCGCACAGAAATACCACGCATATCACATGAAAGCGCAGGAGCAGAGCTTTCCA
>NC_065519.1:35460636-35472200 GCF_006386435.1 Epinephelus moara
TGTAAGAATTTAGTCACACGGATTTGTTTTTTTCATTGATATAAAAATTAATATAAAATACAGGCACATAGAAGGACATGAAATGATGGCAAATCTGGTTAGCCCAGATTGACCTGAAAAAAAACAAGATATAGCATGTGTATGTAGCCTTTATAATGACTGTGATATGAGCTTAAAAGTAAAGGCAGTAAAAATACCCCAAAAACACCTAGGGCCCATAGAGTTAATCACTCTTCACTGGCTCCCGATCCAGTACAGATCAGACTTCAAGCTGCTTTTACTCTCCTACAAATCTCTATATGGCCAAGCACCCCCATACTTATCTGAGCTAATCATCCCATACGTTCCAACACGTGCTGTCCACTCACAGAATGGTAATTACCTCACAGTCCCCAAAGTTAACAAAAATCAGCAGGTGGTAGAGCACTTTCCCACCATGCCCCACTTCTCTGGAACCGGCTCCCCCAATCAGTTAGGGATGCAGGCTCCATTGACATCTTTAAATCTATACTATAAACCTATTTATTTTCCCAAGCATATGGTACAACTTGATAGTACTTTTGCATACTTCTATTTATTAGGGCCCGAGCGACGACGAAGTTGTCCGTAGAACCCTATTGAAATTGTGCTGTTTACTAGGGCCCGAGCGACAACAAAGTCATTCGTGAGGACCCTACTGCTCACAGAGCAGTCGAGGACCCTATTGTTTTTGATGCGTTTATTATTCTTTATTCTTTATTCTTTATTAGGGACCTCGGCCGAAGGACGAAGTCCCTCTTGTTTTTGCTGCATTTATTATTATTAGGGACCTCGGCCGAAGGATGAAGTCCTTTTTGTTTCTGGTACATTTATTATTATTAGGGACCTCGGCCGAAGGACGCCCACATACTTCATCTCAGCA
Organism: Epinephelus moara; assembly: GCF_006386435.1. Lineage (NCBI taxonomy): Eukaryota > Metazoa > Chordata > Actinopteri > Perciformes > Serranidae > Epinephelus > Epinephelus moara. Next base: position 35,461,538 of record NC_065519.1, read on the forward strand.
GCTTCAAACTTGCTGGACATGATGATGGCTCCGCCCCGATCCCACCTTACTCATAGCGCCCCGCGGTGGTAACAGGAAGTGACCAGTTTTTACTTTAACATGTACTGATGCCACAAACTTTACCCCATCAACTTCATTCCACTTGTAATGCATGCAGAACAAGTTGGTGAAGCTACCTTATGAACGCTGTGAAGCTACGTCTAATGGTGTCCATGTGGCAGTGTGGCGACTATCGATCCCTCGCCACTAAATACGTTTGACATTTTGATGGCTTCAACGACCTCATCTCCTCATGAAAATTGATACACAGGTCAAAAATGGCGAGCTCTTACATCTGATAGGGGCGTCGCCCATGGGGGGGGACAAAATGCCTCTATAGCGCCCCCTTGAAATTTTCAAAAACCCCTCCCCATAGGGGTTTTTTTAGAGTAGGAACATGAAAATTGGTACATCTGTGTATGTTGTCCAGACACACATAAAAGTCTCTGGCACCAATGATCTACTCCAAACAGGAAGTCAGCCATTTTGATTTTGACTTGTCATTTTGGCGTGATTTCCACATGTTGTATTTTAACGAACTAGTCCTAGGGATTTCATCCAATCGACTTCAAATTTTTTACAGATCATCCAGAGACCATGCTGATCAAAATTTATTAAAAGCTTTTCTCTATGTCAAGGAGCGTGGCCGCTATGGCGCCTCCCTCGCCACCAAATATGTTTGGCATTTTGATGGCTTCATCGACCTCATATCCTCATGAAAATTGGCACATAGGTCAAGAATGGCGAGCTCTTACATCTGATAGGGGCGTCGCCCATGGGGGGGACAAAATGCCTCTATAGCGCCCCCTTGAAATGTTCAAAAACCCCTCCACATAGGGATTTTTTTGGAGTTGGAACATGAAAATTGGTACACATGTGTATGTTGTCCAGATGCACATAAAAGTCTCTTGCACCAATGGTCTACTCCAAACAGGAAGTCGGCCATTTTGATTTTGACTTGTCATTTTGGCGTGATTTCCACATGTTGTATTTTAACGAACTAGTGCCAGGGATTTCATCCAATCGACTTCAAATTTTTTACACATCATCCAGAGACCATGCTGATCAAAAGTTGTGCTCTGCATGTCTGTAGGTCAAAGGGCGTGGCTGCTATGGCGTTGCCATTTTTGATCCATCGACATGCATATTCAAGCAGCTCTCTCTCCCACATAATTCATCCAAACTGCTTCAAAATTTCTGTACATGATAAGAGCCCCGCCCTCAACGCCTCCATATGCTCGTAGGCAACATTGCTTATGGCGCCCTCTTGTGGAAACAGGAAATGCAATCTTTTACACTGACAAACACCAACCTCAAGCTCCTGACCTGATCAACTACATTTTGTGGCCACATGACGATCAAGTTGATGAATCTCCACAGTGACACACGTGTCCTGTCATGTTGCAGGCTGCCGCGGCGGTGGTGGCGACTTTCATCCTTCGCCACGGAACATCAACTTGGTATAAATCCCTCATGCGTTGTCCGATTTGCTCGAAATTTCACGTGTGATGAGGGTCCACCCCTGAACGCACCTGCCAACATCTGGTTACGCTCTTAGCGCCACCTGGTGGATGAATGAAACATTGCGTTTTTTTGCTCCTGCCAGGTTTTTTCTCCCTTCTCGCTTCGCGACACAGCCCCGGTGTGCCTCAGGCCCCCGCGGTTACATGGGGGAGCGAGGGCCCAATCACAGCTGCTTGCAGCTTTAATTATTATTTTTCTTGCGACATTTCGTGCCCCAATTTCGGCCCTTTCCCAAATTTCAAAATGCTTCCAACTTTCCACATTCGTTCGGCCGCATCCGAAATTCGATATTTTTGGGCAGTTGCACATGGTCGATGCGAAATGCCGAAAAAAGCGCCCCCTACAAATTTTCAAAAAACCCTCCTCACTGGGGTTAGTTTGTTGTAGGCAAATGAAATTTGGTACGCACATGTATCATACCAAGACGCACTAAAAAGTCTCTTAACGTCATGGTAAAATCCCAACAGGAAGTTGGCCATTTTGTTTTGAATTTTTTCATTACGGCGATTTCCACAACTTAAATTTGAAAGAACTCCACCTAGGGATTTCGTCCGATCGACTTCAACGTTGGTACAGATCATCCTGAGACCATGCTGATCAAAACTTATTAAAAGCTTTTCTCTATGCCAAGGGGCCTGGCCGCTAGGGCATGACAAATTTTGGCAACATTTCAATTTCTCGCCAACGAATATCGAACGGATCTCATGCCCACATACTTGATCTCAGCAACTTCAAACTTGCTGGACATGATGATGGCTCTGCCCTGAATTCCCCAATATGTTAATATCCCACCTTACTCATAGCGCCCCCTGTTGGAAACAGGAAGTGACCAGTTTTTACTTTAACATGTACTGATGCCTCAAATGTGACCCCATCAACTTCATTCCACTTGTAATGCATGCAGAACAAGTTGGTGAAGCTACCTTATGAATGCTGTGAAGCTACGTCTAATGGTGTCCATGTGGCGGCGTGGCGACTATCGATCCCTCGCCACTAAATACGTTTGGCTTTTTGATGGCTTCAACGACCTCATATCCTCATGAAAATTGACAAACAGGTCAAGAATGGTGAGCTCTTACATCTGATAGGGGCATCACCCATGGGGGGGACAAAATGCATCTATAGCGCCCCCTTGTAATTTTCAAAAACCCCTCCCCATACGTTTTTTTTTGGAGTTGGAACATGAAAATTGGTACACATGTGTATGTTGTCCAGACGCACATAAAAGTCTCTTGCACCAATGGTCTACTCCAAACAGAAAGTCGGCCATTTTGATTTTGACTTGTCATTTTGGCGTGATTTCCACATGTTGTATTTTAACGAACTCCTCCTAGGGATTTCATCCAGTCGACTTCAAATTTTTTACAGATCATCCAGAGACCATGCTGATCAAAATTTATTAAAAGCTTTTCTCTATGTCAAGGGGCGTGGCCGCTATGGCGCCTTCCTTGCCACCAAATACTTTTGGCTTCTTGATGGCTTCAGCGACCTCATATCCTCATGAAAACTGATACACAGGTCAAGAATGGCGAGCTCTTGCATCTGATAGGGGCGTCGCCCATGGGGGGGACAAAATGCCTCTATAGCGCCGCCTTGAAATTTTCAAAAAACCCTCCCCATAGGGATGTTTTTGGAGAAGGAAGATGAAACATCACACCACGTCAGGGTTAACTTACTTTGAGTTTTCACATAACACTGCTGGCCCCCCGAGGTGGCGCGGGAGAGTGAGGGCCCAATCACAGCTGCTTGCAACTTTTTTTTTTTTTTATGTTTTTTTTTGGCCTTTTTTGGCCTTTAATTGATAGGACAGACTAGTGTGAAACGGGGAGAGAGAGGGAGTGACATGCAGCAAAGGGCCACAGGCTGGAGTCGAACCCGGGCCGCTGCGGCAACAGCCTTGTACATGGGGCGCCTGCTCTACCACTAAGCCACCGACGCCCCGAGCTGCTTGCAGCTTTCATTTTAATTGTTATTGTAAATAATTGTGCTTATTTGTAATTTGTATTTTTTATTTGTAATTTGTATTTTTCTAATGTATTATTGTCTACGTGAACTGTAAAGTGTTTCGACACCATGTTTATGATGATTTTACACTTTAAATAAAGCTGAATTGAATTAAAACAAAAGACTGATAAGTTTCACAATTCAGTTTCAGTTTCAACTGTTAACCCCTCGTCTAACATGAAGCCATACTGCCATCATGTGGCAGAGTTAAGAAGAGTTACCGCAAGGAAGTCAATTTTAGAGTTTGAATGAAGATATAATTGCTCCTTCCTTTTGTTTTTCATTATATATTGTCAGACTCATGTTGTCATATGAGTTAATCTAGAGTGTGTGTATTTGATGTAGGCTAGCTGATACCACGGCATAATAATTGTATTTTGATTTAATGGCAATCTGTATTTTTAATTTGATGTTAAGAATCAATTTTGACCATAGTGGGAAGAGTATGTGTCCTCACGCGTAACATATCAAAGTATACAACCTCGTATAAGAAAAGCATTAAGTTTCCTCCAAAATAACATGGTGAGACTATTTTTCATCACGAGAGAAGCTTCCCTTATCAAATTAATTATATTTTGCACATTAATAATGACTTTGACAACAATAAGGAACGGCCAACGATTTTCACCATTATAAGCGAGTAACCAGAACGAAGTAGACCAGCACCTGCCGACGAACCTCTTCGCCCCAGATTCATCGGAACCAGCGGCTGCCAGCCACTTACCACAGTGGTCCTCGTGCCAAGCCCAAAGGCTGCAGCGTAAACCAACCAACTGGGGTACCCGCAGGACATTGCAGACTCAACCGCTCCCACTCTGCTGCGAGACAGCCTGTTCCATTCTGCTGGAAAGTCCGTGAGTTGTGAAGCGACAGTCTGGGGCCCCAAGAGGAGCTTTGCCTTTGATCCCTGCTGCTAAAAAGTAGGCAAATAACTTCCATAACTTGAGTGAGCCGCTGTGCGGTGAAGAGTGAGCTTGAGCAGGAGGCTTAGTTAATTATCCTGATTTTAATTTAGGTTTCATTAGGTGAATGGTTTTGCGCATTCCTGCGTTCCCAATTGATAATATATCTTAACATACTCTGTCCCACTATCGCCAAACTAAATAACTCACACGAGTGTTACTTCTCATTTCATTCCATTTATATACTGTTAATTTTGTGTTGTGTCATATAATTATCATTTGCTATTCATTTATTCAGTTGTTACATATTTAGCTTCAATAAATCTTCATTTATCGCCAAATCATTGTCTGTGTATATATCTTTTGGACAGGAGCTGAGATCACTGTATAGAGAATTCATAACCCAGAAACTGAGATGGATTCATTATTGATAAGCGTGCTGACAAATTAATAACTCACTTACAGAGTTATTAATTTGATTAGTCGCTTCCCTCATTAGGAGGGTGGTGCCCCAAAATTTATTATGAGTGCAAATATTCTCAAAGAGGTATTTCCCCTACATTCAGTTAAAAAAAAAAAAAAAAGGCAGTGCAGTGTGCCTCCCGTTTTTCCAACCTGCAAAATGCTTTCTGTGTGATCAGGGCTGAAGGGTGGTGTGGGTGATGGTCTCATGGGGTATCTTGTTGGTCTAAAGGGATTGAAGGCAGAGGTGCTCTTTCTGCTGATTTTGGATTGGTCTCTTTTAAGAGCGACGTCTTTCAGTGTCCAGGTAAAGACGGGGACAGAGTTCTTAAACGGATGGACATGGTCATATAAACATTTGATGTCCGGGGGGGGTGGTGGGCCAGATGAACACTGGGCCTCAGGATACAGTCTCTGGAAATGTTGCTGTTGATTCTGTGGATGGTGTCTGGATTGAAGTCTTTCCTTGGTAGCAGGGTAGGTGGATATAACCACTCTGCTCTTAGGGAAGGTGGTGGAGGCTTGACCCGATCTCCTGTTGGGTCCTCAGGTCTTTGGAGCCAGTGTGAAATACCATGTGGCTTGGAAATCCCAGCTGCTCCCCTGACAGCAGGTCCATGGCACGTTAGGTGTTAGATGGTGTTAGGTTAGGTGGACAGCAGATTTTTTTTAATAGTAAATGGACCTGCACTTAGATAGCGCCTTTCTAGTCTTCTGACCTCTCAAAATGCTTTTTACACTACAAGTCACATTCACCCATTTACTCACATTCACACACTGGTGGCCAAGGCTACCATGGAAGGTGCCGCCTGCTACTCAGTAACCATTCACACGCTCTCACACACGTGATGTTGCATTTGCTACAGCTCGCCAAATTACAGGTAAACATGTGTACATGTTAGTGGTCTCAGGTACATAGTGAAGATACAGTGCATCATGCTGTGTTCACACTACAAGCAACACTGCAACAGGCTTTAAGTCATTTTCAGTAGTAGCTGGTGACATGAAGCCACAGAAAAACCAATCATATGTTTTGTTTCTAGCTGTGGTACTGTGTTATTTAGCTAAGTTAATTGACACTAGCTTTATGTGCATTGCCGTGCACACAGAGGTGCAATGGGGCAGTGAAACGTGATGTTAAAAATAGGGCTCACACATTGTTAAAGAATATAGATACATTTTTCACCAAATACAAAATTTAGATGATGTTTTGTCGAAGTGCTTTGTGGCATGTAGCAGACACACACAAGCTTGTGACGACACAAGTATCTCAAGTGTCTGAGCAACACTTTCACAGTAACTCTGTGTTGATGTAGCTAGTTGTGCTGTCGAGTTGTCGCTCACAGTGCAAACACAGCATTAGTGTGCTGTATGGTTTTACACCTAATAACACACACACACACACACACACACACACACACATGCATGCACACGCACGCACGCACACACACACACACGATACCCAGATGATTTTTTGCCACACCTTCAAGTGTCACAACTGCTTTCATTTAGACATCTGAATATATAAAGGCAAATAATAGTGTTAATGAAAAATATGTAATGCAATCTTGAATATCTTTGGTTCCTGGTAATTACATTGTAATATTTTAATAAAATATCTCTTCCAAGATAATTCAAGGTGAAATGTACACCCCATATCAGATTAACCCACTGACACCATACAACTTTATCTTTTCAAAATAAAAATGAGGTTCAGAGGAAAAAATCATTCAGTCCCCTACAGGATGACAGAAGAGAAAAAAACTGATATAGAAACAGAGATATGATCAGAAAGCTGTTATTTCTTATGCTAAAAAGCAGAAGGAGCAATTTGTGGGGGTTGGGCATGTGTTATTTAGTTTCCAACTCTGATCAGTCTTTATTAAGATGTCTGTACAGCAGGATGGAAAACTAGTCAGAGGCAAAATATTCTCATACACAGAGAGCTGTGTATGTTTGAAGATGGACTGTGCTTATGCAATGCATTCCTAACACGCATAATGCACTAGGTAGATGGACAGACTGACGGATAGACAGACGGATAGACAGACAGACAGACAGATACATAGATAGATAGCTAGATAGATAGATAGATTGCAGCCTACAGCCTTCTGCTCTGCCTGCTAGCTTCCAAACTTTGGTTGGGCCTGCTAGTCTCCAGCTTTCAGACCTGCATGCAAGTCTCTAGGCTACAGCCCTACCTGCCAGCCTTCTGCTACCGCCCCTGCCTGCTAGCTTCCAACCCTCCAGCTTTCGGCTCTGTCTGCTAGCCTTCAGGTATAGTTGGACCCTGCCTGGCAGCCTCCAACTTGCTAGCCTCCGACCCTCAGCGGGAACTGCCCATTGGTCCGACAGCCCATTGGTCCGACATCCCATTGTTCCGACCATACTAAACCCATTGTTCCGAAGTCCGTTCCGAAATCATCATGATGCCCTGTGGTTAAGGTCTGGTTAGGTTTAGGCACAAAAACCACTTGGTTAGGGTCAGGAAAAGATCATGGTGTGGGTTAAAATGAAAAAGAAAGTGACAAACACATAAGCTGTGAGCCTGCTTCGCCTCAAGCCTTTCCCAGGTGACCCAGAGCCGGTCGCGGCGCACCATGGGATGTCGGACCAATGGGCTGTCGGACCAATGACATGAACCCCCCCAGCTTGGTCAACTAGCCTTCAGCTTTAGCCTTGCCTGCTAGCCCCCAGTCTTTGGCCCAATTTGCTAGCCCTCAGCCCTCAGCCCTCAGCCCTCAGCCCTGCCTGCTATCACCCAGCACTTGACCCTGCTTTCTAGCCCTTTTGTGGAAACTTTAAGTGGTACAGTGGTTGTTATATATATATATATTTTTTTTTACTATTCTGCTATTTTCTGCATAGATTTGCTCTAACAGCATTGACTGTTTTATTTTTAGACCTGAATAAGGAACTTGATTCTGCTGTTGGGAGTGAAATTTCATGGTCTAGTAGCATATTGACTGAATAGCTGCAGCATTTAAGTTAGCATCCCGTATTTCTTTATATTACTGATACAGTACTTGCACAGTGCAACCCTGCATTAAATGAAGTCAGTAGGCACAACAGGGAGAGTGAATTGACAATGTTACACTCCAGTCCACTCTCAACTTCTCCAAAAAGACATCATGAGTCATATCATCAGTCAATTCATCCATGTCATCAACTGATGATCTACCATTCTCAAGTGCAAGTCAATAAGATCCTGTGTCTTCAGAATTTACTGCTATTAAATGACTATTTTTTCACCTTAGAGGACACTTTTTCACAGTTTGTAGGTGACAGTGGTGCTGATAAATCATTTTCTAAAATTACAATGCATGGCTATGCTTTAATTGATGTTGTCTGGTAATGTTCAGCCTGATCATGGGCCTACTACCTCCGTGCAATGTTTACCCACTCCCTCAGATTCTTAAAGTAGAACAGGCCTTGCTTGTTATACAATTAAATTAGAAGTCTTGTCCCTATTATAGATATGGTCAAGATCTGGGCAAATACAACCAACACTGACATAATGGGTCTATCTGAAACTTGGCTCAAGAAATCTGTACATGATGAATTCATTTCTATTGAGGGTCACAAAATCTATAGAACTGATCAAGTAATGAAGGTACGGTTGCCATATAATTAAAATCTAAGCTCATTGGCTCTGTAACTCTGTCAATTGCTAAAGCTAAACAGTTTGAAGCTCTGGCCATTAAAGTGGGTGTACCAAGGGATTCTTATATCACTGTGGTAGGCTGCTATAAGCCCCATTCTGCTTCAAAGGATGCTCTTCATTTGATTTCTGATATCCTACATGAAATAAACGACTCTGAATTCATCCTTATGGGTGGGACTAATGTCCAAGAACACAAAATTGAATCCACAAAGTATCTCCATACTGCTCATCCGTAGTGATCCAAGTGTTCTGCAGCCCCGACATAAAAACTTGTTTCGAAAAACATCATTTGAACTCTGTTTTTAGCCTCACTGTAGCCTGTAGCTCTGACTGCTTCTCTGTGCTCCGCGCTCATGTGTGCGCGCTCAGGGTGATCGGTCATGCACGGTCTCTGAAGAGCAGCAGTCTTGTCAGTACTGATGTCCAGATTCTCAAGTGCAGGCATCGCATATTCCCAGTCTGAGCAGCAAAGACTTTCCTCATCCGTTGGCATTGCTTTGCATTTGAAACAACTACACCACCAGGTTTCCAGTGCTCGACTCCGGTATTCTGCGGCTGGCTGAGGGTTAGGTTCATGAGCTGCAGCGGCTGCTTCGTCCAGTAGCCTGCGTTCTGCGTCCGTATACTTGGGCTCAAACAAATACGGCTCAAAAAAGAAATGCTGTTCCTCCTCAATTTCAAAGTCTTCAGACATGTTGGGCTGTCCTTTGCTAAAAGACCGTAGTGCAAATTATCTTTTAGCTCTGTGGTTACTACTGTCTCCCCCTGCGGTGCACATGTCACGTGATGTAAACACGGGTGAGCAAAGCTCATGCTTTCGCTGGTCTCGCGCAAGCGCACACATGTGAACGCAGAGCACAGAGAAGCAGTCAGAGCTACAGGCTACAGTGAGGCTAAAAACAGAGTTCATAAGACGTTTTTCGAAACAACTTTTTATGTCGGGGCTGCAGCACACCTGGATCACTATGGATGAGCAGTATGGAGATACTTTGTGGATTACATTTTGTGTTCTTGGACGCTAGTCTGGGGCGCCGTCTACCATTAGGTGTGCTAGCCGCTCCCCCCGCTGATCTCCGCAAGGGATGTGAGGACTCTAAAACTTCACCAGGGCCTCCATCGGCATATGGGTGAGTAGATAATGGCTGCATTAAAGTGAAGATTGGCTTTTACTTTAGAAACACGTCTTGTTTTACTTTCAGTGCTAAGAAAAAAACTTGTGGAGGCCACCTCTCTGTCTGTGATTGATGCAGCCTTGATTCAGTGTACCATGGTACACTGAATCAAGGCTAAGTAAAATGGAGGGGGTGCTCTACCTCTCTACTTTTTATTACAAATGCAAAGTCACATACTTATGATTATTGCATTCTTTATGATTTGGTGGGTTGGATGTCACTGACCACTCACAGACAACAGCATTGGTATATTTCTATCTATAAAGCAATATTCAGCAAACTTGCTCTACCTCTACACCCTTCTGTGTGTCAGCTCTGGTAGTTACCAGCTACCCTCTCCCAGGAGGTTGTTCTTCAATGTACTCTGGGTTTTAACAGATCTAGGGAAAACTGCATTTTCCTACTATGCACTTTGGTCATGGAACAATCTCCAAAAAGATCTGAAATTAGAAACACTATATCCACCACTGAATCTAAGGGCATAAAAAAAAGATTGTGGTGACAGAGATATGCGCTTGTTTTTTCTTGAAAGGCCACTATGTTGAAATAGTTGTTGTTTTATTGTGGATTTTTGTATTACACATTATTTGTTGCATTTCAAATGTGTTTTGATTGGCTGCCACCTTGGCCAGGTCTCTCTTGTAGAAGAGATGTTCAATCTCAATGGGACTTCCTGGTGAAATACACAATTAATAATAATAATAATAATGATAATACATTTTATTTATACAGCGCTTTTACAGCTCTCAAAGACGCTTTACATTTAAAACCAAAGAAAAGAAGTACATACATGTAAGTGCAAAGAAATAAACAGAAGACAAGGACAATATAAAACAACAAGGTGCAAAAGCATAGTGCAAAACAAAGAAAAGGAGGGCACATGAGGACCGAGGACG
>NC_065519.1:35472312-35472460 GCF_006386435.1 Epinephelus moara
TTAAAGGTTAAAAGCGGATTTGAAAAGGTGGGTTTTGAGGAGTGATTTGAAGGTGGATGGATTTGGACAGTCACGGATGTGTATAGGGACGGTGTTCCAGAGGGAGGGGGCGGCTATGGAGAAGGCTCTGTCGCCCCAGGTTCGGTGC
>NC_065519.1:35480360-35484819 GCF_006386435.1 Epinephelus moara
TTTTGATTTGATTGTTGATTGCAATCAGCTGTGAGGCGGAGTGATACATACACAGTGAAATAACCGTGATGTTGTACTCCAATATCATCACGGTTTTACTGTCTCTCGACCAATCAGATTGCAGGGCCGGAACTAACTGTTGTATAATGCATTGTAAAGAAATTCATCAGGTTTTTATTTTGTAGACAATTGATCTGTATTTATAGTGTGATGGGATGACACCACAATGATGTGTTTGGTATCACTGGAAAGCTCCGGTCCTGCGCTTTCATGTGACATGCGTGGCATTTCTGTGAGACCCTCCATTCGCGAGTAATCCATCCAAGAGTAATGTGCGCGCAAAGCTGTATGAAAGCTTTGTTATACATAATTTTAGTGTAACTTTATCATTTTCTTTTTGCTGTACCGACAAGTGCTTGGTCTTGTCAGAAAGCTACGGTTCCACTGTTTCACGTGATATGTGTGGCTTCTCGCTATGACGAACGGTTGTGGAGAAAATCTACAGAAAAGAACAGGTGTGAATTTGGACGCACTATGCGTCGTTTGGGCCCATAGGGTTAAGAGTGCCATTTTTGACCGCAGGTCTGACTCAGCTTAATGGGTAACACTGACTGATCATTCATCTGGCAGATATTCATCAGAACAGCAAGTTGCAATGTCAGAAAGTTTTTAAGGTTTTACATGTTGATAAAGGTAAAGGCAAACAGTCCAGTCAGTCACAGCAGGGTGGGGATATGTGAGGAAAAACTCACTCACTGTAAAGCAGACGATAACAACTACAGACGTTCACCTGGGAGACCAAGTTGCAAAGCCATACCCTGTTCTTTTCTCCTAAACCCAACTACATGCTTTTGTTGCCTAAACCAAACCATGTATGTGTGTGTGTTGGCTAAATATGACAACAGGCATTTGTTATTGAAGGGAAAAAAAAGGGTCAATTCATGGTGTTGTACCGACATAGTGTGTTTATTTTGAAAGAGACTGTATGCAAACAGTACATTTCCTGTGAAAACAGAAGTGTATTTTGAAAACAGACAATGCATGTAACAGGCTTAAGTTGACACAGCATCCCAGATTGTCAGAAACCAAGACACCCAGAGGGTACCTTGCAACAGTAAACACACAGACTACAGTAATATGAAGAAGACATTGCACAGGCATCTTTCTGTACAAGTGATACAATGCTGTATTGTATCAGTCATTTGCTTTCTACATCTGTAACCTTGAATAAAATGTAAGAGTGCCATATTATTAAACTTTTGCCGGAGTCTGCATTTCTTCGATCTGTGTGGACTGCTGACTTATGATCTGATTCTTTAGCTTACTGTCCTTAAGCATCTGCCACTATTAACAAACCATTGTACTTTAATGTCACCACATAGAAATTTGTCCTGGACTCTGGTTCCACAGAAGATAAAATCATACTACATAACAAAGAAATCTCAACAACACATAATTTCATATAACAATTTGCACCTTCTGACATTGGCTACCTATTGTACAACCTGGTGGCCATCATCCTACATTACCTGCTGGCATTTAGAACCTTAATGAATGTGGGCAGAAACTAATGTTTCATACGGTTGGGCCTGCTCTGGGGATCCCTAAATCTTCTAACAGATGGTAATAGCTGGAACTCTGAGATGGGTCAGTTATTACACGGTTAAAAAATTTAAGGGAGCACATAATTTTCACAGTATAAGACCAGATCATTTAAACTTCAGGGATATCAATCTGTCCATTTAGGAAGCACAAGTGATTGTGAATCAGTTTCAGCTGCTTCGGTGCAAAGGAAAGTGACAACAGGTGCAATGGAAGGGCAAAACAATCCCCAAAAAGGGAATGGTTTTACATGTTGTGGCCACAGACAGTTGCTCTCTCCTTATCCTTCTTGACTGATTCTTTTCTAGTTTTGTGTTCTGCCAGTGTCCTCAACATGCGGTTGCAAGAAGGTTTGCTGTGTCTCCCAGCACAGTCTCAAGATCATGGGGAGATTCCAGGAGACCGGCCGTTACACGAGGAGAGGTAGACAGGGCCGTAGAAGGGCATCAACCCAGCAGCAGGACCGGTATCTGCTCCTGTGTGTGAGGAGGAACAGGAGGAGCACTGCCAAAGCCCTACAAAATGATCTCCAGCTATTTTCTAACCAGACTGTCAGAAACAGACACCATGAGGGTGGCATAGGGTCTGATGTCCTCCAGTGAGACCTGCAAAAGACCTGCAGGAAGATTTATCAGACTCTAGAGTAGTGGTGCACTGTTCTACTAGTATGACCTTCATAGAAAACTCATGAGAAGACAACCTTTCCAGCATCCTCACCACAAAATTCAACGGCAGAAGTTTGCAAAGGAACATCTTAACAAGCATGATACTTTGATTTTGAGAATATACAGGGGACAACTCTGTTATTGTTCAGCTAAAATCAACTGTTAGACCATGTAAAAGGCATTACCCACTTAGCCCAAAGGCTATTCAAAGCATTGCTCCTGTCATTCAGTCACTCATTAATCAAGGTGCCATCATGGAATGTCCAGATTCACCATGTAACACCCCCATCATACCTGTAAAGAAACCAAATGGTGATTGGAGACCAGTCAAATACCTCAGGGCAATAAATGAGGCTTTGCAACACCTAGCCCCCACTGTCCCAAATGTAGCAACACTGCTTTCACAGGTGCCAGCAGACTCCTTTTGGTTTTCTGTCATTGATTTGGTAAATGCATATTCTAGTATTCCTGTTCATCCTGACTCACAGTTTTGGTTTGCTTTCACTTTCAATTGGTAAACATTACACCATGGCAGCCAATGCATGGCATTACACTTGTGCAGTATGGTGGTGATCACTTGGTGTGTTCCATCACACAAGAGAATTGTAAAGCTGACACAGTGTCTCTGCTCTGCTTTTAGGCTGACAATGGTCACAAAGTTTTTAAAAATAAGCTGCAGCTAGTGTACCATTCAGCACGTTATCTTGGCCATAATATCACTCTGGAGGGTTGTAAATTGGGTCCAGACTGCATCCAGAAGATCATGGATATTTCAAAGCTGTGCACTAAAAAAAAACAAAACAAAAAAACAAATGATGTCCTTTTTGGGGCATAGTAGGCTATTGCCATCCATGGATTTGTGATTTTGTGGAGATCTCCCAACCCTTGTATGACATCACTCGGGGGGAAAACATTTGGCCATGACTGACATATTGACTACTGACAAAAACTGCTCACCTGACTACTGCAGGACGACTACACTGGCAAGTATATCACTGACCATGTCCACTGTTACCTTAAAGCAGTGTCATTTCATTAACTAATCAACATTACTCCCAACAGCTGAAGATGAAGAATCACATCCCTGTCTGGAACTGGTTGACAAGGCATCAAATCCACCTGATGCATTGTTTGACACTGTTGTGTAATTAACCATGTTTTTTGAAGTACATCTTTTCTAAGGTCTAAGAACTCTGATGTGGACTGATCTGACGTGCTGACGTATTGCGGTAAGTGAGTTGTGTCATTTCCGGTGTTTCTGTGACAGCGTCTCTGTACTGCTCTAGTGAATTCTACTAGCCTGCTTTCTGCTTTCTCACTTCAGTTGCTTTAACATCTACTTCAAGTCTTAACCCACACTAGTTCTGTTTAAGCACTTATAGCTATCCTCCTTTTTACGACTTCCCTGCTAATCTCTTAGCTGTTGTTTGCACGTTACTAGCCTTGGTAGCTACATTAGCTTAACAGTTAGCGATGGCTTCTCCCTCTGCTCTTTCTTGCTCGGTGTGCCAAATGTTCAGTTATGTGTCTGCCTCCTTTAGCGACAGTGGTAATTGTAACAAGTGTAGCTTATTTGCTGCGTTGGAGGCGAGGCTTAGTGAATTAGAAGCGCGGCTCCGCACCATGGAAAACCATTCAGTAGCTGCGGTAGTTAGCCAGCCCCCTGTAGCTGGTACGGAGCCACATAGCATAGCCTTAGCCTCCGCTAGCGGTCCTCGGGTAACACCCGTTCAGCCGGGAGGTTGGGTAACTGTTCGCCAGAGGCACAGCTCCAAGCCGAAGCCCACGGCTCACCACCAGCCTGTTCACATTTCCAACCGCTTATCCCCACTCAGCGACACACCCGCTGAGGATAAAACTCTGGTTATTGGCAGCTCTATTCTGAGGAACGTGAAGATAGCAACACCAGCGGCCATAGTCAAATGTATCCCTGGGGCCAGAGCGGCCGACATTGAATCAAATTTAAAACTGCTGGCTAAAGCTAAATGTAGATTCAGTAAGATTGTTATTCACGTCGGCGGAAATGAAATGAAGAAGAATGAAAGAATGAAATACGCCAATCGGAGGTCACTAAAATTAATGTTGCCTCAGTGTGTGAATATGCAAAAACGATGTCGGACTCCGTAGTTTTCTCTGGACCCCTCCCAAATCTGACCACTGATGACATGTTTAGCCGCATGTCATCATTTAAT
>NC_065519.1:35488132-35497943 GCF_006386435.1 Epinephelus moara
GTCTGTCCTGCATCTCTCTCTGTCTCTGTCTCTCTCTCTGTCTCTCTCTCTTTCTGTCTCATTGTGTCATACGGATTACTGTTAATTTATTATGTTGATCTGTTCTGTACGACATCTATTGCACGTCTGTCCGTCCTGGAAGAGGGATCCCTCCTCAGTTACTCTTCCTGAGGTTTCTACCGTTTTTTTCCCCATTAAAGGGTTTTTTTGGGGGAGTTTTTCCCTATCCGTTGTGAGGGTCCTAAGGACAGACGGATGTCGTATGCTGTAAAGCCCTGTAAGGCTAATTGTGATTTGTGATATTGGGCTTTATAAATAAAATTGATTGATTGATTGATTGATAAGGTCAAAACTGCCCTTCCTGAGCCACAGCGGAACAAGTTCACTCCTTCCAGCTGGGAGACTGGGTAGTGATCAAGGACCTTAGAAGACAACACTGGTAGCAGCCACAGTGGAGTGGGCCAAACCAGGTGCTGTTGATGACTGCATCCAGATAGCTGAGAGAGATAACTGGATCCATGCATCCCAGTATTGTGACTGCGGTTTTCATTGTTGGCCTGGTAACCACAGCTGAGATTACCAGGGTCTTCAGCTGAGCAACAACGTGACAGGCATCTTGGCAAAGGTAAAGCCTGACAAGAACTGGGCTTAAAACATTCTCAAATATTCACACCTGATCCAGGGGAGACGTGGCATTGGCATGTCACCAACACGGACTCAAGACATCCCAGAAGAAGACAGTAGCAGAGCCGTTATGGAACAACAATTGATCAGAAACAAAAGACAGTTGAGTGGACAAAATGATTGTAAACCCTGGGGGCTTGATGCTGGTAACCTAACTGATAATTTCAGGCAACAAAATAGTTGGTATTCTTTCATCCAGTGGTTGAAAACTAGAATGTATTGCCCCAATACCACTGTTTTATCCATTCAGAGTCCTCCAGCAAACTGGCATTCCTTATTCCAACTTGAGGTAAAAGATTGTCTGTGCATAGATCCGGTTGTTAGTTTAGTTCAGTATTTTGCAAATAATCCATATCATGAATGATGACACACAGAAATATTGTAAGTTTTCCCATCACATGTGGTATAATGCTACTAATCATACAACAGAGCAATCAAAGGTATATTTGTCATGTTTAAACTGGTTCTGTGATCACATGCTTCCACAAACCATCCCTTTCAACTCAGATACTGTAGAGCCAACTGAGGTCCTATAGACAGAAGCATTTCACACCACATTTGTTTATGTTCAAATGGCACAGGTCAATTTATGGGGATGTGATATTGCCCAAAGCCTATTGCCAGTTTACTCAAATTTAAACCAACATCTGACCCCACTAAGATCACTTTTAGAAATGGAGAGACAATCACAGTTAATATGTTTCTTAACGCTCCTGCATATAAAGGCATACCACCTACTGGTAATTTTTATTGGTTTTGTGGCAATAACGCATTCTTTTTCTTGCCTCCAAGATGGTCTGGTTGCTGTTATTTTGTTAATCTTACCATTACATACAGTATCTGGCACTACTCCCTATAACTCTGAACCAAAATACCAAGCATGACCACATTCATAAAAGGGAAATGGCACAATTTGCTAATCTTTAATCTTACCACTGGCACATTTCCTTAGGTGAAAAAAAGGGTATTGGCCTGCTCCCTTGGTATGGTGTCACATTCCTGGCTGATCATGTAGATAACATTACATATTCAATGTCTGCTTTTGCAAATGAAATAATAAAAGTTTTAGTACTCAGTACTTAGCTGCAAATGATAAGTCGCACAGATTAACTCTATTAAAACATGAGATGGCTCTTGATTATGTTTTAGCAAAGACTAGAGGTTTATGCATGACATTAAATTGAACAGGAGAGGCAAGTGTGACGATCGTTCCAGATAATTCAGATAACATTACCAATGTGATCACAACACTTGACAAAATTTGCAATGCATTTGGTCCCTCTGAATCAGCAGGTTTGAGCTTCAACAAATGGTTAAATAACCACTTTGGCCCCTGGGGTACTCTGATCATTCATGTCCTGATCTCTGTTCTGATTGTTTCTGGTATCGCGCTATGTTTTTGTACCTGTGCACTTACTTGTATGCAAGCCCTCACGTACAGATGGATAGGTGGAATAGTGGGAGGAGAAAAAACATTGTATGTTAAAATATCTCTTGAGCAAACCACTGGTAATGAACAGAATGCCTACTTAATGTCAAAATGGGCCCCAGGAAACCCTTACATTGATTCAGACAATGAAATGTTATAATCATGGTTTTTTATAGTTTGCAAAGTGCGTTTTACTGTTTTTGTTGTATAATTTTGATATTCTTAAAGTTACGATGTGTAATTTATGTGGCTGTTTATTAGCAAATATCAACTATTGCTTTCATAAATATATATTTACTAAAGTGTAATGCAATTCACATACAAATGGAAGCTTTCTCATAGGCTTAGAATGATTTCTCTAAATATACACAGGCAGGGTGCGGTATGATGGAGGCTGCCCTCTTGCGTCGCCATATTTGAATACAGTGGCCGAAAGGGATATACGCGCTTTGCCTTTTGTGTTTACCTATAACTTGCCGTCACTGGAGACGGTTAAGGTGAAGATCAGTTCGGGGCGCTTCTGCATGAACCTGCTTTGAACGTTTATGAGTCTGTCACACTTTAAATGGAGGACCACACACATGTTTTGCCCCGTAAGAGGGAAACCACGCCACCAAACAAAAGAAAAGGTCAGATAAGCGAGGATGGGACAAAACACGAGTAAATATCGGCGTTGCGTATTCCAGGTGGAGAGAACTCCTGAAGGAGAGGGATTTCACAAGGGATGCGGAGGTTGCCTGCTTTCTGCTAGACAGGTAATTCAATCTGATATTTTAAAATCATTTTGGCTTCATGTTTGCAACTACTTTTCCCTCTCGTCTAAGTTCGAATGACGTTACTTGCTTTGTAAGTTTCTGTGAATCTAAAACAGTGGAGACAGCTAGTTTTGTTAGCTAATGTTACATTGGCACTAGCCCCGTCTCGATCCGGGGCTACATTGGTACAGACTTACAAAGGCTAAGTAGAATCATTTCCCATTGTTGTTCACGTGCACATAGTTCGTGTAATGCCGTAAGTGTTTCAAATGAATTTTCCGAGTTGTATTAGTGTAGTGCACTACTTTAGTAGGCTACGTTTACATGCTAACGTTATCTTAGCCTTGGCTAATGTTATCCCAGAGCTACAGCTAAATGGTTAGCCTAGCCTACAGCCTAATCGATGGCTCATATCGTGTTTCTGATCGAAACGACAACATGTCACATCCTGAAATGTGGTCTTCTACATGGTAAATGTTGATACATTTACATAATAGCATTGTCACAAGGGAAAGCTGTAACGTTATACAATTTATTATGACTCAGTCACGGAGTGTCTACTGAGTGCAAACCAGGTGTATACGGCCTGGTGACGTGATTTCCCCACTTCACGCATGACTATTACTCTTTCAGCTCAGTAGGCATGGATCAGAGAAAGTAATTATCATGTACACTTTGATCAACAGACTTGTTTTGATTGCAAATTGAGCAAATTTCTAACAATAACATAGTGCATTTGGAAAAGCATTCACTATATCATGCAGCAATTTTTCTTTGCCTGTTAAAATTAGTGTACTTTGTTGGGGTTTGTGGAGGTGTTGTAACATTGACTATTGTTATTTGTCCAGCTATGAGAGGGGTCTTGCAGTCACATCAACACCTATGAAGGGAAAGCGCTCTGAAATGGAAGCTCCTCCGGCATTGTCAAGTATTTCCAGTGGGGCAGACAGGCAAGTTAATTAATAACAAATGATATTGCTCTTATTTATCTAGTTGATTTTGTGGTGTCTGAAAAATGAATGTCAAAAATATTTAATGTATAACTAGATGTTAACTGCTATACTCAGATATGTGTCACGTGTTGTTGAATCCTGTGGTTATTCTTTTCAGAGATGAGTGTCAGGGTACTGGTGCTGCTGCAGAAGCCTCGGAAATTGAACAACTTGAAAAAAGGTAGCCCATTAACAGTAATAATGTTTTAGTACTACAGCGATTGTCTTTTGCATCTCTCTATAACAAACATATTTCTATTTGTCATTTTCAAAGCCTACATGACATGAGTATTGTTGAGGAGGACTTGGATGAAGATAATTACAACAACCTCATCAACAGTGTGTGAGTATCACTAAGTTTTGACATCTATCACTATTTTGTGTTGCAAAGTTATTATTTTCTGAACATGTTATTTCTCACAGAATTGACTGGGCAGATGAAAGGTCTGCAGCACATCAGGGAGGTGATGAAGAGAGGGACAGCTCTGAGTATCTGACACCGATTTCCTTACGGCGTGTACTATTCTATTATTATCTTGATTGTTTTATGTGGTCTTTTATCTTACATTTTTTACATAATACCCTCATCTTATTTGACTCCACAGAATGGGAGGAGGAGCCTTAAAAACAGCACAAACCATTGATCAGCTGCCGCTTATTGGGATTGATGAGACAGTGCATGACCTGACCCCTCATGAAGACCCTACAGACAAGCCCTTGCCCAGCCTTGAATTGCCCAATTTCCCAGGACATCTGAAGGTTGAAAGTGAAGATGACATCATTGGTGTTCAAGCTGCTATTATTTATGAGAACAGCCTGAGTCAACTACTTAACTTTTTGAAACTGCCTGTGGAGAAGTGTTCAGGCGTTCTCAGTACAGGTCAAATGTGGAGAAGTGTTCAGGCGTTCTCAGTACAGGTCAAATGTGTGACAGCACTGCACCATTTCATGTAAACGTTACAACAAGAGGGACAGCTATGAGAGCAGAATGGGTAAATCTTGACGGTCACAACACAGTAGAATTGTATGGTTGCATAACTGTGCAATTTCTAGTGATAGACAGTGCTGCATATGCGAAATGCATTTATTACTCTTATCTTACTTTTAGATCTGCGCCAATGGACACAGCCTGTGGACTTGGAATACCCAGCCCAAGCTAAAGTTTGGGATGCAGGCTGGTGATTTCCTTCTGTCAACCAACATCTTGTTGGCAGGAAACAACTATGCAAAGGTTGCGCTCCTGTTTAAATGTATGAACCTAGGTATGGTGAACCCAAACACATTCTTCACCATCCAGGACACATACTGTATCGACACTGTGAAAGAATTCTGGACAGAGAAGAGATCTGAGGCCATCATTCGCCTTCAAGGAAAAGAAGTTGTGCTTTTAGGTGTGTGTTTTAAAATTTGTCACATCTTGCATGCCTTGATAGCATCAGGGATAAACCTGAAAAATTACATGACAGCATTTATCACGTGTGTGTAATTTCTTACAGGAGATGGGCGGAATGACCCTCCTGGACACTGAGCACAATACTGCAGTTATACCACTATGGAGCACGAGACCAAGAAAATCATTCACCCTAGCTACCATAGACAAGCGACAAAGTTCTTGGAACTCCAACATAATGGAAAAAGAGGCTTTCATCCAGACCGTAGACAAGCTTTCAGTGGAGATCAAAATTGCTGAGACCCAAACAAAGGTAAATTCAAGGCTCTGGGAATTCACCACAGTCTGGACATGTGGCATGGTGCGAAGAAAGAAAATAGCAGCTGTAAATTCAATGGGTTCTTCACATTATTGTATATGTACATTTATGCAAAATAGACTATACATGAGGGGAGTATAACCTAATTCTATTTGTTGAACATGACCTTTTTCTTTTTTTATTCCAAACAATTACAGTACATCTTTTCACTGGCTTCTGCCTGCAGATATGTCAAACAAAGGACTGGCTGTAGTCTTGGATTAGGATGAAATCTGCAGTCCTTTAGCTCTCTGACGAAATTGATTGAACTGTAATGTAATTGTATTATTTGTTCTTGTGTTTATCTCTTCAAGGCTGCTAAAGTGAAAGGACAGTCCATTCTCCTCAACTGGTTGAAAGACATTGTCAACCATTTCTGGTGGTGCTGCAAGATGGCTGACACATCCGAACAGTTTCTTGTGAGCAGGATTTATAATACAGTGATTGCAGCCACAACTCCACAGTGTAAATATGAAAAAAGTTCACTCTTTTCTGTTTAATAGATGTTTTGTCATATGTTTTTTTGTCTGTTTATTTTTCTGTACAGGCACTTTACGTTGGCATTTTGCACCACGTCTGCAATATTCACAGCTGGGCAGTGGGAAGCTGCCAACATGGGCATCTGGAAGATGTTCATGAGAAACAGTGGATTCAGAGAGGCTCCAAAGCCCACAAAGCATTACTGGACATTATTCTCAACAAGCATTGGCAGAGGAATATTAACAAATATCTGCGATTCAGGTAAAGAGTGGAACCGTGAATAGTATTCAACCAATTGCACACTGTTGTTATTCATGTATATGATACAAGTGTTTGTGATATCTGTTCAACCAGATCAACAGCAGAACTGGAGTCATTCCAAAACCACATACTCATGTATGCAAGCAAGCGACATGCGTTCACTCCCCCTGTGTATGAGGCAAGAGTTCTTCTGCCAGCTCTAGACTACAATTACCATCGCAATCGACCAACAATGAAAAATTCAGAGGGCAATACAATGCAAGTTTTCTATATGAAATACTGTCTTGGTCATTTGCTGACACTTACTGTTTACATTTCTATTGTGTTCAAATTATTGTGTGTTTGTATGTGTTCAGTTTGTCAGCAAGCATTCTAAGTAGTCACATTTAATTGCTGACATGTGTGTCAT
Source organism: Epinephelus moara (assembly GCF_006386435.1). Taxonomy (NCBI): domain Eukaryota; kingdom Metazoa; phylum Chordata; class Actinopteri; order Perciformes; family Serranidae; genus Epinephelus; species Epinephelus moara. Next base: position 35,494,891 of record NC_065519.1, read on the forward strand.
TACAGCTTCAGACGACAAAAATACCGAAATGCCAGAAGGTACAGCTTGTATGCACTGAAATGTGCGAAAACATATGACTACGTCCCAGACCTACAAGCAAGGATACTGAAAAGGAGAGTCACAAGTGAAGTCGGGATGCCTCGAAGGAGGACACTTCGCCCTGATGATCCTCGAAGGCTCGGCGTTGTGCCCCCTATACCTCCACCTGCCATATCAGAGCTGATGCAAACTCAAGTCAGCAGAGGTCTAGGTATGTGATACACATTTGTATGCCTTTTACTCATGACATTTGCCTTTGTCAGTGTCATACTCGTGGCAAAATACAGATTTCACTAAAGTATAAAGAAGTGTGAAGTGATCTGTGTACTTATGTGAAGGCACTATTTGTCTTCCACAGGATCTGCTGTCCAAGCAGCTGACGATTTGGAGTGACCAGTGACCACCATTCTTCTCCCAGCAGATGGCGCTTCAAAAGCACACATTACTTTTTTTTACATTGTTTTTGTATATACTATTTTTTGAAAATGTCAATAAATCTATACTGCAAACATTTGTACTGCTCATCTGATTATTATACATTGGTGTACATGTATATAATGAAAGAAAATCACAGCATATCCCATACCCCATATCCCAAAATGTTACTGACGCTGCAGGAGTTACTGTACTGTGTATGTCAGTGATTCCATACATTAAGCTAATATAGAAATAAACACAACAAATACATGAAGAACATATTTTTTTTTATTAATTTGTAATAAAGAAATAAATTAGAAAACATGTATGAAATTTAAAGTATGACAAGTCAGGGAGGAAAATAAATATCATTTCAAAACAGTGAAAACTAAACCGAAAACAAAAAAAACCCAATCTGGAAAGTAACTGAAAATAAAACAGACGTAATGAAAGTGGAATTTTTTTGATGCCCTGATGATGAACAGACAGGTGTGTGAGTACTTGAGGTAATGTATTGACATTCCAGAGGGCCAAAAAGGAAATTCAGAAGCCAGGATTGAAACCGGTGTAGTGTCCGGCAGGATCAGGGAACTTATCCCTGATCTTCCAAACACTGCAGCTGGGGATGACACGCCAGTTTCCCGCACCTAGAGAGCCATGCTGCCAGTAGATGTAATGTCTATAGGCAGCATAGCGGTACTCCCGGTTGTCATCTCCAGGCTCCCTGGTTTCACCTAATACCGTAATGTCCACCCTGTACTGCCTATGAATGCGTAAAAAGCCTTCCTCAAGGCAGTACTGGGAGAAGTGTGGTAATAGGCTCACACAGAGTGCGGGCTCCTGGCCACAGCATTTCCTCTCCAGGTCCGTAGGCATCTCCCTACAGTTACCACAGGTACACCATGGAACCCCTGGCACCATGGCTGAAGATGGGGCACCATGCCTGCGCTGATGCATCATCAAGGCATCAAAAACCAAACCGGGCTGCCTCCGGAAGAACTGCCTGGTCAGATCCCTGTGGTCCTCCAGGGTCATCTCTTCAATAAATCTCTGATAAAATAAAGGAAATGAAAATAGATTTAATTTGTGAAATATGACTGATGACATTAGGTTGGAAACATGTTAATGGTATTCTAGATTATGGGCTGCATGTTGTCTACATTTTCTCCAAACATGTCAACTACAACATTATTTTTAAAATATAGCTAAAGTATACGTTCATTTTTTGCAATTATTTATATACATGTAGCCCTGATTTACTGGAGTCTCAAAGACTCACTTTACACCATGGAAATATGATTTCGTGCTGTAGCTACTGATTGCAGTGCAGGTATGAAAATAAATGAACAGTTCTATAACAAAGTTACAAACCTCTGTTAATTCCTCTCTTGTGGATGATGCCATCTCTGCTGTCTGTGCAAGGCTTTTTGTCCTACGAGGCCACCGTCACTTACCCAACGGGAGGGGTGAGCGAGTAAGTGCGAGTGATTGCTGCAATCTAGAATTTGACCACTGATGTCACTGTTACTCACCATTTTTACACACTGAGGCTTTAAACAAACAATTGTGAGTTCAATTTGAATCTTTTGTGTAACATTTTTGATTTTCTGAAGATCTAAGGTAATTCCCATTATAATGTGTTGACACTTTGTGTCAAGAGGAGGGAATGTGGGAATTATTTAGGAATCTTTATTGGGGGGCAATTCTACACACCTTGAGGCCATGACCTTACAGTTCTTAGGGGGAAGTTTCCTGTTATGCTAAACCTTTTATTAGAAGGGGGGGCAATCTCCTTTACGAGTGCAGTTGGTGGGTGTAACCTGGGTTCAAAGCTTTGGAATGGTATGTAGGGTGATCAAGCCTGTTTATTTTGTATTTACACTAATGGACTTTTACTCAGCTTCCTGACATCAGAGACGAATTGGTGACCAACCACTGGGTCACTTCAAAGATAGACCTTCACTCAACTGATAAGCTCTCGACAACCCCCACCTCACCAGATGTGGCTGGAGAGTTTACGACACGTCACAAACTCTGGTAGCGAAACAAAGAGACAGACTCAGCCACATGGTCTGAAAGGTGTTTCAAACGTAACTTTATTATTGGTGTTGGTGTTATCTAGGAAGAAGATTCAAGTTGAGATGCCACTCTGACACCAGGTCCCCTATGGTGCACGTCTGTGTGTACTGTATGCTAATGTGATAACACCCACCTTTCCCTGCGGTTGTCTTTTAAGAGGACAGACAGAAATGCGGATTCCAGGAACCAACATGTTGATTGTAATTTTATGCTTCACCTTTCTTTCTATTTCAGTGCATATACATACACGTGTACATATATATATGATGTTATAACATGATCACCATGTATAACATTTAAATCTGAATTAGTAGTGTCTGTTGACCACTTATTTATAAGTTGGTAATATCCTGTTGCAGACAATGTGTGTTTGGTACCATTCAATAGCAGACAGCACCACGTTTGTAAATATGGAAGCATTAGAAATGTTCTGAGCTTCATTAATTATCTAGGAAGCAATTAAAGTAAATTAAACTTTAAACTAGCAAAGATACAGGAGGGGAGGAGTGAAATGTCCC
>NC_065519.1:35498572-35512876 GCF_006386435.1 Epinephelus moara
TTGGTCTCCTGTGTCAGTAGTTTAGAATAAATGTTTGTCTATAAAGTCGTTGTCTTGGTTTTCTGTAGGATTACATTCAGTCACTTTACGGGTGCAAAGATCCTGGCTATTTGAGCTCTATTTGAATTGACAATTGATAATTAATAATTTCCCCAAAGTGCGTTAAACATTCTTGTCTGATCAGCAAGAGGTGTGGTTTTATTAGTCTGACTATGAAATTATATCGCTGGACGAATAATTAAAGTGGTTATGTTTAATAATTCTTTTTAAAGTCACTTTTTCCTAATATTGAGCTAATCAAACCCTACAGTATTCATGGTGAAAAACGTAGGCACCTGAATAAACTGTTTCAACATGGCGGCACGTGCAGATGTAGCGGCCTCTCTCTCACCTGACAAAACGGTGCTTTCTTCTTTTTCGTCTTGTAAGTCGCTGTGTTTTTGTATGTCTTTGTCATGTCTACCTGTTCCAAAGCGCACATACTGTCGTGAGTTTCTGCTCGACGTCGGCAGAACCACATTTCTGGAGTTAAACTCCGCGTACGTCGGCAGAACCACATTTCTGGAGTTAAACTCCGCGTACACTCTTTGGACAATAAACTGGACTGCAGACGACTGCTACGGACAACTCAGAGGACTATGAGAGACTGCTGTGTTTTTGTGTTTACGGAAACATGGATCAATAACAACGTCCCCGGACCACGCCATTCAGCTCGAGGGGCTAACATGCTACGGAGCGGACAGAGCTCTCGTTGAAGGAGGTAAGACCCGCGGCGGGGGACTCTGTGTTTACATCAATGATGCCTGGTGTTGAGACGCTGTTGTGGTCTGCAAACACTGCTCACTGTTAGTGGAGTTTATGGTTAAGTGTCGTCCTTATTACCTCCCGAGGGAACTCACAGCCATACTACTCGCTGCTGTTTATATCCCTCCAAGCTCCAACAACAACAACAAGGGAGAGGCACTGAACGAACTGTATCAGCACATCAGTGAGCAGCTGACAGCCCACCCAGATGCTTTTCTCATCTTGGCTGGGGATTTCAACCATGCAGACCCAAAGAGTGTGTTTCCCAAAATATACCAACACATAGACTTTCCAACATGGGGTAACAACTCACTGGACCAAGTCTACACCACCCAGAGAGGAGCTTACAAGGCTCTCCCCCTCCCCCACATCGGTGCCTCTGATCACATCACTGTTATGCTAATGCCAACATACAGACCACTGGTTAAAGTCACCAAACCAGTTCGCAAACAGGTACGAGTGTGGCAAGAATGGTCCTCAGAGGCACTCAAGGACTGTTTTAACACCACGGACTGGAATGTGTTTAAACAGGCTGCCACCTACAACAACAACACAGACATCCAGGAGTACACTGACATTGTCACTGCCTACATCACCAAGTGCATTGATGATGTAACAGATTTCAAGACCATCACTGTTCGGGCCAATCAGAAGCCGTGGCTGACAGGGGCGGTCCACAGGCTCCTGAAGGCTCGAAACGCCGCCTTCAAAGCTGGAGACGAGGTGGGCCTGAGGACAGCTAGGGCCAACCTGTCCCGTGACATCAGAGAGGCTAAAAGTCAGTACTTCAAGAAGATAGCCCATCGTTTCAGTGACAGCAAAGATGTACGGAGCCTGTGGAGGGGGATACAGACCATCACGGACTACAAACCCCCACCACAGTCCTGCGACAGTACCACCTCACTGCTGAATGAGCTGAATGACTTCTTTGCTCGCTTCGAGGCACACAACAGAACGCCTGCACAGAAGACCCCACCCCCTCCTGGCGACCAGGTGATGACACTGACCCCGGACAGGGTGAGAATAGCACTTAGTAAGATCAACGCTCGCAAAGCCTCGGTTCCAGACAACATACCTGGCCGCGTGCTGAGGGACTGTGCAGGGGAATTCACAGATATCTTCACAGACATCTTTAACATCTCCCTGAGCCAGGCCGTTGTCCCCACGTGCCTCAAAACCACCACCATCATCCCTGTCCCGAAGAAGCCATCACCCTCCTGTTTCAATGACTACCGCCCAGTCGCACTTACACCCATCCTCATGAAGTGCTTTGAACGGCTGGTCATGGAACACATCAAGTCTGTCCTCCCCCCTCCCTGGACCCCTTCCAGTTTGCATATCGGTCCAACCGCTCGACCGATGATGCCATCTCCACTACCCTCCACACAGCCCTCACACATCTGGACTAAAAAAACACATACGACAGAATGCTGTTCATTGATTTCAGTTCAGCGTTCAACACTATCATCCCCCAACAGCTCATTCCCAAACTGGACTGGCTGGGGCTGAACACCGCGGTGCGCAACTGGCTGCTGGACTTCCTGACCGGGAGACCACAGGCGGTACAGGTCGGCAGCAACACATCCAGCACCACCATACTGAACACGGGGGCCCCCCCAAGGATGTGTGCTGGCCTTGTGGTGTGGACACAACAATCTCTCTCTGAATGTCGAGAAGACGAAGGAGATTGTTGTGGACTTCAGGAGAGTGCACACCCAGCATGCCCCTCTGACCATCAACGGGGCTGCTGTGGAGAGGGTGAGCAGCACCAAGTTCCTGGGTGTGCACGTCACAGAGGACCTCTCCTGGACCAGCAACATCACATCACTGGCCAAGAAAGCCCACCAACGCCTCTACTTTCTCCGCAAGCTGAGAAGAGCCAGAGCCGCGGCCCCCATCATGCAGACCTTCTACAGAGGTGCCGTCGAGAGCATCCTGACCAGCTCCATCACGGTGTGGTACGGTGCCTGCCCCGCGTCCTGCCGTAAGACCCTCCAGCCGGTGCCTGCCCCGCGTCCTGCCGTAAGACCCTCCAGCGCATCAAGAGAGCAGCTGAGAAGATCGTTGGTGCCCCTCTCCCTTCCCTTCAGGACACATACTGTACCCGCCNACCAGCTCCATCACGGTGTGGTACGGTGCCTGCCCCGCGTCCTGCCGTAAGACCCTCCAGCGCATCAAGAGAGCAGCTGAGAAGATCGTCGGTGCCCCTCTCCCTTCCCTTCAGGACACATACTGTACCCGCCTCACCCGCAAAGCCCTCTGCATTGCTGGTGACCCCACCCACCCGTCACACAGCCTCTTCAGCCTGCTGCCATCAGGGAGGAGACTGCAGAGTCTCCGGGCCAGGACCAGCAGACTGAAAGACAGCTTTTTCCACCAAGCTGTCAGGATGCTTAACTCTCTCCCTGCTCTGCCCCCCCCCCCCCCCCGGCCCTCGCCNCCAAGCTGTCAGGATGCTTAACTCTCTCCCTGCTCTGCCCCCCCTCCCCTCTCTGCCCCCTGCCCACTCAATCGCTGGACGACGAACCCCCTCCCCCCATGAACACTGAACTCTGAACTATACATGCACACATACACTTTATCCAGTTCATAAGCTCAATTTGCACTACTGATCTGTTTCTCATATTGCACTGTCGCTACCACTGTGCCTTTTTACGTTTTTAGAGTATAACTCTTTTTAGCTCAGGTTTTATGTATGCCTCTACTTATTATATCTTATATCTTATATCTTATATTTTATATTGGCATGTTATGTCAAGTGTACTGTCTGCACCGAGGGTCTGAAGAGAAAAGCAATTTCGATCCTTCTGCACCGAGGGTCTGAAGAGAAAAGCAATTTCGATCCTCTGTATGTCCTGTACATATTGTATAATTGACAATAAAGCTGACTTTGACTTTGACTTTTTATAATCAAACAAATCTTACATATGTAATGGTGGAGAATGCAAACCCTAAATGAATCATATCAATCAAACTTTTCATACAAAATGGTGGAGAATGTCGGCGAGCATTTATTTAATAAATGCTGCCACAGAATAAATTATAAATTATGTAACAGTCAATATTTCCTACAGGTATAAAAGTCTGTGCATCCTTCAGGTTGACAGAGAACCCTGCTACTCTCTCCGTGCACACGCAATAAAGAACCTTGATTCCTCACACCGAGTCCATCGCTTCTTCAGAGAGGAGAATTTCCCTAACAGCTACACATTCATCCAATTTGTAAGCCACTCAAACCTACAATGGACAGCCCATTAACACTTGAGGCAAATGCAGACTTAAAGTGATAGTTAAAGAAAAAGGGCACAACCTCATGTTTGCCGTAGTTCCAGAGGGATGAGTCACTGCTAGGTGACAAAGCATGTGAAGGGGATTCACCACATCAACAGTAATGCACCAAACAGCATAATGTCAATAGTGAACCAGTATCCAGACATCTTTAAAGGTGTTTGGTGTCCTGCAGTTCACCTATAAGATACAGCAAAAAGAGGATGCCCAGCCAGTTGCCCATGCTGCGCGACAGGTTCCGGCACTACTACAAGACAAGCTGAAGGAGGAACTAGACTAAATTATATCACTGGAAGTAATAAAGAAAGAGGAGGAGCCCACAGAATGGGATGACTCAATGGCATGCGTCAAGAAACAGACTAGTGATCTATGTGTATTCATGGGTCCAAAAGACTTTAATGCCAACATAAAGAGAGCATTTCCAGATTCCCACCAGGGATGAAATAACAAGTGAAATGGCAGGTGCAAGGTTCTTCAGTAAATTGGATGCATCCAAGTGATTTTGGCAGCTGAAGCTGTACAAAGACAGCACTAAATACTGTACATTCAATATTTCATTTGGCCATTACTCTTTCCAGAGACTGCCTTTTGGAATCTCCTCTACTCCTGAGGTCTTTCACAAGATTATGGAGCACATCATAGAAGGCATTAATGGGATCTGGGTGTATGTGCATGACATTGTGCTTTGGAGGTCCATGCTGGAGCAGTACAATGACAGGCTAACTGAAGTGTTGCAACACATCTAAAAGTATGAATTAAAGCCAAGCAGAGCACAGTGTCTGTTTGGTGTGACTGAAATCACATATCTGGGAGACAAGCTGTCTGGAGCAGGTGTTGTGCGAGATAAGGACAAAGTGAAAGTAACAATGGAGGTGCCCAGGCTTTAAGATATAAAAGTTGTGTAAAGAGTGCTGGCAATAATAAATTTCATTGGCAAATTCATTCCAAACCTGTCTTCAAAAACATCTGAGACAGCTGTTGCATGATGAATTTAAGTTCAACTGGACTGAAAGTCATGAAAAAGAATATTTGCAGCTGAAAACTACATTCACAACGGAGCCAATGAAGGCATGCTATGATCCATCCAAAAAGACAAAGATATCCACTGACTTATCAAAATCGCTCATTTATCGCCTACGCATCAAGAATGATGACTGCAGTTGAATGTCACTACATTCAAGTTATGTAGTGTTAAGGACTTGTGTAAGGATTTGAGAAATTCCACAGCTGTCTATGGCTTACCAACAGAGACAGACCACAAGCTATTAATAGCCATCATCAAGAAAAATCTCAGCGAGATGTCACTGTGAATCCAAAGACTGATGACAAAGCTACAGCGTTATGACTTTAACCTGATCTGCACACCAAGTAAGCACATTGTGCTTGCTGATGCTCTGTCCCGAGCCACAACACACAGTGAAGCGCACAGTGAGAGCTCCACAGAGACTGATGTGAATCTCTTTGTGACCCTGATCACTAAATCACTACCCGTATCTGACATACAATCCAAGCAGATCGCAGCTGAAACAGAGACAGACACATACCCACAGAGAGTCATTAAGAATCTGAATGAGGGTTGCCCTACAGATGAATATCAACAGTGCTATGACATCAGAGCAGAGCTGAGTGTTGTCAACAGGCTTCTGCTTAGAAGGAACAGTGTTGTCATTCCTCAGTCACTGAGACCAGAGATGCTGAAAAGACTGCACCAGGGACACCTCGGCAGGGAAAATGCAAGAGGGAAGCAAGAACAGTTGTTTATTGGCCAGGAATAAACGCAGACATCAACAGAATGGTCTCAAGCTGTGAGACCCATCTGAAGCATCAGGCAAAACAGCCAAGTCTATGGCAACAACAGACTTACCAGACAAGCCCGAGCAGAAAGCTGGGACTGATCTGTTCCACCAGGTAAAAATGACCTACTGGTGATTGACTATCTTTCAAACTATCCAGAGATGGCACTACTTCCCAGCATGTCTGCTACCTTTGTTATCTGACTCATTAAGTCAATATTTGCAAGACATGGAATCCCTAAGGTTGTCTTTAGTAACAACAGACCCTGCCACAGCTGCAGAGAGTTCTAGGACTTTGCTGAGGAGTATGACTTTTGACATGTGACCTCAAAGCCCTTGTATGTCCAGTCAAATGGTAAAGCAGAGAGAGCCGTTCACATCGTTATTCACTTGAAAAATCACAAGACATAAGCTCAGAGCCATATCTAGCTCTACTGAGTTACCAAGCCTCACCACTGTAACATGGCAAGTCTCCTGCTGAGCTTCTGAAGGGACGTAGTCTACACACCACTCTCCCCTACACAGCACGACAAAAGAAGCACAAAGAGGTGAGACAGAAACTAAAACATCTTCAAAAGAGACAAGTAGATAACTATATCAAGTTATTAAGAAATTAAGTTCCACTGGCCAGACATGACACACCTGGAGTAAAAAAGCTACGGTTCTGGAGGAAACAAGTCAGAGATCCTACATTATCAAAACAGAGGGTGGTCAAAGGAGGAATCATAGGAGTTTGTTGAAAACACAAGAGACATTGCAAGAGCACACAGAAGGAGAAGATCCAGCTGTCACAGCATCAGCTGAGCCACCACAAACTGTCCCAGATAACAGCAGATCAGCTAAGCAGACACACATTACCTGTGCTGAGAAAACCTATGCATCATGTTAAAGCACCTGATAAACTGAATCTTTAAAACAAAGGAACTGAACTGGAAGAAAGAATTTAAATCAAAATGTTACACTTTAACAAGAGCAAGTTGTTCATGTTTGACAATACTGTGTTACACCTTGAAGTTGCAAGATTGCAGTTTAATGTTGCTAGATGAATAGTGTCTGTGTAGTGATGGGAGTCATTAATACTTCCAGCCACTAGGTGGCAGCAAAAGCTAGCGTTCCTCCTGTCAGCTGCATTTCATAGTCATATGAGAAGACTACACATGATGCTGTATGTAAATTACAAGCTCCGCTGCAGACCTTATTAAACGTCTGTGTTCACCAAACCCACATTTCTTTATATGTTTTATGAAACCATAAAACCTTTACTATCATTGCAATAACTGTTTTGTCTCTCCCATGCTGCTCCAGTCGTCTAGTGTGTCTGTTGTTTTAGACATTATCACCTCTGCCTTGAAGATAGTATGCAATATGGTTTGTGCTAGAAAAGAAAGCACTTACCTCTCTCACAGGTGCGTGACCAGTAGCCAGTGCCAGTGCAGTCGCAAATGAATCGATTCCAGCCTTCTTTGCAGACACCTCGGTTCTTACACGGGTAGCTCTCACACTGCTTGCCTGGTTGCTTGTTGCATGAGGGTTTGATGCCAGCACCATTTTGTGCCTCAGCAATCTGACGGATGTCTTTGCTCCGACCATCAATGAAAAGGTCACGGATACAGCCCACATAGCCATAGTTGAGCATCGCCGTCCAGAGCTCGGTGGGCAGGATTAGGTTGGTGCGGTCATTGGGAAGCCCACCCAAGTACATGTCACCCTCCAAGTCCAGAATCTCGCTCTCACCACTGGCTGTGAATGGGGTCCTCCTGCTGTTTACAGAGATGGTTCCTGTGGTGGGAATGGCGGGAGTAGAGATTAGGTACAGGGCTGCATTGATACCAACAGTACCATTGATACTAACACTGACTTCAGGCTATTTACATTTGTGCTATTAAGAAAAGTCAACCAATCTTCAGCATCAACAAGTCAGGACTTTGGTCCATTTCTTTTTTTTGTAAAGGCAATTCTTGTACCAAGTAATTAAAAAAAAAATTGTGATTTTTAAAATGTAAAGAAAAGGGTGATTTAAACTCTATTAGAGCTAGTACACCTCACTGATTCACCAACACAACTGACCTGAGCGTCCATCTCTCTGGATATCCACATGATACCAGGCACCATCATTGACCTTTGTCTGCGTGGCTTTCACCTTGATAGTCCCTGAGCCCATGTCCAAAAGAAGGTAAAGGCTGCCATCCAGCAGCTCTACTGCAAAGAAATCCACCTGGACAAGGTAAAATAAACAACATATCAATAAAAGATTAGCAATCAATAAAGGTTTAAAGTTTTGTTGCAGAAAAAAAATGCAAGATGTGGTTCTTGTCTGTGAATAACTGATTTCCAGGAAAGTGGCATGCAAACTGAGACCTAAGAAAAGGCTGGACATGTGACAAATACAATACAGTATTGAATGTGTGCCATTAAAGAGCAACCTAAAAGCAGCTAAAAATCTTATTTTGCTAACTTGTGGTAGGAACTTCTCATGTTGCTGCAGTGATGTAGAAGTACACAGTGTGACATCACCATAGGGTATGGGCACACTTCTTTTCTAAAATTGAAAAGTTTAGAGTTTGTTTGTAGTCTGACCACACATGGCTAAGTATGGTCAGAGGGAAAACAGACTTTAGACTTTAAACCAGAGAGATCAGCAAATTACGGTTATTGAAAAGTTACAGTTTAAGTATCACAAATCTGACTTCTAAATTTTACAACAAAAAACATTGATGTGAGATCATATTGGCACTAATTGTGAGGGCAAAGTACAGGCTTTATTTTACAAGTCCACTTATCTGGACCAGTGGAAGCACCTAGGGAAAACAACCCCTCAAAAGGTCACAAGATAAATATGAAGTAGTCAAGAGATGATTAACAGGATAGAAAACTATTGAAAAAAAAATTCTAATACATGTCTGATGTCTAATATCTGATACATTTGTACAAATTTACATACCCCAAAAACATTTGAATGAAACAATCTGACAAGGGAACATCCCTCTGTGGTCAGTCTAACATAGCCAGACCTTATCTCGCACTGTGCCAAGAGTGAAGAAAGGTCTGACTGAACCCATTATAATTCTGCACTAAAGGAAAAAAAATGCTCTGGGTTGTTTCCATCCATCCATCCATCCATTTTCATCCGCTTATCCAGGGCTGGGTCGCAGGGGCAGCAGGCCGAGTAAAGCACCCCAGACATCCCTCTCCCCAGCAACGCTTTCCAGCCCCTCCCGGGGGACCCCAAGGCATTCCCAGGCCAGACGAAATATGAAATACCTCCAGCATGTTCTGGGTCTACCCCGGGGCCTCCTACCAGTAGGACATAGATTTGGAGGTGCTGACTCTCATCCCAACTGCTTCACACGTGGCTGCAAACCACCCCAGTGCATGCTGGAGGTCACAGTGTGATGACGGCAACAGAATCACATCATCTGCAAAAAGCAGTGATGCAATTCTGAGGTCCCCAAACTTGACCCCTTCCTCCCCCCAGCTGCGACTCAAGATCCTGTCCATGAAAATCACAAACAGGATTGTTGACAAGGGACAACCTTGGCGGAGGCCAACACCCACCGAGAACATGGTTGACTTTACACCAAGTATTCGGACACAGCTGTTGTTTGTATTTCTTTAAACCAATCATAATCATCCTGAATGACAAATCCAGGGTGCAGTGATTGTGCCCTTGCAAAATAGTGTTGGAAGAGAACTTGTTTTGGTGGAACATTTCTATTTGGATGTTGAGCCCTCACATTAACATGGCTAAATCCCCACAACAGAAAATGTAATATTAAGCAAAAGGATATTTTAGCATGTGGATCACTTGTTCAGAGGTTGCTGTTGTTTTCTTAATGCACGGCAGTAAATTAAAGTGTGGAGTGTCATGTAGCGATGTGGATTATCAAAACAAAATGCAGGAAGCCTGTTATCATCTGAAATTGGCAGGCAATGACAGGTTTATTCCTACATTCTAAATCCTGTGAGCCAGACTACTCTCTAGTGAGCCTGCCTGTGACTCATTGGCATATGCAACCTGTCATTAATAAACATTATTTTACTGCGATAGGCCACAAGCCAAACAATTTGGAACCCACTCCTCTAAACAAATTCTGATGATGTATGATGCCTGTGAAGGCTCTCAGTCATGCAGGTCATATAAGTATAAAATGCAACTAGCTTTGCTATTTTGTCTTAAAGACATCTTGCCAGTCATCCAAGAGGTTTCATTAGTTTTTCTAAACAGCAAGTTTGGTTGCCTTTGACCTAATAATCTCAGATGTCATTAGGATGGCATGTCTGAAAGCAAAATTGAAATTAGCATGTAATCTCGGAGATAACAGACAGACCTTAGTGTTCTTCTGGCTGCGGGCAGTATCTTTGCGCTCCTGAGGTTTGCCATGGGTGAAGAGGATGAGACCGTTGGGCTCAGTTGTGCGGAAATCGAAAGAGATGGATCCCATCCGTTTGGTGTTCCACTTTGGGAGGCTGATGTAGGCCTCCGGAGTCTCAAAAGAAATGGGGTCCAGAGTTGCCACATTCTCACACTTGTAGGACACCTCACCCTGGATTTTCATCTTAGGGTCCACAATGCGAGCCAGGCGGGACAACTCAAGTCGAATGTCATTGTTTTTATACACCACCTGTGATGGACAAGGATAGTATTATAATTATTCTTCTATTCTGGTATTATCAAAGATACTCCTGCCACTTAACCAAGTACTTCTGGTAACACTTTAAATAAAGTGGGGATTAACAATGGTTAATACAAGCTGCTTTTTCATTTTCCTCATTGCACAAGCAAAGATCTAAAAATAACTAGAAAAGTTATTAGTGTTCTCAGGATAAATGTGATGCACAGTTGTGGAAATTATTTTTCATTCATGCTTATATATATTCAAAAGCCTGTCTACTGAGACTTAGACCGTACAGTATGACAGTGGTTCACCACGTCACCAAAATCCACCACTGGATTCAATTGACAGGTCTTTAATTCATAGATTAACACCTGACAAAAAACAACAGTTTATCAGACTATATTTGATATAATGTGATAAGTGATGTAACGTTATCTAAGCAGATAAAACAAAATAGAGTAACCTAAACAACTATCATAACATATAAACTAGTAATTTAAGCAAGCATTTCAGTAGTGATGGACATTAACTATTATTCTGTCACTTTAGAATCAGCATCATCCCTGCACTGCATTATTTCCACAGTACCAGCATGGCACACTTAGGTTCGTTTGCATTTTAATTTTTACATCCAGGAGTTGTTGTGTGTATCAGCCAGGCACGAGGCCAGCAACAGGCATGGGCAGCACTGGCCTATGCACATTGCTCACCCAGCCAAGTTAGATCAAAATACATTTTGTAACAATAAATGTTAAAATATATACACTAGTCCCCAAAATATAATCGGTTTCTAAGGTTGAAACACAGTCCTTTCTAAGTTTCCTTCATCCAGCTTGGTACCAGTATTTTCAGGCAATGCAATATTAATGCCTCTTGTTGTAAGGTAACAGCACTGTATCTACAATTTCATTAAAGTAAAAAACAGAACTGCTGCCTGGATTATGTTCAAAGATAATGTTTCTTTGAGTTAATGAAACACTACATTTTTGTTCCATGCTGGTTTCACAAGGAACTGGTCGGGTGCACAGCGAACATAGAAGGTGCAGGACTATGACACCAGAACCCCAGGTTTCCATGCAGACTCCTCTCTGTGGTTGCGTTTAAGAACCAAAAGCACTTTGGTTAAGGTGAGGGAAAGATCGTGATTAATAAAAAAGGGTAGTTCTAATAACAATAACAACTAGAACTGCAAGCAGTTATGAACGGGGGCCAAGCCCCCCCGTGCGACTCGGTCCCCGAGTCCCGCGGAGCCCATGGAAGTTGTCCCCGAAGGACGACGGGCTCTGAGCGAGCGCATGTTTATGAATGTGTCATTTAAAATGTGGAAGTTACAGGCAAAACTGCCTTTGCATCCGTTATAGCGCCACCTATAGACCGATTTGCGACGAATTTGGCACAAAGCCTCTGGATGACCTCGGGAACAAGTAACTTAAGTTTGATGTTGAAAGCATCTACTTTGAGCGAAATATCTTAAGTTTGATGTTGAAAGCATCTACTTTGAGCGAAATATGAAACAATATGTGTTTTTTAGCAAAAAAGATTGTTTGGTTGTAACAAGCGCATTTTTTGGAGTGCCAAAATTCTTTTGATAACTTTTCATCAGACACATCTGGAGATTCTATGTGCAAAGTTTCAGGCAAGTGGCACTTAAAATGTAGGAGGAGTTCGAAAAAGTAGGTTTTGGACATGTGGCGAATTAGCAAAGAGAATGTGCAGCAGAAGTGGGCGGGGCCTGTGTCAGACAACCCAGCTCTCTCCAGGGAACACATGGAGATAATGTTTGTGAAAGTGTCATTTAAAATGTGTAAGTTGCAGACAAAAACGCGTTTGCATCCGTTATAGCGCCACCTAGGGGAGTACATGTGCAATTTTTGGTACGGAAGATCTGTGTCCTATTCTATATGTACCCTTAAAATTTCAAAGCCCTCAGCATAATAGTTTGGCTGAAATTAATGTTTGTTGTTTATCTTGTAATAAGCCACGCCCACATTGACCAGTCATGACCACCTTCAAGATATGACCTCAGAATTGGCCCTACATCATACCAACCGAATTTCGTAGAAATCGGTGCAGCCGTTCAAGAGATATAAACTTACCATATTTGTAGCGCCCCCTAGTTGCCAAAATTCATCAAATTCGGCTCATACCCTCACAGTCTTATGCCAACCAATGATCTCAAATTTGGTGTTGATAGCATTTAGTTTGACCGAGATATCTAACAGTTTGCATTTTTATAGCTAGCTATAGAAGTTTGTTTGTTAATAATTTGCGCATTTTTTGACCGAATAAAATTCTTTTAATAACTTAAGATCAGGTCCAGTGGAAGAGTGTATATGTCAAGTTTCACGCAGATTGGACAAAATCCCAAGGAGAAGTTCGAAAAAGTAGGTTTTCCAGTTTTCGCGATTTTGCGAAAAAACTTCCTAGGCGCAAGTGGGCGTGGCCTATGGTAAAGTGATTCAGCTCTATTCAGGGAAGCTGGGGATACAAGATTTTTGAATGTGCGACATACGGTGTGGGAGCTATGGGCAAAAACGCATTGGCCTAGGTTATAGCGCCCCCTGCAGGCAGATATACATAGTTTTTTGCGTCTGAGGTACGTGCAGGGGTCTGGACCACCCCTCCAAATTGCATCGCCGTCCCTTGCATGGTTTAGCCTGCAGCACCACTTTTACCTACGGAAGAATAAAAATAAAAATCTTTACAAAAACAATAGGGTTCCTAGCACCGCTGGTCGTAGGAAACGCGTCTGCTTGCATACGCGTTCCCTCGGCCCCTCGGGCATGGCCCCCTAATAATATTAATAATAAGGCTGTAGTCACTAATATGGGAATAGTGTATTGCAAGATTGCCTATTTTGGAATGAAATACATTGTCAGTGAACATTTTGCTGAAATGTTCAATATCAACATTTTTATATCTTGCCAGGTAGCCAATGATAATCAGCCACATTCCCTCACCCCCTCATGTTAATAGAAAATGTACAGTAACTCACTTAGCATTAAACTTCCCTCAAATGTATTTACATTATTTCTAACAGACCGGGGTGCTTGAAACATGGTTTTCACATTATCATTTTACAAATTGCTGTTATGAAAATATTGATAGTAGTTGTACTGCCCTCACCGAGGTGTAGCAACCCTAACTAGGCAGTGAGTTGAACTCTCATATAGTCTTGATTGGAGCTTTATTCAATTTCTCACATGTGATGACAATGAGACCATGAGACATTGCTTGAGACTAGATCTGTGCCCGTACTAAGACCATATAGAGATGGGCTATATTGAAGACTACAGAGGAGAGTGAAACTAGAAGAGAAAACAAAGAAGAAATACAATTAGCTAAGTCTCCAGCTACTATTAACATTCCAGTGTGTAAACTTTCTTCAATCACATCAGAACCTCAAGTTGCTATTTTTACATTAGCGTGTTACAGCAGGTAAGTGCCTAGCATAGTACAGCAATCGCCGAGACTAGTTTCACATTTTAACTTGTTATGTCCTTGTTTTTAACTGCATGTTTCCAGAAATATTCATAAATTTACATCAAACTAAAGAATATTAATACATACAGCCGATGCCTCTGCTGGAGTATCAAACATGAAAGATGGATGACTGATGATTCTGTTGAGTCAGCAAAGTTCACCAGCCTGCTATGTTCAACATGGCTGCATCCCAAGTCTCTTAATTGTATACTGCTAACTCCTAACTCCTGACTTGAACCGGAAGTCGTTCGGGGTCCGCCATCTTTAAGGCCGTCTCATGTCTCTTATTCCTGCCAGTAAGGAGTTAGCGTTAGGCGTTA
>NC_065519.1:35513315-35516905 GCF_006386435.1 Epinephelus moara
TCAGTTGCTCTTCCTGAGGTTTCTACCGTTTTTTTTCCCCGTTAAAGGGTTTTTTTGGGGAGTTTTTCCTTATCCGCTGCGAGGGTCATAAGGACAGAGGGATGTCGTATGCTGTAAAGCCCTGTGAGGCAAATTGTGATTTGTGATATTGGGCTTTATAAATAAAATTGATTGATTGATTGATTTATCATTCACATATCACAGACTGTGATAAATAAAAAATAAATCCATCCAACATTTATTATATAGGTAAATCATAATTCATGGGGTTTTTTTTTTTTCATTATAGTAACAGTGACTTAATGTAAATAAAATGGCAAAAAAATTGTTAAAAATCCTCAAAAGGAATGAATATTTGATATGTATAATCTGAGTAGAAGTTGGTTAAAATATTTAAGCAAAAAATTGTAGAGAAATATATTAATATTTAATATTGTTATGGTTGTTCACACCGTCCCGAAGGGGACAGGTGTGATTATTTTATAAGGGGGCCCGCACGGTTAAAAAGTAAAGGCTTCTTATGAAGGTGGTGTGAGCTTATATTTTGAAAGTTGTAGACATAAGCCATGTGACCTAATGAAACTTTGACATGTGTGATGATCAAACAACACATCCATATTCATTTGAAATCATGTGACCTAGTGGAAGCATGATTGCTGTGTACTGGCTGCTTTGAGGATATAAGTAACATCAGGCAGACACAAATATATTCAAATTAATTTCAGTGGAGAAACTGAGCAGGACAACATGTATTTGATCGTGGAATGCTGCAGCACAGTTTTAGCTACAGATTTGATGAAAATTCTGAATGAGGCAAAAGAGTGTGACCTGGAGATCTTGTATTTACATGTTTTTGCTATCAGGCATTCATTAAGGAAAATGTAGGAATGAGACACATGAGCTGGTCAATTTGGTCAATGTTACCCTGTCAGGTGTGTGTGACAACACACACACACACACACACACACACACACACACACTTGTGGCTTGTGTCTGTCAGAGTGAAGCTTTTGTTATGCTAATTAATGACAGCTGCAGCTGAGAAAGAGACTGGGTGACAACAAAATGGCTTGAAAGTTTCTCGAACTAGTCCTTCCAGTTCCCAAACCGTGGGTCCGATCTTCATTCTGAAGGCATCACCAGATAGATAAACTTGTTGTGAACGCAGAAATGGGACCTTAGTCACAAGTTTACGATGTGTTGGCCCTCATCTTTTCTTACAGAGATCATCATGAGGATTTGTGTGCTGCACCTTAGAACGCTTCTAAAATCCAAACCATTATAGTAATGACAAAGTCCTTCACAAGTAATGTTCACCAGAGGTAGAGTGGTCATGTGTGCGAGTTTGTAACCGATAGGATAAATGGTGTAGGAGGAAATATTTTTTGAGAGAGAGAATTTGTGAAAAATCACATCTTACTCTCTTGAAAGGGCAATAGCGCACTTCCTGTTGGATATAGGTCAGTAGTTACGACGCGTGATTTGTAGGTCTTGATGACACGAACGAGCCAGTTTTGGTTTGGTCTTTCTACGGGATTCCTACCGGTCACAGCGGGCATTTTAGTGTGTCTACGTGGCACAAAAACATCAGGAGGTTTTGTAAGACATCACCTGGAAGATGCCTTAAAATCCAAACCATTCGAGTAATAAAAAAGTTATACAGAATATCTGATTAGGATGATCTGTCATGTGTGCGAGTTTAAAGCCAATACGATAAACGGTGTAGGAGGAGTTGATTTTTTAAGGAATTTTTAAAAAGAGCATTTTTGAGGCGAAATCTTACTTTGAAAGGGAAATAGCTCACTTACGGTTGGGTTTAGGTCAGAGGTGTGAGCGCGTGATTTGTAGGTCTCGATGAGATGAACACGGCAGTTTTGGTTTGATCTTTCTACGTCATTTCTACAAGCCGCAGCGGCCATTTTAGTGTACCTAGGTGGCTAGGTGACGCTAGAGAGGCCATTTTGGCACTTTTGGGGTTAATTTTTTCATTTCCTAAAATTTCTCGCCAGTCCTGACATGCGTGCCAATTTTGGTGCGTTTTTGTGCATGTGTAGGGGGTCAAATTGCGGTTCAAAGGTGCGGGAGAAAGAAAGAATAATAATAATAAAAGCTGCAAGCAGCGTTGGGCGGGACCTCGCACTCGCGCCCATTTCGGCCCTCAGCATATGTCGTCACTGTGAATTGTCAGCGCGTGATTTGTATGTTGAACGCGTCAGTTTTGGTTTGATGTCTCTACGACATTCCTACAGGCCACAGCGGCCATTTTAGTGTGCCTAGGTGGCGCTAGAGAGCCCATTTTGGCACTTTAGGGGTTAATTTCATGATTTTCTAAAATTTTTCACTGGTTCTGATATGCGTGCCAATTTTGGTGAGTTTTTGAGCATGTTTAGGGGGTCAAATTCCAGTTCAAAGAGGCGGCGGGAGAAAGAAAGAAATAATTAAAGCTGCAAGCAGCGTTGGGCGGGACCTCGCACTCGTGCCATTGTCGGCCTCCAGCTGATGTCGTCATTGTGAATTATTTAGAAATATCAAACACAGTTGCCACAAACATCAAAAAATCCTTACAGAGCTGAACGTTTTGATGTTTGAATGCTTTCTGTTGCTGTAGGTATGTAGAAGTGATGTCACAATATGCAAATTAGATGAGTGAATTTATTCCCATCAGATTCCTCTTCCTTTATTTTGAGGAAGAGACAACAATAACAGCACAAAACAAAAGAAATGTACTGTGTAAATATGTTCAAAATGCTGTTTTACTGATATTAATGAAATCCAATATGGCTGCCACCTAGTTATGCCACAATATGCAAATTAGATGAGTTAATTTACTCCCATCAGATTCCTCTTCCTTTATTTTGAGGATGAGATGACAAAAACAACACAAAACAAAATAAATCTACTGTGTAAATATGTTCAAAATGTTGTTTTACAGAGATTTATGAAATCCAATATGGCCGCCGCCTAATGACGCCACAATATGCAAATTAGATGAGTTAATTTACTCCAATGGCAAACTTTGGGTCATGATGAATATTTTTGTCATTTACAGTATGCCTTTATCTCTCACCACTTTCAAGCCACAGTCTTTTGAAATGTTGAAATGAAAATGGAATATTTTCCTCAATACACTCTGGCACCTAAAGGGTTAAAATGGAGAATGTGCCCCTGTCATGTCTGCATGTAAGANCGCCTAATGACGCCACAATATGCAAATTAGATGAGTTAATTTACTCCAATGGCAAACTTTGGGTCATGATGAATATTTTTGTCATTTACAGTATGCCTTTATCTCTCACCACTTTCAAGCCACAGTCTTTTGAAATGTTGAAATGAAAATGGAATATTTTCCTCAATACACTCTGGCACCTAAAGGGTTAAAATGGAGAATGTGCCCCTGTCATGTCTGCATGTAAGATGTAGACACGCACACACATCATGTTTCTGTGAGTTTGTGTGTGACAGCGGTTGCCATGTGCACCTGGCAGAAGAGCAGAGACAGACAGAGACAGAACACAGAGAAGAGACCTGTTTTAGTGGAGATTTAACTCCTCGAACAAGTTCTTCCCATTCCCAAACCGTTGATAAAGTTA
>NC_065519.1:35520716-35549340 GCF_006386435.1 Epinephelus moara
CCATCATCATGTCCAGCAAGTTTGAAGCTGCTGAGATCAAGTATGTGGGTGGGAGAGCCGTTCGAAATTCGATGGCAAGAAAACGAAAAGTCGCCAAAATTTGTCACGCCCTAGCGGCCACACCCCTTGACATAGAGAAAAGCTTTTAATAACTTTTGATCAGCATGTTCTCAGGATGGTCTGTACCAACTTTGAAGTTGATCAGACAAAATGCCTAGGAGGAGTTCGTTCAAATTTAAGTTGTGGAAATCGCCGTAACAAAAAAATTCAAAACAAAATGGCGACTTCCTGTTGGGATTTCACCATGACGTTAATAGACTTTTTTGTCCGTCTGGGTATGATACATGTGTGTACCAAATTTCGTTTGCCTACGACAAACTTACCCCAATGGGGAGGGGTTTTTGAAAATTTGTAGGGGGCGCTATTTCAGCATTTTGCGTCGACCATGTGCAACCGCCCAAAAATATTGAATTTCGGATGTGGCCGGACAAATGTGGAAAGTTAGAAGCATTTTGAAATTTGGGAAAGGGGCGAAATTGGGACACAAAGTCGGGTAAAGAATAATAATAATAATTAAAGCTGCAAGCAGAGATTAAAGGGCCCTCGCACCACACAATTCAGCTGAATTCAGAGAACACGTAAATAGAAGGTTTAACAATGTTCGACATATTATGTGGGAGTTATTAGCCAAAAACGCTTTTGCATTGAAAATAGCGCCACCTGCTGGTCATTTTTGGTGTGTGAGTTACAGGGGCCAGTCTATTTGCTTGCAGCATTCACACCCAATAAAGAATTTTGGTAGAAGAAGAACATAGGTTGTGAATGCTTTTAGCATTCACACCCAATAATTAAAGCTGCAAGCAGCTGTGATCGGGCCCTCGCTCCCCCATGCAACTGCGGGGGCCTGAGGCACACGGGGGCTGTGGCGTGAAGCGAGGAAAAACCTGGAAGGAGCGAAAAAAAGCAATGTTTCGTTCATCCACCAGGTGGCGCTACGAGCGTAACCAGATGTGGCCAGGTGCGTTCAGGGGTGGACCCTCATCACACGTGAAATATCGAGCAAATCGGACAATGCATGAAGGATTTATACCAAGTTGATGTTCCGTGGCGAAGGATGAAAAGTCGCCACTGCCTCCGCGGCAGCCTGCATCATGACAGGACATGTGTGTCACTGTGGAGATTCATCAACTTGATCGTTATGTGGCCACAAAATGTAGTTGATCAGGTCAGGAGCTTGAGGTTGGTGTTTGTCAGTGTAGAAGATGGCATTTCCTGTTTCTACAAGGGGGCGCCATAAGCAAGATTGCCATCGAACATATGGAGGCGTTGAGGGTGGGGCTCTTTTCATGTACAGACATTTTGAAACAGTTTGGATGAATTATGTGGGAGAGAGAGCTGCTTGAATATGCATGGTGATGGATCAAAAATGGCAGCACCATAGCAGCCACGCCCTTTGACCTACAGACATGCAGAGCACAACTTTTGATCAGCATGGTCTCTGGATGATCTGTAAAAAATTTGTATTCGATTGGATGAAATCCCTAGGACTAGTTCTTTAAAATACAACATGTGGAAATCATGCCAAAATGACAAATCAAAATCAAAATGGCTGACTTCCTGTTTGGAGTAGACCATTGGTGCCAGAGACTTTTATGTGCGTCTGGACAACATACACATGTGTACCAATTTTCATGTTCCTACTTAAAAAAAAATCCTATGGGGAGGGGTTTTTGAAAATTTCAAGGAGGGGCTATAGAGGCATTTTGTCCCCCTCATGGGTGACGCCCCTATCAGATGTAAGAGCTCGCCATTCTTGACCTGTGTATCAATTTTCATGAGGATATGAAGTCGCTGAAGTCATCAAAAAGCCAAACGTATTTGTTGGCGAGGGAGGCGCCATAGTGGCCATGCCCCTTGACATAGAGAAAAGCTTTTAATAACTTTTCATCAGCATGTTCTCAGGATGATCTGTAGCCAATTTGAAGTCGATCGGACAAAATCCCTAGGAGGAGTTCGTTCAAATTTAAATTGTGGAAATCGCTGTAATGAAAAAATTCAAAACAATATGACTTCCTGTTGGGATTTTACCATGACGTCATGAGACTTTTTTGTGCGTCTGGGTATGATACATGTGTGTAACAAATTTCGTTTGCCTACGACAAACTAACCCCAATAGGGAGGGTATTTTGAAAATTTGTAGGGGGCGCTATTTCGGCATTTCGCGCCGACCATGTGTAACCGCCCAAAAATATCGAATTTCGGATGCGGCCGGACAAATGTGGACAGTTAGAAGCATTTTGAAATTTGGGAAAGGGGCGAAATTGGGGCACGAATTGTCGCAAGGATAATAATAATAATAATAATAATAATAATAATAAACAGCACAATTTCAATAGGGTCCTCGGACGACTTCGTAGTTGCTCGGGCCCTAATAATAAACAACGCGATTACAATAGGGTCCTTCGCGGACGACTTTGTCGTCGCTCGGGCCCTAATCATAAGAAACGCTCCAAAAACAAGATGGACTTCGTCCTTCGGCCGAGGTCCCTAATGATGCTCATCACAGTGACAGTGGCAGAGCTACAGACCGTTCTTTAATTGCGACAAACTTCGGCAAATGACTCAGTAACAATGGTAATACATGCAAAAGTGTGTGACCAAAGTCATGACGGCGGGGGGTGGGGGTTACTGCTTTGATCAGCGAATATAATGGGACTTGGGATGTATGCCAAACGCTGGCTCCATTATGCAGTAGATCCAGCTGTCGCGCGGTCACCAGAATAGGACGTCCCTTTACGTGACGCTTCAGAGTAAGGCTGTCTCATGTTTCTTAATCAGCAATCCTCGCTCCTCACTCCTAACTCCTGACTCCTTGCATGTTTTCCTAAGTGGGAGGGCCTAAACAGTTAGATAAGGTGGCTAGATAAGGTGGTTAGCAGTAATTTTCAGAGACTTGGGATGCAGCCCATGTGTTTCTCTAACTTCCTATTTCCTTTTACAGGTCTACTTCCTAACTTGTCACTTCCTTTTCAGTGAAAGTCCTGCACATCAAAATAAGAGTCTGAATGAAACTGAAAGTAAACATGACTGACTGACTGAATTAAACTGAAATGCCTGAAGGGCAGAACTGTAGTCATTGTAAGTGCATGTTGGTGATTATCAGTTTTGGAAGTAATTTGTTACTAAGTAAACATTACAAAGTAACATGTTACTGTAATTCTACCACTTTTGGTGGTAACCAATAACTTTTCCAAATTAAGAAATGCAGTGACTAAAATTGGTAGGCAGACAGGAAACATGCACAGTTTTTGAAGGTCACAGAAATCCATGGCCACATCAAACAGGGTCCTGCAAGTATCCCCACTGTGCTGGAATGCATATGTAAAATCTTAAGCAAAAAAGTCTCATCTAGCCATACCCTAAACCCAACAGGAAGTCAGCCATTTTGATTTGACTGTGCATTTTTTTGTGCAGTTTTGGCCCTATATAGGAGTCACACTTTAACAATCCCCTACTAGAGATTTCATCCAATCTACCCTAAATTTTGTCTGCACCATCTAAAGACCGTTGCCATGAAAAGTTGTTAAAAGCTTGAGTTTTTGAAGAAAGGTGTAACTGTGGCGAGAGGTCAAATTTCCATGTTTGCCACAAAACAGGAAGTAACTCCACTGTAGATGGTCAAATCTGCCCCAAGCTTCACATTTGATGACAGTTACAGCCTGAAGACATCTACATGCCAGTTTTTACTCCTCCTAGCAAGTTGACCAGATTCACCTCAAATTTGTTTTGAAAAACCTTAGGACCTTGATGATGCTCTCTGGTGAAAATTGAGAGTTTTTGTCAAACAGCTTTGCTGTGGCGTGGCAGCAATTTGGTATGTGTATCTACAAAAGAAGTTGTTTTAACTTAAGCATATATTGTCCAGGTTGCCCAAAATTTGTCATGCTTTGAAAAAAGAGCTGGCTTCATGACATCTACATGTGAATATTGAATTCTACTCATAACACCCCCTGCTGGCAACAGGAAATGTCATGTTTTGTCACAATTTTATAGGGGTGTCCCCGACTAAGAATTTTCATAGTCGAATCTGATTTGACAGATTTTTCCTTTAGTCGACTAATCCTCGAATCATGTTGTTTTCCCCCTCATTGATTAATGAGCTCATTTGCGTCAGTTTCCGCTCCAGAGAAAAGAGTTAAAACACCCAAATAAACAAATTTAATTCTTCAGTTGGTATAAAAAGATAATAATAATAAAAGTAAAAGGGTTATCATTTTATCTTTATCTTTATTCCTTTCACTTCATCAAGGTATGATGCTCTAGATGAGTGCAGACGCGCTGCCCAGCCGGGGACAGCCCTCCATTCTGAAACACCGCCGTTCCGAAACCCCCCCCAACTCCGAAACAGATTTTCAAGTCCATATCGAGTTTCCTGCATCAAACACTGCCGCCCGCTCTCCAGCCGCACTCGCACAATTCTGAAATTCGTTGTACTACAAAAGCTTGAAATGAACGTTCAACTCATTGTTTTTTATTGAATATATGTCATTGTCTTCATTTATTATGTATAATTTCGCTAGCAGCAAACACATTTAAAAGGAGACGCTTGTCAAGTCTTTTTACGCACGCTGTCCGTAGTGCTGAAATCCCCACTCCCGGCCGCACTCGCACGTGTTGTCGTGTTGTGTTGCCCACCCCCCCCCCACCCCCCCCCGGTCAGACAGACTAGTGATCATAAAAAATAAAAAAATCTGAGTCTATCAAGAAAACAATCAGCGGTGAAATTCGTTTCAAGACACTTCAGGTAAACGAATAACAGCACATACCTCCTCCAAAGTGTTTATGGGCTCAACCACGTAAAATCACCGTAGGCCTCGATGCTGCTCTGATGGTCCTGCAGCGCACTCACTCACCTCAGCTTATTTGGATCGAGCAACTGGGTGATTTATTCATGCGTAGTAATGATTATGCCTACTGATTAAACGCACACATCATTTTCAGTTTTTTGTTAACAGAAATTAGGCTGATGTTTGTATCAAAATAGGCTATATATCATGAATTACTAGAAAACAAATACATTCTATGTCAAATCAAGATGTTCAGCAGCAGTGAGCACCCCCATATAGTCAGAATGGTACAGTCTTGTTTCATAACCACATTTTGCGACGATTCGACGGTGAGACTGGCCGTCGAATCAGACTTCTCTGAATCGAAATAACCGAATCACCGACTCATCGGGGTCACCCCTATAAATTTATGTGCACCGCCTAATGGCTTTTGAGATCTTGATGATGTGATTGTGCGTTTTTGTAGGACAACATTGCCATAGATTGCATTTTGCACGTTTTCTCAATGAACAGGAAGTTGCTGTAACTTTCGTGTACATGGTCCAATCAGCCCCCCCCTTTTTTTTTTTTTTTTATACCAACCTTTTTTTTTTGGCATACCTACATACCCTGGGTCTAATAGTGACCAAGCACTTACAAAATGCGGACTAAGCTACATAATAAAAATTATGTTGCCTGTATTTTTTTGTATTATGAACAATAGCAAACATATACAAATATTTAATTCAGAATTACATTTTATATTATCATTACTAGATGTCTTTTTTTTTTTTTTTTACAATTCAATAATATAAATAATTTTTATACTGCATATTTCACATAGGCAACTGTAACTCTTTGTAGACTGGCAGCTACCAGCTGATTATCAGAATTTAATAAGATATCCTTTAATCCGCTGACTGATTCAACATTAGAGTTCATTAAGGCATTACAGAAACATTAGATTGCATTAACAGCAAATTCAAACGAGAGCAGACAGGAAACAGGAACGCTTCTTTCTAAAATATATTAGTGTATTGGTAATGGCAATACTGTATTATAAATGTATGTTTGTGCAGAGCAAATTAGTGAAAAAGGCCTTTCTCTAACATATACCCGGTCCAAGTCATAGCTGCTTCTGTTTGCAGTTGATGTTTGCTTATAGTACAAAAATCATGGTCAGTGTTGGCAGCCCAGTTGTCAGAGGAAAATATCAGCATTGTATGCTTCTGCAAATCATGGACATGTTACATTTGTACTTTCCAACATATCATATCAACATCTCTAAGGTGACTTAATATATGTACTGACTGCCATCGGAAGGTAGAGGGGCAGCTGCTGACCATTTGAATGCCCTGACCGTAATTGCTTTGCTGTGCCACCAAAAGTGATTTTTTTTTTTACCAAAACATCGGCAAGTATCCTGCTGGGATTGCGCCACGAAAACCAATTGTTTTTTTACTGAAACATGATTTTTTCAGCCGGGACTGTGCCACAAAAAGCTCTTGATTTTCACAGAGACATGGCTTTATTTCCAGTGGGAATTGTGCTGAGTAAACTGGGTATTTTGTGCCTAAACCTAAACACACATTTACCACAGTGATGTTGAAACATAAAGAAAAGTGTCAACATATCTGCTACATAATGATGTACATATGGGGACGGCTGTGGCTCAGAGGTAGAGCGGGTCGTCCACCAATCAGAAGATCAGGGGTTCGATCTCCAGCTCCTCCTGTCTGCATGCCGAAGTAACTGAACCCCAAATTGTTCCCGATGGCTGTTCCATCGGTGTGTGAGTGAGTTAAAAAAAACTGAGTAGCAGGTGGCACCTTGTATGGTAGTCTCAGCCACCAGTGTATGAATGTGTGTGTGAATGGGTGAATGTGACTCGCAGTGTATAAATCGCTTTGAGTGGTCGTATAACTAGAAAGGGGGATTGGGGTCATGGGGGGTGTGTGTGTAAATTGAAATCCACCGAAGTGGAAAATTGAAGACCTTTTTTCCCTCTAATTCTCTGGGCAGAGAAACACCCTCTGTCTGGCTATATTTTGGGCAAATACATACACAAAACAAACACACCCTGTCCTCTGTTTCTCTTTTATATTAATGTCTCTTCTGGCGCTCCTCGCCCAGGGCTCTGTCTGAGAATGCAGCAGTGGCTGAGTGTGAAGATTGAGGGGCCTGGCTGAGATTATGGATAATCCACCAGAAGATTTGACAGTAAATCAACTCATCCCTTAAGGTGCTTGGGGACTGGATGGAAAATTGTCTTTTCCTCTTTTCTACTCTCACTCCTTTGTTTCCTTTCCCTTTCTTTCTCTGACATCCATCCTCCTCTTTCGCTCCATTATCTATCTCACCTCTCTACAAGAAAACAGCGGTTTCTTCTCTTGCTCTGACTGAACAACAATTATTGCATGTGATTATTATCAAATTATAGGCTAGCAAGAGTAATGCAACAACAACAAATAAATAACCCCGTAGGGGTGGTCTGGGGGCATGCTCCCCCGGGAGAAAAATTTGTGTTTAAATTTTTGATCTAAAGACATCAATTCGGTGAATTCTGAGAGCCAAGTTATGATGGCAGAATATGCCTAGATTTCAACATCTTTGTGCTTTTTGTGTGTGAAATGTTCTATTTTTACTGATAAACACACAAGTGGTATGTTATGGTGAAGGGTTACACTTAAAATATGGCTAAGGATTAGGGGTTAAACATTTCAGTAATCAAAAGAAAAATGAATAACGTACTGATCTGCCTCTGGAGGGCCAGTGTTTCCGCTATATGCAACTATATGACCAACACTGCTGATTGTTTTTTTTGTTTTTTGTTTTCCGTCTTAGCTCTTTAGAAGCAACCATTATATTATTTGGCACTTCAGACACTTCATATCCAGGCCTATAGAACAGGTCTATACCTTGTCCTTTTATTAAACAAACTAAATAGCCTTATGTTATTATCTTATTTACATGACGGCATGTCATTTCTGTCTCTACATGTCTCTGCGTTTACAATTCTCCTCTGCTCTCTGTATCGTGCACGAGTTTCGCCCCAATGCCCACACACACACACACACACACACACACACACACAGGTGAGCACACTGGAGCGTGGCTCAGGCCACATTTTCCTGACCCAACCCACAGCACGGTACTAATGGAGCGGAGCCTGTGTTGCGTTCAGGGGTTGCCGTTGTCACATAAATAACAAAACCAAAGAATTCGGCGCAGAGAGAGGAAGAAGAAGCGAGGCTGCCGTGCCAGGATACGAACCATGCTAGGCAGGGACCTGCAGAAGCCTCCACGCCCGAGCCTCTTCATCACAAATGCAAGATCACTTTCCAACAAGATCGAGGAGCTGGAGCTCACCATATCCACGCAGAAAATCATTCAGGACTGCTGTGTTATGGTTATCATGGAGACATGGCTCAACCCAACTATCCCGGCAGAGGCTGTTGTGCTAGCGGGCCGCTCAGCACACCGAGCCAACAGGACATCGGACTCCGGTAAGAGCAGAGGAGGGGGACTTTGTGTTTACACAAACAACAACTGGTGCACTAATGCTGTGATTACTGACACTTACTGGTCCCCAGACTTGGAGTTCTTATCAGTAACAGGTCGCCCTTTCTATCTTCCACAGGAGTTTACAGTCGTCATTATCACTGCTGTTTACATTCCTCCTGATGCTAACATTACAACAGCCTTGGGCTACTTGCTAACTGCCATTAGCAAACAACAGCGGGCCCACCCTGATGGAGTTTTTAAAATAGCAGGTGATTTCAACAAAGCCAATTTAAAGACTGTCCTCCCTAAATTTTACCAACATGTCCAGTGTGCCACAAGAGGAAAAAACACACTCGACCATGTTTACAGTAACATCAAGCATGGATTTAAGGCATCACCTCTCCCCCATCTGGGTCAATCTGACCAGATCTCCTTGTTTCTGACTCCAGCATATAGACCTGTTATCAATACAGTCAAACCAACTGCCATAGCAGTACAAGTTTGGCCAGATGGGGCTTCTGAGCAACTGCAGGACTGCTTTTCCTGCACTGACTGGACTATATTTGAGGATGAAAATATTGACACCTACGCTTCCTCTGTATTATTCTACATTAAATGCTGCATGGAAAATGTCACCACTACAAAACAGATCCGCGTGTTTCCTGACAGCAAGCCATGGATGACCAAGGACGTACAGCTCCTGCCAAGGGCCCGCAACACTGCTTTCTGGTCAGGTGACACACAACGGTACAGCGAGGCCAGGACACACCTGAAGAAAGGCATCAGGGACACTAAAGCAGCCTACAAGCAGAGGATCGAGGACCACTTTGGCAACTCGGACCCCCGTCGGGCATGGCAGGGAATACATCATGTTACCAGGCAAAACAATACCTGCAGCCTGACCAGCAGCAGCACTTCAGTGGCAGAGCAGCTCAACCAGTTCTTTGGCCGTTTCGAGGAGGGAAAAGCAGTAACGACCATTGACCCAGCCCCAGCCACCAACAGTCAGCCAGGCACTCATCATCCAGTCTGCTGATGTGAAACGCACACTCCGTAAAATCAACACACGGAAAGCAGCTGGCCCAGATGGTGTCCCAGAGCGGGTCCTCAGAGACTGTGCTGTGGAGCTAAGTGATGTATTCACTAAAATCTTCAACCTTTCTCTCAAACAATGCACTGTCCCCACCTGCCTGAAGACGTCCACAGTCGTGGCAGTCCCATAGCAGACTGCTATAACAACTCTCAATGATTACAGGCCTGTCGCAGTGACACCTATAATCATGAAGTGTCTGGAGAGACTGGTACTGCAACACATCAAGGCTGCTCTGCCACCCACCCTGGACCCCTACCAATATGCATACAAAACCAACAGATCAACAGATGACTCCATCTTATATGTCCTCCACACTGTACTGCGTCACCTGGAGCAACAAGGAGCATATGTAAGGCTGCTGTTTGTGGACTACAGTTCTGCATTCAACACGATCCTACCCAGCAGACTCTTCACCAAGATGTCTGACCTGAGCATACAGCATAACACCTGCCTATGGATTAAGGACTTCCTGACAAACCAGCCACAGTCAGTCAGGATGGGCCCTCGGTGCTCCTCCACTCTGACACTCAGCACAGGAGCCCCACAAGGCTGCATGCTAAGCCCCTTCCTCTACTCTCTGTACACTCATGATTGTGTACCATCTCACAAGGCCACCACCATAGTTAAATTTGCAGATGACACGACTGTGGTGGGGCTGATCACCAAAGGCGATGAGTTGGCCTACAGAGAGGAGGTACAGGGGCTGACAGTGTGGTGCAGAGAAAACAATCTGACTCTGAACATCAAAAAAGCAAAATAACTCATAATTGACTTCAGGAAGAAGCAGGATGTCCATTTGCCACTGTACATTAATGGGGAGAGGGTGGAGAGGGTGTCCAGCTTCAAATTCCTGGGCACACACATTACAGAGGACCTCACATGGACAGTTAACACTACAGCACTGGTCAAAAGGGCCCAACGACTGTACTTCCTGAGAACGCTCAGGAAGATAAACCTGTCGCAGCAGCTCCTGAGGTCATTCTACTGCTGCTCAATTGAAAGCATCCTCACCCATGGAATCCTGGTGTGGTATGGTAGCAACTCTGCAGCAGACAAGAAAATCCCTGCAGAGAGTCATAAAAAATGCACAAAACATCATAGGACACCAGCTACCTGCCATAGAAGACATTTTCACCTGCTGCTGCCTGAAGAAGACACACAACATCCTAAAGGACTCATTTCACCCTGCCCATCACTTGTTTGAACTGTTACCCTCCAACAAACACTACAGGTCCATCAGAACACGCACCACACATTTTATGAACATCTTCTATCCCAAAGCCATCACCATAATTAACTCTGAACTGAAAACAAACCCCCAGATCACATCACAACAAAATGTGCAATACTTTGTTAATGTGCAATAATTTTATGAGCACTTTATTTTATCTCTTTTAACTGCATACGTTGGCATGATGAGTGTATGGTCTGTCTACTGTGTAGATGAGAGTACGAGTGATGAATGCATTTATTTACTTATTCTTACTTTCCATTTATTTTTATTGAGTCCGATCTTGAATGCAGCTGAATTTCGTTGTATGTTCTGTACAATGACAATAAAGTAATCTAAATCTAAATCTTAGACACCTAGGAGCGCCCAACCACTTCGTAATATAGGAGCTAACCGACCTTTCAATTCTCTCCACAACGGATATTGGAATTTCATAAACTGACAGTTGCCACATTAACCTAGGATATAGTCGAAACTGCAAACACCACAACTTCAACTTTCCTTGAAGTTCTGATTTATCTTTTCTATCCAGTCCTTCAGCCACATCTTTTCTAAATTTCACCACCTGTTCCTTATCATTCAACTCCACATTGTACCACCTACCTAAGCTCTTTACTGACTTTTCCCTAATTGTTGGGATGTCCTCATCATCTATGACAAACTTCCTATCACTTAACTTCCCTCTACGTATCGAGATGCTTCTAGATTTACTAGGCTTGATTTTCATGCTGGCCCACTTGAGGTTCTTATTTACCTTCTCTAGTAGCCTCTTTGCACATGGCATTGTTGTGGTCACCAGTGTCATGTCATCCATGTAAGCCCTAACTGGTGGAAGATGCACCCTGTTCTGCCGTCTCTCCCCACCTACCACCCACTTGGAAGCCCTGATGATTACTTCCACCGCCATAGTAAATGCTAATGGAGAAATTGTACACCCTGCCATAATACCTATTTTTAGCCTCTGCCAACCTGTTGTGAAACCTGCTGTACTTAGACACAAGTTAATATCCTGAAAATATTAACAACTAATTAACAACTACCTGTGGCACTTTGAAGTAGTCAAATGCACTCCAAATGAGGCTATGTGGTACTGAACCAAACGCATTTGCAAGATCTAAAAATATTCCATGCAGGTCCCTTATTTTAATCTTCTCTGCCTGAATCTGGTGCCAGATCACACTAGTATGCTCTAAACACCCTGCAAAACTTGGTATTCCTGCTTTCTGCACCATAGTATCAATTAAGCTATTCCTTTCCAAGTAGCTAGCTAATCTCTGTGCTATTGCACTAAAGAAAATCTTCCCCTCTACATTCAAGAGAGAAATTATCCAGAATTGGCTAAGGAATGAGGACATCCCCTGCCCTACGCCATGCTCTTGGGATAATTTGTTTCTCCCAAACTATTATTAGCTGTTTCCACAAAAATTTAAGGATATCAGGTGCACTTTTATAAACCCGGTAGGGGACTCCATTATTAATATCTTTTGATTCGCCTAACTTTGTCTGGCATTCAACCAGGAGACTCCTTTTCTACTTGTTGATCTGATGGAGCAGATGACTCTGGTGAGAGAGGAAAAGGAGAAGTGTGTTTTATGGTGAATAAGGACGGGCGTGTCGGTTGGAATGTGAGGTGCTCCCGGTCCAGCTGTGGATAACTGCTATAACATTATTCTGTGCAGAGGCAACTGCAGTGTGTCGCTGCCGTGTACAGGAAGAGCAACCCTGCTGCTGTCTTGTTGCAATTATGAGGCATCAGCCAAGCAAAAGAGGGCTAAATCACAGTGCACAAGTTAGAGGAGCTGATTGGATCCAGTTTCACTGAAGTTGTACACAGGAAAAACTGGAAAGTCTTCTTTCCTGAGTTAATATTATTTTCCTCTAAAATATTATTTTTAAATTATTTTGGATTGTATTTATTACCTGCGGCCAAAAGAGTGGGAGAAAAGATTCAGACTAAATTCTATTGGTGTAATATAGCATAACCAAACCCACTAATGTTAAGTTTTGTTTCTGCCGCCATTAGTCTTTTGCATTGCCTTGAAGAGTGGTCCGTCAGGGGAGCAACAAGTCATTCTAGGAACTTTTCTTAAAGTCATTTGACGTAAAATGCCAGGTGAGTTTATTATTATTGGCTTGATTAATGCGTGTAAGGTAAAACTGTTACATAAAAAGAAAGCAAGGGTGTTTGCGCTCTTACTACAAGTTCAAAGAAAAACTCGTAGGTAAAAAAATGTTAAGAAGAAAGCAGGAAAAGCTCGCACACTGATCAGAAAAATGGATTGTCCACTCCGCTCGCACACTGATCAGAAAAATGGATTGTCCACTCCAGAGGTTGATGGATGTCAAGGTAGCATGTCTAATGGTCCATCAAAAATATATACAAAAATATATAACAAGTGCTACCATAGTGTGAAAAACAAAAGAAACAAAAGAAAAATGACCAGAAACGTTTCGGCTACACAGCCATCCTCAGTCTGCCTAAAGGGCAAATCACACACCTGTGCTCTATTTGTAGATTGGAGGCAGAGTCAATCAGTGCATGGAGCCATACATGTTCCAGGGCCACAAGTACAGATACTCAGGGGATGATATCTAAAGCTATTATAGCATATTAAAGCATAATCAGATTATTAAGAGAAGAGGCGTGATTTTAGATCAACACTAACAGTTTCAAAACTAGCAACTTGTGTGTGTATGTGAAGAGAAGAAAACATGGCAAGCGAGTTGGTCCCCCCCCAAATACCCTCAACTTCACAACTACTGCAAGCAGCAGCAGCAGGTCCAGTGGCCATAGGAATGGAGGAGGGAGAAGCGCAACCCGAACCATCCAAAAACAGATGACTCTGGGCAGTCTCCTTCAAAGAAAAGCTGATGCGGTGGCAGGTCCAGTCGGCACAATACAGGAGCTGTGGTGGAAATGTGATGGAGCCAGGCGTTTTCCTCTGATGTCAAGGGCTGCCCGAAAGTACCTGTGCGTTTGTGCCACAAGCTCTCCATCAGAGTGGGTGTTCAACACCGCTGGCGAAGTTGTCAATCCACTACTTGCCCTGCTCCAGCTGGAAAAAGTAAACAATGCTGGATTTTCATTTTCAATGAGGAGTAGCCTGTTCTGATGGACAGAAAAGCTCAGACTTTGAGAGGGTGAACTTTTCAAACTAAAGGCAGGCTCTAAAATGGACGATGAATGGATCAAGGTCACGACTCGAGGTACCAAAACAAACGTTCCTCCCACTGGATCCAAGTCTTGCCTCGAGCTTTCAAATCGTTATGGTCTCCTGTCAGCTGCTACTCCATCTGTGCCTGTCTCGCCGCCAGAGGCCCGTGGGGCTAGTGGTCCTGCATCGGCATCCTCGGCCAAGCCCTCGACGTCCTCCTCCCGGCGGATGATTGTAAAGGAGGCTGCTCTCAGAGCGAGACGCTCCGGTGTGTCTCCCCGCACTGAGGAAACCCGCGAGCCCACAGCCACAGTTGTGCCCAGGTCACAATCACCGCCGACACCCACTACACAGCAGCGGTGCCCATCTCCTTCTCCTCGCCCCTTGTTCCCACCAACCACGGCTATAGTGGGTGACTCCATAATAAGAAATGTCCGTTTTTTCAACGCCACCACCTACTGTTTCCCAGGAGCCACTGTCTCAAAAATCATAGATAAACTCCCCGGTTTACTACAATCCTTTCCAGACTCCATTAAGCGCATCATTTTGCACATTGGCACGAACGATGTGGTCCGATGTCAGTCCGAGCTGCTGAAGGTTGACTTTAAAAATCTGTTCACCACCCTGAAGGACTGTGGGAAGTCAATCTTCGTTAGCGGACCGCTTCCCACTCTTGGCCTTGGTGATCATCGCTACAGCAGACTCCTCTCCCTTCATTTTTGGCTCCGGTCTGCTTGCAGCAGCCTTGGTTTTGATTTTATAGACAATTTTAACCTTTTTTGGAATCGCTCCCCTTTTTATCGGCATGACGGACTACACCCGGGTAAACTTGGTAGCCGCATGCTTACTGCAAACATACAGCACACCGTACACGTACTGGCACACACGTCTTGACTATTTACGTACCACGCCCCCTCGGTAGTGCTCCCCTCTTCTTCTACGGTTCCCCCTGAGATTCATGCGAGCACGGCCTTTTTCAACCACTCCCCCCACAGGCTCCAGCCGCCATTACACAACACTGCCTCTGACAGTGCGGCTCCTGCTACTGCTGATACTGTCATGACCTCTAGCTCCTCCCCCTGGCCACATCAGTCATTACATACACAACCTGTAATTTTTCACATTAAGACCATCACCACATACAGGCGCCCCCGTCCACCCTGCACAAGACATATTGATCTGGTCAACCTCCATCCACTTCCCCGGTCATCACAGCCACTCATGAAGCAACAATACCTCAAAGTGGCCTTATTCAACACCCGCTCCCTCACCAACAAGAGTCTCCTTCTAAATGAATTCATAGTGGACAATAACCTGGACCTTCTCTGTCTCACTGAAACCTGGCAAACACCTCTGGACTATTTCTCATTAAACCAAGTCACCCCCACAGGATACACATACATGGACAAACCCCGCACAGAGGGCCGGGGAGGAGGCATTGCTGCCATCCACAGAAAAAACATCAAAACATCCCCCATCTCCATTCCTCCAACCCCCTCATTTGAACACCTCACCTACAAACTGTCTGGTCCATCCCCTCTGGTCACAGCCATCATTTACCGCCCCCCAAAACCACATCCCTCCTTCCTTCCTGATTTTGCTGACTTTTTGACCCAGTTATCCGCCATCTCACCATCTGTTCTTCTCCTGGGCGATTTCAATCTACATATTGACAGTACTGACAATAAACCGGCCACAGAATTTTTAGAACTGCTGCAATGCTTCAATTTCACTCAACACATAACCTTCCCAACACACAGCCGTGGTCACATTCTGGACTTGGTTTGCTCCACTAATCTAAACATTCAACAGCTATCCAGTCACAATCTGCACATCTCCGACCACCTGGTAATCACAATGAACATTGAAATCCCTACCCCCTCCCCTATTCAGAGCCGGACAATAACCTTCAGAAACCTTAACTCCCTCACACCTGCAGCTCTCTCAGCCTCTCTCACCTACTGTCTGTCTGCCTCACCTCCCCCGCCCTCTGATGACCCTGCTGACCTGGTAAACTATTACAACAGCACACTCTCCTCCTGCTTGGATCAGCTCGCCCCCACCAAAACAAAAACTGTCTCATTCACTCACTCTGCCCCCTGGTACACCCCCGCACTCCGCCAAATGAAATCCCGGAAACGACAACTGGAAAGACTCTGCAAGAAAACTGGATTATCTGTTCACCTTCTCGCTTACACAGACCATCTACAACAATACAAAGATGCACTCAACGCAGCCCGGACCACCTACTACTCCCACCTCATCCACTCAGGCTCCAACAACCCCAAGGCTCTGTTTTCCACCATAAACTCACTCCTTAAACCCCTGGACAACACTCCCTCATCATTCACAACTGAAAAATGCCAATCATTCCTCTCATACTTCCAAACAAAAATAGACACCATTTACAGTAACCTGAACACCCCTGGAACCCCCCCCATCTCCCCACCTGCCTCACCACCTGCCACCATCCAGCCCCTGTCACAGTTCTCTCCAATATCTCCAGCCCAGCTAACAACCCTCATGACCGGGATAAAAACCTCCACCTGCACCCTGGACCCCATACCGTCCAAACTCATTAAGGACTGCCTCTCTGCCATCTCCCCGCTCATCACCGACATCATTAACACCTCCCTCAATTCTGGTTCTGTTCCCCAAACCCTCAAACTGGCTGCCATCACACCCATCCTCAAAAAACCTGGTCTCAACACTGACAATCCAAATAACTTCCGCCCTATTTCCAATCTCCCCTTCCTATCTAAAATCCTGGAACGTGCTGTAGCCTCCCAACTCAGGACCCACCTCACCTCCAATAATCTCTTTGAATGCTTCCAATCTGGTTTCCGATCAAAACACAGCACCGAGACAGCCCTCCTCAAAATTACAAACGACCTCCTCCTCTCCTCAGACTCCGGACACCTCAACATCCTCATCCTCCTCGACCTCACAGCAGCCTTTGATACCATCAACCACTCCATCCTGCTCTCCCGACTGAAATCTTCAGCTCACATCACTGGCACAGCACTCACCTGGATCCGCTCCTACCTCACCAACCGACACCAGTTCATCAGCACTAACAACTGCACCTCCACCACCGCTCCTCTGTCACAAGGCGTCCCCCAGGGATCGGTGCTTGGTCCCCTCCTCTTCATTCTATACATGCTCCCCCTTGGCAAAATCATCCATCTCTACGGACTACAGTTCCACTGCTACGCCGACGACATCCAATTGTACATTTCCACCAAAGCCATCACCAACACCACCCTCTCCACACTCAGTAACTGTCTCTCTGAAATCAAAAACTGGATGCAAAGAAACTATCTTCAACTAAACAGTGACAAATCAGACATTATCATCATTGGTCCCACATCCCACACCAGAACCACCCAAAACTTCAGCCTCACCTTCAACAACAGCACTCTGTCCTCATCCCCGCACATCCGGAACCTTGGTATCATTTTTGACAGCCAACTTAAGTTTGACCACCATATTAACTACATCACCAGGACCGCCTTCTTTCACCTCAAAAACATTGCCCGTCTCCGCCCCTCACTCACCTACTCTGCTGCCGAAACCCTCATCCATGCTTTCATAACATCCAGACTAGATTACTGCAACAGCATCCTATACGGTTCATCATCGAAAGTCCTCAATAAACTCCAACACATCCAGAACTCCGCTGCCCGCCTGCTCACCCACACCCGCTCCCGAGAACACATCACCCCTGTCCTCCAAAAACTACACTGGCTCCCCATTTCACACCGCATACAATACAAAATCCTCCTACTCACCTACAAATCACTTAACAACCTGGCCCCCACCTACCTCACAGACCTGCTCCACCACTACACACATTATGTAAGCGTCTTTGAGCACTTGTAAAAGCGCGTTATAAATAAAATTTATTATTATTATTATTATTAAAAATAAACCAGCGAACAGTATTTCCCGTTGCGTTCTAAGGATAGGATTATATATGCCCATTTTCGGTTGTGCCTTGTTATTTATTCTTCTGTTTTTCTTATTTGATAAGCCCTAGTACTGGATGCTGTAGAGCTGTGCCTTTAATTCATTTGATTTATGTTGATAGGTTCTAAAAATAAACCAACAGACTTTACCCGTTGCGGTCTCAGGATATGCTGTATAGCACACATTATCGTTACTGCCGTTGTTATTTATTGTTAGGCTACTTTTTTGGAAGTGGACTGTAGCCAACAGACAGTGTTGTTGTTTCATTCTGTTTGGTTGACTGACTGCTGTATTTGTATACTTTTAAAAATATTTATTAATAAAAGTTGTTTATGTTGTACATGTTTTGTTGTTATTTTTTCAGTATTCTTAGGCCTATGTGATGTTTGCTATTCTGTTTCTGAACGGTATAGGCACAAGTCAACATTTTGGCGACTCCCTCTGAGCCCTTCAAAGTGATTTTTAATTAGTCACGGTAATACCGTATACTCCGGGAAAATGTGGGGAAGGTTTAACGGTGACAACATTTGGATACCGCCCAACTCTAGTAGGGGCCAAGTTTTCACCTGCACTTAGGTCTGTAAACACATGGGTTTTACTCTGAATAGAGTCCAGTGATGTGACATTTTTGTCATTGGAGTACACATTTTGACTTGTCGCTGTTAAAATTACTAAATTGCTCTGAATATGTTTGATAGTGTAATTAAAACTTGATTTTTTTCCCATCATCAATGATGCAGGCTGTGCAAGTGAAGTACAGAGATCATCAGAAGTGACTTTATTATGATGGGCAACTGACCTTCAGATCCTTTTTTGTACTGGAGAATGTGGCTTTGGGTGGTCCACAGTGACAACATACCTGGGACTGCAAATTTACCAAGGGAAGGCAATATGTGGCAGCAATCAGATGCAAGCTTGCCCTGCAGCAGCAGGTCAGACAAGAGGTAATCATAGTCCATTTGAGCACCACAGTGCCACTGATCCTGCCATTGCAGCTGGTGAGAGGGACAAAGACCTTTCTTCCCAGCAGGAATTGCATCACCAATTGCACAGCCCACCGCTCAAGCATCACAAGGAACCCAAAGGAGGAGCACCAGAGAGGCCAATCCAAAAAGCCAAAGTCAAGTGGCCTAAAGCCAGTGACAAAGATGCATGGAGAAGCTTTGACCAGAGCCTACACATCACCCTCATGAGTATGGTAAAAGGCAGCACAAGCTCCAAACTAAATCTAGCTCAAACTAAATCCTTCAGCTAGTAAAAGAGAGATGCCTCTTGCAGAAGTCATGGAGGACAGCCAAGGACCACAAAAAGGAGGGCTTGAAGAAACTGTGGAACCAGATCAAAGTAGAGACTTGCAAACCTGAGGCGAGCTGAAAGGGTCAGGAAATGCAGAATCTGCAGGGGAAAAGCAAGGGCAACCTTCTACCAGGGCCCTTTCAAGTACACCCAAGGCCTGCTGGAGGAGAAGAAAACCAGAACACTGCAGACCACTGAGCAGAAACTGGTGAAATACATCAAAATCCAGCTCCGTGACAAAGAGAAAGCCCCTTTGGATCACCAGGGCATATACCTCGCCCACCCGAGCCCCCTTGCAGTTTGACACCTCTCCCCCCAAATGCTCCAAAGTCAATGAGGTGGTAGAGCGAGCAAGAGCTGCGTCAGCACCCGGACCAAATGGCAAACTCTATGTATATACACCCTGTGTATGACGGGGATCGGTCGCATCCAAGAACTTGTGCACATGAGCGGCTGCTGGCATTGCAGATTGTTGCATTGCAAAAATGTATACCTAAACATTGTGTAAATCATGAGAGACAGCCTAATTAGAGATTGGATTGTAATTTGTGTCAAAGGCAGCTGAACAATTGGCCAAGTGTGGATCTGGATCTACAGTCTGGCTGACTGTAGAGGAGTATTTTCAGGCCAGCCAGGAAAGCCTGGAGGCTGGCAGTTTAGAAGAGTATTTTCAGGCCACCCAGGAAAGCCCGGAGGCTGGCAGTTTAGGAGTTTTTTCAGGCCAGCGGGGGTATCTCGGAGGCTGGTAGTAGAGGAGTATTGTCATGTCAGCCGGATATTCCAGAGGCTGACAGTAGAGGAATGTTTTTTCAGGCCAGCCGGGTATCCCAGAGGCTGGTAGTAGAGGAGTATTTTCAGGTCAGCTGGATATTCTATTCCGAAAACTTCCAAATCTACACAGCTCAGGAGCTCTCAACTGGTTGCCACCGGCTGGAGAAAGGAGTAGCAATGGTTTGCTCCATCATTCCCATCCTTTTCACAGCAGCATTTGAGATCATCCTGATTGGTGGAAGACAAATGGTCTGCAGAGTCAGAACCCAGTCAGGTCAGCGACTTCTGGCCCTACAGAGGATGTCACCACCCTCTTTCAGACAGTCGCATGCACCTCCAGACTACTTAAAAGGCTTGAGAAGCTGCTAACATTGGCCCAGATGAAAATAAAACCAGCCAAGTCCCGCAGTCTCTTAATCTGGACAGGAATCAATAGCAACAACATCTCCCTCTTAGTTCATGGTGAGAAAATCCTGCTTTTAGTGCACTAATAGCTCTGAAGGTGAACTCAAAAGCCAACAACTACATCTGTAAATGGCTGGGCCTTCCCAGATGTCTTTCCATCATAGCAGTGTTTGGGAGAAACACTGCTGCAGCTGGGCAGGACTGTTTTGGATAGGGAACAGCATCCAAGATGTGGTATAAAGCCACAAAGAAAGAAAGGAAAGACCTTGTAATCTCCCAAGCGGTGAAGATGGAAGAGGAGAGCTGCAAAATCCGGGCAGTGGGCCAACAGCAGCAAGGGAGATGAACAACCTGGAAAGCTGTGACCAACAAGGCTTTTACATGGGCAGATATGTGGAGAATACCCCACACAAGGCTGTGCTTCCTCATCAGGGCCACGTCGGACC
Organism: Epinephelus moara; assembly: GCF_006386435.1. Lineage (NCBI taxonomy): Eukaryota > Metazoa > Chordata > Actinopteri > Perciformes > Serranidae > Epinephelus > Epinephelus moara. The sequence goes on from NC_065519.1 coordinate 35,541,413, forward strand.
ACGGGCTTGAGATGATGCAGAAGCAGAGGAGGAGGCTGAGGCTGACAGATGTGCGACAGCATGCTTCAGGAGAACAACATTCACCCCGCTACCCCTCTGCCTTGCAGTGTGGCTGTCTGCTGGTCGTGGCATATGGACCGGAGTTGTCCGTGTCATGCAGCTTCACTTCTGAAGTGATTAAACCATGGCTTGCTCTCCAGTAGCGGCGCCAGGATTTTGATTGTGGGTGGGCCTCCAGAAAACTGGATGGGCCAGTTAAAATAAGCAAAAAACAGGTTCCCCTTTATCTCCGTTTCAGCGCTTTTCTGCGGCATTGAGGACAGCGACGCCGGTGCACCAGTGTGGCTCCCTTGGGTCGCTGTCCTCAGCTCAGTGTTGAAGTGGACAATGACATACACCTTTAGAAGTAGAACTAACTTCATATCTCTATTGAATGTTCCCAGCACACAAAAAAGACTGAAACAGAATTATATCTTCTCCATTTATTCATAAAACACAGCACGACAGGCAACTGTCCAACGTTATTTAACTCAACTGTTTTCTTATTTAAATTCAGTAGCCTATCTTATTATTCAGAATTACAGAAGAACATATTTAACCCTAACAACCGCATAAGAAAGATGGCTGTTTACCTTTGGGGCTTACAGCAGGAGACGGTGAGGTTTTGTGCTGAACACTGCAAGAATATCCTTATATTCCAGTGAATCAGTCAATTCCCTTTCAAATGAAAGCAGGGACAAAGAGTTCAGTCTGTCTGTCAACATTGTTGGTGCCTGTTTTTATCCGACTGACAGCTGAAAAGAGTCCCTCCACAGTACATGTGGTCATTGGCAATGTGAGGAGGGCCCGCAGGAGAGTGTTCATGTTGGGGAATATATCACGGGGGCATGCGTCGAGCACTTCAACCAGTGAAGAAAATGTTTCTTTTTTCTCATTTGTGGACTTTCTTTTAAGCTGCTGCACAAACACAGTGTGCTCTGCGTCCTGCACGGGAATGGAAAAGTGCGCGCAGGCGGGCTGGATGAGAGCCTTGTCACCAAAGGTGTCTGACCGTGGCAAGCAGGCAGCAGCGGCTCTCATAAAGCCATGAAACGGGTGTTCAGCTCCATCATCTGCTTGTCCAGTATGTCATTCCATAATTTCTGTAGGTCCGAGTTTTGTTGTACAGATGCTGATTTGCCCAGAGTAGAATCAACGTGCGTATTGGATAACCTGGCCGGCAACTTCCTCTTGCGTGATCCAGTGATATCCCAGCACACAATCTCATGTTTATTCATTTTTATTTGTTCATCAGCTCATCTGTCAGTGCCATTACTTTCTCAAATGCATCATTTTCATTCCTGAATTTTGTGTAGCTGTCCTTGAGCCCTTCGATCAGATCAATACAATCTGTAACTGATAGTGTGGAAGATTGCAAGCCCTTGGTGGCGTAGTTGCGGACTTCAAATAACTGGTTGAAAGTGACAAGCAGAAACAAAAACTTTTTCGTTTGCATTTGGTGCAGTAGGGAGTCAGCTTCAAGTTTTGTTTGGCCAGAAGTTTCGGAAAATGTGGCGAGGGTCTCCAAAATAGGTCCCAGAAGCGTCAATACCTTACTGACTGCATTTGACCACGAGCTCCACCGCACATCACAGGATCTCCCCAGCTCCAGTGTTTTTTGCCCTGGTCGAATCTGATTTGAATTTCCAAGAATTTGGCATGTCTGTGCGCCCCAGTCATAGTTATGCAAGCATCGAAAAAAGTTGAAATGCCAGGAGAGACTTTAGCTACTGTGCATAGGACAAGGTTAAGTCTGTGTGAGATACAATGCACATATAAAGCGTGGGGAAACGTGTTCCTCAGTATCACATGCACCCCTCCTCTGTACCCTGACATGACTGATGCGCCATCAAACCCGAATCCGGTGCTCAGCCCCGGGTCCAGCTGCAAGGGCTCCAGCACTTCCAAAATCTTAGCCGATATCGCCTCTGCAGTCATGTTGTCCGTTTCCACAAATCCCACAGCCCGTTCTTTCAATGTGCCATTGTGCAGGTATCTGATGCATACTGCAACTAGCTCTCTTTTTGACAAGTCTTTGCACTCATCAGTATGTGTCCGGCTCATCATGCAAATCTGCCTTTATTTTTTTTAGAAGGAGTGATGCAGCAATTTCCAGTATCTCATTTTGTATATCGTGGTGCAGAATTTTACCATTCTTTGGTGATTCATCCAGTCGCCTTTTCATTTCTGGGTCATATTTGGAAACCAGGTCAAGTAGTTTCAAAAAGTTACCCTTGTTTAATGCCTCTGCATTTTCCCGATGCCCACGCAATGGGGTTTCTCGTTTTGCACAGAACAGGACAAGATCTATCACCATCATAATGTGTTGTCTGTGTCTTTCAATGAAGGACTTGTCGCTGGCATCATTGTTCAGCTGGTTAATATTATTTCCCCATCCTGGTTGGTGACTTTGTTTAAAACCATTCATTTTCCCCAGCGCCGCAGTGTGTGCCCTGCTGGCTTCATGTTTGCCACAACCCTCAGATAAATGTTTCCAGTCTTTAAAGCCCATATTAATGAATCAGTCCTCATGAGCTGCTTCAGGGAAATGACGTCAAGATTTGCAAAACACAGCATCTCTTGAGATGCTGTATTCAAGCCACGGGAATTTTGAATACCATCTGTCAGAAAAACTCCTAGCTTTCCCTGATATGTGTGTGGCTGGGAAGGAACGGAGTTTCGGCTGGCTTGCAGGCTCATCTATGGATGACAGGTCTAGTGGAGCTTGTGACAGGTCTTGGGGAACAGTGTTTGTGCTAGCCTGCTGTTGTAGGCCTACACTGCCTCCTACACAAAAACACACAAAAAACGCTAGCATAAGTTATCTGTCTACTTATATTATTTTTTCCTCGAGAAAATGTGTGTGTGTGTGTGTGCGTGTGTGTGTGTGTGTGGGGGGGGTAGTTATGGGAGGAGGAGGAGGACTTGATGGAGGGCGGCTGAGGTGGGTGGTAAACCAGCACTCGTAACGTTAATTGAAATGGACGCAGGAGTTTCCTGCTCCTCGCAGCGTTTCTTTGTAAATTTAAATGTAAATAAGCTGCTTTGTTTCGCCATGTTGACTTTTCATATTAGCTAGCCACTTCCTCTCTCCTGAGTTTACTGCTGAATTTCACTGCTTGCGCGGCAACTAACTCATTCATTTCACTGGATTACATGCTGGTGACGATGCAGCCTGTTGGCAGGCTTAAGGGGCCATACACGTGGAGTAAGAAGCCATTGACTGGCTGAGAAGCCTTCACTCAAAGTTTTCCTCAGACTGCCTATTTGATGAACAGCTAAAATGAAAACTAAGTCTTCTGATTGGGTGGGCCTGGGTCAAAATGGGTGGGCCCAGAAACAAAACTATGTTCACACACTTGCCTGTCACTGCTCACACGTTAACCAGAGCAAAGAGCAAAAAGAGAGGGGAAAAAAGTGATCGTGAAGTTGTTGTCGTGCGCCATGAAGTAGCTGTCTTTACCACTGAGTTTCAGAGGAGAGGAGAGGGCAGCCTGAACAATACAGTCGCAGTCGGAGTCCGCAGCATGTTATAGATGAGTGTCCTGGGTGAAGAGGAGTTGTCCCGCAGGGGCCCGATGTGGTGAGCCCTCGTGATTTCAATATTGTGGTCACCCAAAGAAAAAAACATTTCAGGATGGATTTGGTTATGTTCTGGCAGGTGTTTGAGCTCCCCGTGCCCTCAGGAATACCTCTAATTCGGATGTTATTGCGGAGGCTCTGGTCCTCCAAATCAGCAAGTTTTACTTCCAGCTCTGTTATCTTACCCCTGTTGTCCACATTTTTCTTGTCTGTGGTGTCAATACGCTTGGAAAGAACTGAAACATCTGAACATAGTTTAGCTACATCCTTCGTGTAGGAGGAGATCTTGTGGAGAATTTTGTCCAGTGTATCCGTCAGTTCTGTGAACTTGGATTCCATAAAATTACTGAGGATAACACACAGAGAGCTTGAAAATGGATGCCGAGAGATTTAACTAACAGTTAACTGTTTTATCAAACGTGTGCTCATCCGTAAAGAAAATATTCTTTCCAGCGGATGTCTTAGTTACAACATGATTGAGCTAACTGGAGTAGTTTCATGTCGTATCCGACAATGGGAGGCTTTTAACAGATGACGTCCTGATGTTAGCTTTGCTGCTAGTGTTATTATTATTTTTTTTATTATTTTTAAAGTAACCCTTACCCAACACTGGTTGCAGTATGGTAGTCTCAGCCACCAGTGTATGAGTGGGTGAATGTGACTTGTAGTATAAAAAAGCGCTTTCAGTTGTCGGATGACTAGAAAGGCGCTATACAAATGCAGGTCCATTTAATATTTGTGTGTGTTTAATCTAAATTTTTACTGTTGGACTTGTACTTTTAAAAGAACAGATGTTTAATAAAACTATTGTATTTGCATTAAGAGGTGAAATTTAATACAATTTAATACAAGGTTTGAATACTGTGCCCTTATAAATAATTTCCTGGGGGTGAGGTTTGAATACTGTGCCCTTATAAATAATTTCCTGGGGGTGAAATCAATCAATCAATCAGTTTTATTTATAAAGCCCAATATCACAAATAACAATTTGCCTCACAGGGCTTTACAGCATACAACATCTCTCTGTCCTTTGGACCCTCACAGCGTGTTGTGATAGAAAGAAACTGAGTGCATCAGTTAACATCAATTTAAATACCAAAAGGAGTTTACAACTAAAAAGCTATCCATTCAGCTCACTTCTAATGACCACTGGAAATGACACACTTCAAACTTTAAGTATCAATCTTAATGCTGTCATGACACCATGCTTTAAGTTATATGCATTATATGTATTATTATGATTTACCACTACCACAGCAGGCGTCCTTTATTTTTATGCTTGGAAGGTGGCAACCCTAGCCTTCAGAGTAGATAGGCTATCACTGGAAACCAATCAGACATTGCTGTGGTTGCAAAACATACCCCTATCAGCCTACTTACAAAGGGAATCTGTTATATTTGCTGTAGAAATATTTAGAAAAATGTATTTATTTGTAATCAATTCACTATATTATGTATTCCACTTTAGACGTGTGGGTTACTTTAGACTGATGTCACACAGAGAGCTTTGTTTTTTTGCTGTCTCTGTTTGTTGTGTGTTTCAGTAACCCAATGATGATTTTGTCCCTCTGTGTGTGCACGTGGGAATGGGATTGGTTGTGGAGAAACAACCACTCCCTATTTAAGATGGCTTCTCATGAACAAAAAACTGTTTGCCTGATGAAGGTCTAGTACCGAAACGTTGCAAATTAATGTTATTTTATATTGCAAGTTAGACAGTGTGCGGGAGTCTTTTTGCAACTTTTTGGTCTTCTCTCTCCTACAGACCTGTCTTGTTTTAATAGATGTGCAAAGTGTTTCCTTTGTTCTGTGAGCAGAGTGCAAAAGCATTATGAGAGATTCATCATTGATTCTCTGGCATCACTGTACAGTTTTGTACAGTGCTGCACCACACGTAACATAGCGGAATGACATCATAATGTACATTCAATGTGATGACATGGAAGACAGAAGCTTCCTACTAAGACAGAGTTTTCTACTGTAAAAAGAATATATATATACAAGTTTTTGAGCTTTTTGTTTTAGATCAATATATACAGGAATAGGCAAACAACAACCTCCTGTGGCCATTATATAGAAAAGAATAGAATAGAACCACCAGCTCTTTGGTTTTTTGGCCTACTACGGGGCGGAGACGAGACAGGACCAGCCGCTCCAGAGTCTTCATGAGGTGCGATGTTAATGCCACCGGTCTGAAGCTGCTGAAGTCCTTGGGGTGCGGAGTCTTGGGCATAGGTACCACGCAGGATGTCTTCCACAGCTGTGGTACTCTCCCCAGTCTCAGGCTCAGGTTGAAGATGGTTTCAACTATCCCGCACAGTTGGTCTGTGCAGGACTTCAGGAGCCTGGAGCTGATGCCGTCTGGACCCACAGCCTTACTTGTCTTCATCCTCCGCAGCTGATCTCTCACCTGACAGGTAGTGAAGGACAAGCTGGAGCAGGGGGACTGTGTGCTGGGGGGTGGAGGTGATGAGGTGGGGGGAGGAATGGGGGGTGATGAGATGTCCAGGGGAGCAGGGTTGGGGGAGGTGTTGAAGCAGTGTGAGGGGCAGACTGATCAAATCTATTGAAGTACAGATTCAGATCATTCACCCACTTCTGGTCGCCTCTGGCCTGGGAGTCCGGTTCTTTGTGTCCTGAGATGGTTTTCAGACCTCTCCAGACTCCGCTGACGTCGCTCTTCTTTTTATATTCTTCCTTTCCCCGCCTGATGTTTCTCTGTAGCTCCTTCCGCATAGCCTTCAGCTCCTCCCTAGTTCCAGAGTTAAAAGCTCTCCGCTTCTCGTTCAGGAGAGCTTTTTTATCTGGACTAATCCAGGGTTTGGTGTTGGAGAAGCAGTGTACAGTCCTTTTGGGTACAGTGCTTTTCGTTAATATAATCCGTAATGCATGATGTCAGTCTGTCAATGTCCTCCCCATGGGAATCACTGAGTACCTCCCACACAGTGGTCTTGAAGCAGTCCTTCAGGGCCTCCTCGGCCTCATCAGACCACCTCTTCACCGTGCGGGTGTTTGCTGGTTCCCTCTGCACCAGAGGTTTGTAGACAGGCAGAAGATGAACCAGGTTGTGATCAGCTTTTCCCAGAGGGGGCAGGGGGAATGAGTGGTATGCCTCCTTGGTGTTGGTATGAAATAAATCCAGTGTTTTCTTGTCTCTGGTGTGGCAGGAAACATACTGGGTGAAGGTGGGCAGGATGGTGGAGGGACAGGCGTGGTTGAAGTCCCCAGAGATCAGAAGGAGGGCCTGAGGGTGCTGTGTTTGCAGCCTTCTCGTAACAGAGTGGAGAATGTCAAAGCAGACTCAGCCTTTGCAGACAGGGGTATGTACACTGCTACCATTATGACATGAGAAAAACTCCCTGGGTCGATAATATGGTCTCATGCCAACAGCCAGCAGCTCAATGTCCCTGCAGCAATGCTGTTCCTTAATAGTGATGTGCCTAGAGTTACACCATATATCATTCACAAACACAGCCAGCCCTCCTCCTTTCCTCCTTACCACTGTCCGCTGTCCTGTTGCGCCTGATGAGCTGGAATCCGTCAAGCGCAGCGATCGTGTCCGGTACTTCCACGTTCAGCCATGTCTCTGTAAGCACCAGCACGCTGCCCTGCCGGTACTCCCTCTGACAGCACGTCCATCTTGTTGGGGAGCGATCTTACGTTCTCCATAACGACGGATGGGAGGACGGGTTTGTACTGTTTCCTCCGGTATTGGCGCTGCACTCCGGCGCGACATCCTCGTTTCCTTCTCCGTTCCTAGCTTAAACATTGTAATGTGTCATAATGCACATATTTTTATTTATATTTTATATTTATATTTTTAATGCATATATTTTATTTTTACACACATACTTAGCATGTTATACGTATTTTATATCGTACTATATAATGACGAAAACTCTGTCTGTGGGTGTGTCTCTGTTCCACGTTTTTCTCCTCACTGACTTGGTCAATCCATGTGAAATTTGGCACAGTGTCAGGGTCATGGGAGGATGCGAATGAAGCAATATTACATCAATTGGCGCTATAGCAACCGATTGAAATTGCAAACTTTGAATGGGCATATCTCATGCCTCGTATGTTGTAGAGACATGAAACTTTGCATAGAGATGCCTCTCCTCATGAGGAACACATTTGCCTCAAGAACCCATAACTTCCGGTTATATAGATTTTCTGCCATTTTGAATTTTTTGAAAAACACTTAAAATCGATCTCTTGCTAGGAAGTTTGACTGATCTGCATGAAACTGGGTGAACATAATCTAGGGAGCAATATCTAAAGTTCCCTCTTGGCAAAAGTTGGAAAAC
>NC_065519.1:35549466-35553524 GCF_006386435.1 Epinephelus moara
CAATCTATGTGAAACTGCACATAGGCATTGAGGATTGGCATAGGTAGAAGGTGACAAAGCTACCAATGGGTATGGACTAGTATATAAATACTTTACAAAATAGGTTTAAACATTGTAGCATAATGTACATTTTTTTTTTTTTTTCACTTTTACATACGTCTAATTTCTGCTTATTATAATTCTCTATACCTTACATTAAAGTGCCTGTAACGTTATACAAAAGTCCCCGGAGATCCATAATGTATTTCCGATTCTGAAAACTGTGACAGTGGGAAGGTCAGGTGCTGTCCTATTCCTACTTGCCCTGCATCACAAGGGGAAAAAACACTCGCTGCGGCTACAAAGCTGAGTGGCTGCCCGACCATTTGGCTATATTGTTGAGGTCACAATATGTAAATGCAATATGCAAATCATGAGACATGGATTTTGCCACTGACAGACTCAGATTATTAGTGTCTGACAACATTATGGAAGGAATCCTTGCAGACACAGACCTGTATACGTTAAAGAGTAAGATCCTTTTTGTTGAACCAGAAACAGCCCTGATATTGTTATCACCAAACACACCAGATTCCATTTAAATATACAGCAATTTTAGCGTGTTTAGAGCCAACAAATTTTCACATCTACCTGGGTGAATTAAGGGGTTAATTTCAACCCAACCAGTGTTGGTAGTTGTTGGAACAGTGAAAAGATGAACCAAGATGGCTTTTGTAATTTTTTTCTTTGTTTCTGTCGTCTTTGAATGAAGTGTGTTTTATGATGACACAATTACATTCTATTTAAATGGAGTCTGGTGAGTTTGGTGTTAGCGTTCACAGGGCTGTTTTTGATTCAAACAAAAAGGATCTTACTCTTTAACAAAAAGCTTTATCTCTGGAGGGATCCTTTCCATATTGTAAAAGACGTAGAATAATAACATAAGCTCTCAGGGGTAAAAAAATAAAAAATAAAAAAAAAGATTACATTGCAGCCTGTTTCACAGTACCAGCTGTGAAATAGTACTGGATGAATTTCAAAAACTGTTGTTTCCATTGATCACTAAGTCACAAAAAAGTGGGAAAATAGAGTACAAGTTCAAACTACTTAAGCTCCTCTTCAGCTGTTGCAGGTGGTCAAAATGATGGTTGGTGGTAAATTTAATTACTTACCTACAAACTACAATTACTTCTAGATAGCTTAATCTATAACAGTGCATATCTTATGAATATTTAACAAGTTACAATTGCTGGGAAAAATAGTGGAGAATAATATGAAGCATAGTATGTCCCTCTGGATGTATAGTAAGATTTTTTATTTTTATTTTTTAAATGTAGTGGGAGAGTATTTTGACAGAATGGTAATAATGAGTGGCACTAATGCTACAAGAATAATTAATTACAGGAACAAAGTAGTGTTTGATGAAACTAAAAACAGCAGTCAGCACTGTTCCAGTGATCTTTAGTGTTCAGTCTGTGAGCATATTCTTTGAGTTTCTTTGTTGGTTACAGTAATACAGGCACAGCCAGAAGCCTTCATATGAGTGGTTGATGGAGGTGTAATGACAATGACAAATTACAGCAATTATGTGTTATTGTAGGCCATTATGTATTTTGTAGGTTTTGAGATGTAGGCTTTCTCTGTAATTGCTGGCTTATAAAAGGCATAATAATCATGGGCCAGGCAGTCACAGGGGCTACCAAGGGCGACCAGTACTTGTTGCCATGGTAACAAAACATTTATCCATAATGCCGCTCTGTAGATGGCGAGGACAAGAGTACTGGCAGCAGGCAAATTAGCCCAAATAGCAGATGGGGAGGACAAGAGGGTGCTGGACAGCTGACTGAATGAGAGCTGGTGGGTGCTGCAGATGTGTGGGTGGGTGGGCCGAAAATGTGTGACTGTATAAGGGAAAGGGTATGACGACAGTCTTTCAGACAATGTGTTTGTGACCAGTGTGTATAAATGTGTGTATTATTTTGTTGTGTTGAGAATGAAAGGCAGTCAATGTTCAGAGATTAAAGCTTCGATACAATAAGCAATATGTGACAGAACGACATGAATGTGAACAGATAATACAATCTGAAAAAAATCACCAGACCTGGCTTACTAAATCTTTCCTTCTACTGAACACCAAGAAAACTGTCTGTGTGATGTTCCCTAAATGGTCAATAGAGGCAACACATTCTAATGTATACTTCAATGGGGAGGAGCTTGGTCTTGTTAAAGAATTTAAGTATTTTGGGATTGTCCTAGATCCCACCCTAACCTTTAAGAATCATGTAAAAATGATATCTAACATAATCAAATTTAATCTACAAAATTTCAGGCAGATCAGGACGTCTTTAACAGAGAATGCAGCTAGAATGTACTTACATGCTATGATCTTCTCGCATATCGATTATTGTTTTGTCAATTGGTCATATTCAGGTACAGCAATTCTTAAGCCCATACAACTGCTTTACAAAAAGGCCTTGAAAGTGTCTGATAAAAAAACGTACTCTTTTCATCATTGTAATATCCTTGCTAAACACAGTTTTTTAAGTTTTGATAACTTCAAACACTTCAAAATTGCCTGCCTAATGTACAAGGCGCTACATGGGCTAGCACCTCCCCATAAAATTAATTCATTAAGCTGAGAGCAGATAGTGGCTTGTCCAGGGACACCAGGGCCTCTTCCAGGGGGGACTGCGAGGTGCCCTTTAGGCATACAACCTTTGGACAAGCAGTGTTGTCTGTTATTGGCAGTTAATATTGGAATAGTTTACCTTTTGCGATTAGGGAATGTCCCACGCATTACTAGGATTGAGTCGGTTCTCAGTAATACCAATTCGGTTCGGTACTCTGTCTTTTTTTTTTTTTGAGACCGACCGGACCGCATTCGTCATTTTACAGCCTGTCTCTTCGCCAAGTGCACAGCGAGCAGGAGAGAGAGGGGGGTGGGGGTGGGGCGGGGACTGAGCTAGGGGGTGCGAGTGCGCATGCGCCGAGACCTCTACTGTAGCCTGGAGTTTGTTTAACAGTGACGGGGAGTCGATAATGGCGGACAATTTAGTCTCAAAGAAATAAAAGAATGCGCCAATATGGCAACACTTTGAGCCAGACGAAGGAGGCAACCCTTGTTTGCACTGATTGAGTAAGCTAAACCTGCAAATTTATTTGTAAGGAATAAAAGAAACAACGTGTTACTGTCACTCTGTTCTCCTATGGTCGTTTTTTATTTTAAATGAGTCAAATGCGCCCCCAAGTGGCGAAAATCCGGTATTACCGACTTGATGCGTTTTTCACAAAAACCTGACCGTTTTTTTTTTTCATACCGACACAACCCTACGTATTACGCTTTTAAAAGCAACTTGAAGAGATGGCTTAAGATACGTGGTCATAACTAACCTGCTTGTAGCCCCAATCCTGCTTTTTCTATTGTTTTCTCGCTTTATGTGTGCTATCCAACCAGACCAAACAAATATGTGACCATCATGTTTAATCATGTTAAAGTGAACAATGTGCAATTAATATCATGGGCAATTGTGCAATCACTATGGGCAATATGCAGTCAATAACAGCACAAAGCACTGTCTGTTTGTTTGTTGGGGAACCATCTCAGGACGTGGTCTGGCTTGAATACCGGGGATGTGGCGGTGACAAGACAAGCCTGTCCTTGTACACATACATACAACTTGTATGTAACTCAGGGTAATTGTGCGTACATAAATACACAGTGCTTAATTTGTAAAATTAGAAGTAGGGGAACACTTTGGGCCTCTGAGAGAGCAGTGTTCCCCCACTCCCAAAAGTAGGGGAACACTTTTTTAAGCAGCACCCGAGCCGCCTCACTGCGCAACTCGCAACAATGGGTGTGACATCATGGGCTCTAGTTTCGCAGACCGGGCGAGGTGGGGGCGTAGCGCACCTGTGCTTCGCCAACTGGGTGTGGCCAGGCGGATTTTGCACACCGTGCGCGCTGGCGCAGCTACTCGTCTTTCCCACCTCCGTCCCTCCTACCTGCGCAAGTCGGAAAGAGGGAGGAGAGAAGGTGTGGAGTGGGTTTTACACAGCCCATTCACATCACACCAATCAAA
>NC_065519.1:35555383-35560517 GCF_006386435.1 Epinephelus moara
TAATAAACAGCGCGATTACAATAGGGTCCTACGGACGACTTCGTCGTCGCTCGGGCCCTAATAAACAGCGCGATTACAATAGGGTCCTACGGACGACTTCGTCGTCACTCGGGCCCTAACTACGGACGACTTCGTCATCGCTCGGGCCCTAATAAACAGCACGATTACAATAGGGTCCTACGGACGACTTCGTCGTCACTCGGGTCCTAACTACGGACGACTTCGTCGTCGCTCGGGCCCTAATAATAAACAGCGCGATTACAATAGGATCCTACGGACGACTTCGTCATCGCTCGGGCCCTAATAATAAAAAATCCTTGCATTTCAATATGGTCCTCGCACCGCTAGGTGCTCGGGCCCTAATAATAATAATAATAAAAAATCCTTGCATTTCAATAGGGTCCTAGCACCGCTAGGTGCTCGGGCCCTAATAATAATAAACTGCACGATTTCAATAGGGTCCTCGGACGACTTCGTCGTCACAATAATAAACTGCACGATTTCAATAGGGTCCTCGGACGACTTCGTCGTCACTCGGGCCCTAACTACAGACGACTTCGTCGTCGCTCGGGCCCTAATAAACAGCACGATTACAATAGGGTCCTACGGACGACTTCGTCGTCACTCGGGCCCTAACTACGGACGACTTCGTCGTCGCTCGGCCCCTAATAATAAACAGCGCGATTACAATAGGGTCCTACGGACGACTTCGTCATCGCTCGGGCCCTAATAATAATAAACTGCGCGATTTCAATAGGGTCCTCGGACGACTTCGTCGTCGCTCGGGCCCTTATAATAAACAGCGCGATTACAATAGGGTCCTACATGGATGACTTTGTCGTCGCTCGGGCCCTAATAATAATAAACAGCACCCCTCGCACCCCTAGGTGCACGGGCCCTAATAATAAACCTTACAGGAACAAGAGGGACTTCGTCCTTCGGCCGAGGTGACCCATTATTAGCTTGAGCATATTTACATTGCATGAATTAGCCTAGCGTCTGGCAGACTTTTTCCTGTACTTATAGCTTAACAGATTACATGAAACGTTATTATTTTTCTTATTCACCAGTGGTTTCACTTAAAAATGTCTTCAAACAGTAGCTGTGTACAACTACATGACAGTGTGTTATAAATCACTCATTAAATATTTATGCACTGCTTATAAGTGCTGAAAAAGGGGACGTTTAACTTTTGGGAATTTGTTGAAATAATATATGTTAAAAGAAGAAATGTAATAAAGAAAACTTCTACCTACTCCTTTTCAGACACTGTTATCTTTGTCTTGTTTATTTTTTTATTTTTTATTCTGGTTCAAAATAAGGTCATTCATTCATTCATTCATTCAGTTTCACATCCAAACCTTAAAGGAGAACTCCACTGATTGGATACATCAAGTTTGGACAGTATTACTGCACCTAATTAAAAATGTAGTAGTCTTTCTGTAGCTCCAGAGAAGCTATGTAAAGTCTACTGAATTGACTAATGACTAAACTCAACTAATGTCATACCCAAGTTGCATTGTTGATAATGTAGAAGTGAGACAAGGCACCATCATCCATAGGGGGTGCCACAAATTAGGGGAGGCAAAAAATGTTTATCTTTTACTATTTTTTACTAATACTATTACTACTGTTGTTTTGAAATATTACATAAGGCCACAACAACATAATTACATAGCAAACCCAACTAAATAATAGAGAGGCCTTTTTTCTGGGTCCCTGCCATCCCCCCGGTACCCCTCCCCAGCTCATTACACTTAACTTGCTGTCTGAGGGAGATGGGTGAGTTACCTGAATACCGGAACACGCTGTATTGTTATCATGTTAAAACGACCAAAGCTCTCTGTTGCCCACTCAACTAGGCTACCACTACACTATTGAGAGGAGTGGATGTGGGGAGAAAATATGAAAACAACAATAACAAATCCGTGTTGAAATCAGCAGGAGGAGAGTTATTATTACCCCTCAGCAGCTGGTGGTTGCAAACAACAGCTGACGGAGGTTGCATTGATTTACACTGTGAAGCATCCATGCTCTGTTCAGTAAAAATGTGTATTGGGCAAAGGTAAATTATAACATTCTCATGATGTGTTCACCATAATCTTGTAAAATGTAGCTTTTAGTGAGAAACTTGAATAAATACAGCTGTTTGAAGGAGAAATTGGTTGATGTTTTCACATCACCATAAAATAGATATTAGAGAGGGAATTATGCTGTATCACATAGTAAAAAGGCTTTTTGCTTGTTTGTTGCTTGTTGTTACGTTTTCAGTTGTTTCATAAACGTGTATTATCAAATTTGTGCTCATTCAAAAGTAGTGTTATGAAGGACTGAATGACTTTAAAACTGTTATTTTTTTATAGCCTAGATTTCTGTATTTCCCTGGCACAAATAACAACAAAAAATAACAGAAACACTAATATAAAAACATCAGTATCAGCTATTGGCCAAATTGTTATTTTAAACAATGGTATCTGTATCGGCCCAGAATTTAATTAATTTGTATTAATTTGTATTATCATTTTACAATGTCATATATAATTTTATTGTTTATTCTTCTGAACAACTTAATTTGTAATTCTTTTTTAATTGATTATTGATTCATATGATTATTATAACCACTGTTGGGCTTCTTACTCTAAAAATTTCAAATATTAGTAATTACTCATTACCCTTTTCAAAACTAATAATATTACTTATTACTCCCTGCCAACTGTAATTTGTTAGGACTCATTATATTACCGTTACACCCCATAAAATTGGTACTTGCGTATCTCCCAAAATTCGGATGTGTGCCTCTGTGTGAATGTCTGGGTAATTCACACAGAGGCACATATTGTCATTATGTGTAGCTAAGGCTAATTAGCTTCTTTTTTAACTGGGGGTTTTCTGCTGCCTGTGACCGGTATTTCCTCAAGGCTCTGCACAAAACATGGAGAGCCACTAATGGAGCACATTTTGTAGCTGCAGCTGCCCATGATTAAAATCCTGTATTGGTTGTTTAGCTCAGGTAAGTGTTTCCAACCAGCTTGCTGCTCTGGGACGTGCCGGAACAGCATGATGATTACTAAAATTAGTCCGCTGATGTGATTGTTGAATTTCAAGTCAGTAGTGATGTGGTAACAAAAGCAACATTGTAACAAATTGTTTGGTTTTGGAGTAACTGTAATATTATTACTGAGACTTCATTAGTAATAAGTTACACTATTCATTTCTAGAAAAAAATAATATTATTCCTGGACTGTGTTTCTGCCCAACACTGATTATATCACGCATACAACATGTTACTCATCACACTATAGTATGTCGAGAAGCAGAACAGAGCTGAGCGTGGTAGCGCTGTAACGTTAGCTAGCTAAGAGGTGCTACGTGAGCTGGCAGTAGATGAACAATTCCTCTGGTTTTACCAGTGAAGCTCATCCAGCCGAGGATTATACCGGGTGTCAAGTTGCTATCTAACGTTGAAGCCAGATCTCTGCGGCTGGGCCCGTGCCGGTAAGTCCCGCTACCTGACGCCATGCTCTGCTTCTTTCAGTGATTCATTGCAGCTAACTCCACTCCAACGCTGTGGGCTCCAGTCAGAGCCCATGCGTGTAAGTGCCTGTGCCCTCTCTGTTAGCGGCTGCCACGCTCAATCGCAATCCTAAAACTGTGCACCCTCTAGCCCGTATACTGCCCCCCTCTCTATCTTTCTCCCCCAGGTATCACTCACACAACATGGCACCTCTTGCCTCTCCCTCCGGCTGCGTCAACTGCTCTCGCCTCGCCGAGAAGATCACAGAGCTGGAAGGATGAATATCCACACTGTACCAGATCCGTGAAGCTAAGATGTTAATGGACACCATCACATTCGGCCCTGCACAAACTGGCTCCCTCTGTGCTTCAGTCACCGATACATCTGCCTCCGGTCTTGTTGCGGCTCCTAAGGCCGTCAAAACTACATCTCCTCCGAGGCTTGTCACCGCCGCCGCTGCTGCTGCCCCTCCACCGGACTCCGTCCCCGGTGACTCCTGGATACATCTGGGGGCTAAGCCTAAAGCCCTGATCAGCTCCACTCCATCGGACCCGGAGCCCTGGTCCCTAGTCTCTGTTTGCGGCAGGAGAGGGAGCTGCTCCTCTCGGGCACCTCACCATAACATCCAGCTGGAGAATAAGTTTGCACCCCTTACTTTCCCTCCTGTTGAGGAGCCCCATCGCTCTCCTCCTCCATCTCCACTGCCGTCCCAGGGGTCCCACGGCTCACCGTCACCTCCAAGGTCTTCTACTGCCATACCTGAGACCCTCTGCTCCATACCACTGTTTACACCGGCACCACAGAGCGCTCCCGCCCCCCTCTCTGTCCATCTCTCTCCAGCCACTTCGTCGCCTCTGGCAAAGTCTCCTCCACCAACCGCTCCCTCCACCTCATCCAGCCCAGAGACCCCGCACTCTGCATCCCCTCGCCCCCTTTTTCCTCTGACTACATTAAAAATCGGGGACTCAATAACAAGAAACATTCACTTTTTTAATGCCGTAGCAGCGCATTTTTTCCCTGGAGCTTCATCAGTGGACCACTTTCTCCTCATGGCTGTGGGTCAGAAAAGTTCACCAGAGTCCTCCAGCTCCACACCTGGCTCTTGTCTGTCTGCAGAGCACTCAGTGTAGGCTTCATAGATAATGTTAACCTGTTTTGGAATTGCCAATCCTTTTTAAAACCCGACGGTATCCATCCAAACGGACTAGGCAGCCACATGTTAAAAGCCAACCTGCAGCACACAGTGCAATCATACCCACTTGACTGACTGTTTACTCACCTCTCTGACACACACACAGGTCCCTCCCTCTTCTTCTATGGTGCCCTCTCAGAATACCACTGCCTACGTAAACTCCCCATACAGGCCTCAGCTGTCTTTACACCCCTTTGCCGCTGGTCTCCCCATTGAGACCATTGTGACAGTCAGACCCCTCCACCCTCATGCCATTTTCAAAGCTGTAAATAAAAATTATAGCTGCTACGCAGCAATGGTCGGGGCCGGGCAATTTTAGGCAAAATAAGGCAATTATGAGCAACACACACACTAAAACAAAGCATATCACAACATAGAAGTTACATCATATAATTATGGCATGCCCTTCAAATTGTGGATGAGTGGCT
>NC_065519.1:35561113-35591341 GCF_006386435.1 Epinephelus moara
CAGTTTTTGAGATAAAATTCTGATATTTTCCACACATCATCTACTATGACTCCAAAATTTTGTCATTTTTTTTAATGAACATTGAAAATGTATTTAGCAAGAATTTGCAAGTATATGTTTACAATACCGTTTACAGTCAAACATTTTGATGCACTGTAGGCTCAATTTTTGATAAATAAAAATCTGTGTGGATCGTTTGTGTAGTATAGTCTGAAGATGCTCTGTAGCAAGTTTGGTGTCAATTGAGCAAAACTTGTGGGAGGAGATAGGTTTAATTAGTTTTACAGTTTTTGAAAAAAACAGAGTGATGGACTTCATAATTTGCAATAGGTTTAAATGTACAAAAGTTTCTTCAGTATTGGGGCTACATTTTGGTGAAATTTTGAACTTTAGAGGCTTGCTGTAGCGCCACCATCAGGACTATTGGCCTGTTTCTGCAGCTGAGGCAATCTGGCATGGGACTGGACCTTTGTGCAAAGTTTGGTGATTTTTCGCGCATGGGAAGTATGATTTCCTCGGAAGAAGAAGAAGAAGAAGAAGAACATGCAACAAAACAATAGGGTCCTGGCAGCTAATGCTGCCCGGCCCCTAATAACCTCTCCTACATAACACTGAGTGCCCCTGCTTCCTTACCACCTTCTACCCTGTGCAACCTGGCTCTTTTAAATGTGAGGTCTCTCTCAAATAAGACTTTCATTTTAAATGACTTTATTTTATCCTCCCAGTTAGATTTCTTATTTTTAGTAGAAACGTGGTTGAAACCTAGTGAACTCACCCAATTCCTGGAAGTATTTGCCCCTCACTACGACTTTTACAGCTCCCCTCGGCCCAATGGCCAAGGTGGAGGCCTAGCGGTCATTTTCAGAGACTCTCTTAACTGCACACCAATTGCCACTGATGTCTATTCTAGTTTTGAAGTTCTGATGTTTAAATCCAGTAACTCATGCCCAGTCCTGTGTGCTGTTGTGTGCCGCCCCCCCAGGCTGGATGTCACCTTCCTCACTGAGTTCTCTGAGTTTTTATCTTCAGTTGTTTTAATACATAAAATTTTAATCACTGGTGATTTTAATTTTCACGTTGACATTGTATCTAACACCAAAGCCTCTGAATTTCTCTGCATCATGGAGTCTTTTACCTTTAGGCAACGAGTCTCAGGCCCAACCCATAACCACGGCCACACACTAGACTTGGTTTTTACTCTTGGCCTGACCACTCCCACTCTGACTGTTGAGGAGTTAGGGATCTAAGATCATCTGGGCCCGGTATTTCAAAATTTGTAATCTGGATCAGAATAATCCGGATAATGAAATCCTCCTTTTCTCAGTCAGGGATCAAGGTGATCCTGCTGACTTTATCTGGGTATTTCAAAACATTGGCAGGGTGGATCACTTTGATCCCAATCTGACTGGATATGGATTTAGAAATCTCACGACTCCGCCCCCGGATCTGAAACATGGCGGACTACTGCACGAAAGGAGCAGTTGGTAGCACAGCTTTCACATCAAAATGTGAAGTTTACCGTTATCTAATGTGTAGCGTTTTTAAGACCATACGAAGGCCACCCACCATCTCATGTGAGAGGCCACCCACCATCTCATGTGAGCCAGCTATTTGAATTGTCACCTACTTAAAACGTGGGCGTACTGATCTCTAGTTGCGCCGAAGTCATGCTAACAGTAGCTAACGCGGCTCCATTGACTTGCATGTTCAAGGTTCAATAACTTTATTTGTCCCCAGTGGGGCAATTCATTTGCAGGAGTGGGAAGCATAAACAAACACAAACCACAGATGACAACAATACAGTTAAGGGAAAAAAAACACTGATGTAAACAATGTACATAAAAACAACAATGTACAGAAAAACAACAGAAGTTAACAGTCTAAAAAGCAATAAATAATTAATAAATTAATCACACTGTGCTGTTACTGGACCAAGATGGCTAAGATGTGCGGTGCACACTTTAGAGGTAGCTAACTCTTCCTCTTAGAGTTGAGGAGGGAGACAGCAGTTGGAAAAAAGGATTGTTTATATCTGTTGGTTTTGACTGGTGGAAGTCTGAAAAGGGAACCTGAAGGAAGATGCTCAAATTGTTGATATAATGGATGGGAGCTGTCAGACAGGATGGATTTAGCTTTTTTGTGCACCCTTTTGTTGTACATATCCTGCAAAGCTTCCTAGTCCGTGCCGATTATTTTACTGCGGACGTTGACCACCCTTGATAATGAGTTTTTGTTTCTGATATTAAGGGATTGAAACCAACAGATAAAAGAAAAAGTAAGCACAGACTCAACAAAGGAATGGTAAAACATGTTCATTAGGGTCCTGTCAACCTGGAATTTTGCAAGTTTCTGAAGACAGAAGAGGCGCTGCTGGCTCTTCTTAAACACTGAATCAGTGTTAAGCTCAAAGGTCAGTTTGTTGTTGAAAAGAGTACCTAAGTACTTATAAGATTCCACTAGTTCAGTGTTCTGACCATTTATTATAGTGTTGACAGGAGAAGAATGGGAATGTCTAAAATCAATCACCATGTCCTTAGTCTTAGAGGCATTGATTCATAAAAATGAATCCTGACACCAAGTCATAAAATAATCAACAACAGGACCATGAAAGAATTCATATCTGTTTAGCAAGCTCACTATGACCGTATCATCAGCAAACTTCAAAATATGATGGTTCTCATATATACTTCTGCAGTCATTGGTGTACATAATATACAGTAGAGGAGAGAGGACACATCCCTGAGGCGAGCCAGTGGATGTTACAGACAAGTCAGACAGTTCCCCATTTACTCTCTTTTTGAGTCCTACACATAAGAAAACCAAGTATCCTGCCAACATTACTATTATCCAGAGAGAACTGGTCACTGAGTTTCTGGACAAGCAGATGAGGCTGGATAGTGTTGAAGGCTGATGAGAAGTCAACAAATAATAGTCTGGCATGAGTGCTAGAGCCCTCAAGGTGGCGATAGATGAAATTGAGCAGAGTTAATGTGGCATCTTGCACACCCCTTTTGGATCTGTATACAGACTGCAAAGGATCAAGCAAGTGTTCAGTCCTAGTTAATATTTCTTCCTTCATCAGTTTTTCGAATGATTTCATTACTAATGAGGTCAGTGCTATAGGCCTGAAATCATTCAGGGTCTTTGGACAAGTAGTTTAGCAACAGGGACTATTATGGACTGTTTCCACATTGCAGGGACTCTGCAAATAAAGTGACACGTTAAAAATATAGGTAAAAATAGGGCCCAACTGTTCTGCACAGTGGATGAGCACATGGCTGCCAATATTATCAGGGCCGGCACTTGTTTTAGTTTTACAACGTTTAAAATAATTTGTAACAGTGTGGACATTAAAAGGACACGTCGAGTCACTGAAGTCAGTCAAAGACTCTTTAAAAATAACTCTTTCTTTACTAAAATCATGCTCGTCAAATCTGCAATTAAAGTTATTAAGCTCATTTGCCAGGACTTGATCTGAGGTAAAGCCCTCTGACGCCACTTCTTTCCTGGTTTTATTGGTTTGCCCTGTAATTATCTTGAGGCAGTCCCAAGCAGAGCCCAGATTATTGTTACTTAGTTTATTTTCAAGTTTCTGTTTGTAGAGCAGTTTGGCCCCTTTCGTCTCCTGCTTAATCTCTTTTTGGACAGACTCAAGCTCTGAAAGATTCCCTGTTTTAAAAATTTGCTTCTTCTTATTTAGTAGCATTTTCAAGTTTTTGCTCACCCAAGGTTTACTATTTGGGTATATTTTAACAGTTTTTTCAGGAATAACAATGTCCTCACAGTATGATATGCAAGAGCTGATCACATCGGTCAGTTCATCAATGTCACCAGAGGATTCCTGAAACACATCCCAGACTGTACTGTCCAGGCAGCCCTGCAGGGTAGAGATGGCCTCCTCTGACCATATTTTGATGATTTTAGTGGACACCTTCCCCTTCTGGAGAGACGGGCGATAGGTGGGGATAAGGTGCACACAGCAGTGATCAGCTGAGCCCAGCGGCGGGAGGGGGATCGCTTTGTAAGCGTCTTTAACAATGCCATAGCACCAGTCGAGTATCTTATTGTTTCTCGTGGGGCAAGACACATACTGAAAAAATTGCTGAGAGTTTTGTCCAGTGGGCAGTGATTAAAATCACCCAGGATTAAGTTAAGGGCATCTGGGGTAAGCAACTGAAGTTTCTGCACGGACAGAAAGACCTGCTCAGAGGCATTTATCACATTGGCCCTTGGATGAATGTACACCACTGTTATAAAGATCTGTGTAAATTCCTGTGGCAAATAGAACGGGCACACAGACACAGAAAACAACTCGACATCTTTGGTGCAAAAACTCTCTCTCACATGGAGATTCTTACCCCAACGCTTATTTATATATAGACATACCCTGCCTCCACACGACTTACCGGTGATCTTGGTATCCCGGTCCGTACGAAGCGGAGCTCCAAACCCGTCAATCACCACGTCGCTGTCGGTGTCCAACTCCCCAAGCCAGGTCTCTGTGACTGCCCAGATGCAGGCCTCACTGAACTCATGTTGGTGACGAACGAGAGCCTGAAGTTCCTCAGTCTTGTTACGAAGGGACCTTGCGTTGGTTAATATGATGGACATAGCCTGCTGTTAAGTAGCTAGCGGGCTAGTGAGGTAGCTGGCTTTGTTGATGTATTTTGCGGTCTATGGTTTAATTTAAAAGGGAATTAATCTGAAGTACGTCATACATGAACTCTTTAAACACCAACCTGTTCAGAGTTTAACGTTATGTTATTGCCAACACAGCGGACTTTTTTTATTTTTATTTTTTTCCATGTGTGCAGAGCAGACCGTATAGGAAAAATACACAGTACTAGTATGAATTATGCGGTTCATTCAGAAGTGTCAGAGGATTGAGTTTGGATATGCTACAGTAATGCTGGTGATATGCTTTTCTGTACTTAAACAATTTCTGTGACTATTGTGGATTCCTGACAGAGAATGGAGACTGAGAGGGCGGTGAGACAAATTGAATTGGCTGACGAGCAGCTCAAGCTGACGCTGCTTCAGCAGAGAGAGACAGAATTGAAGATAAAACTTCTGGAAAAGAAGCTCACCTCAGACCTGTGAGCAGTCTTTAGGGACTGTGACACTATTTTGATTTACATTTTGGTCCTAATTGCTTTTTTAATCCTTTGTTTGAATTGCCATGTGTTTATTATATTAATCCCTGTGTTGTTTCTTGCACTCTCTGTAAAGAAAATAATGTGCTAAATTTGCTTTGCATTGCATTTCCTTGCCTTTGTCTGACCACAAACATATGTTGGATGTTTTGGTACAAACAAGTTACAATGTTAGATGAAACTAGACGTTGAGAAATAGGCCTGTATTTGTTACTCTAATTTACAGCAGTTTCAAGAAGTATGGCCAAACAATATTTTGTCTACGCTTGAAATTACTTACAACTAAAACACTAATTTAGATTAAGTGTAATGAACATCTTGAGTAACAATATTTAGGAGAAGTGGAGCTGAGGCTTTGTCAAATCCACCTCTGAGGTGGAATCCAAATAATCCTGAAATTTGATATGAAATTGATCCAGATCTCTGCCTTAACTTTTGAAATACCCAAATGCAGCCTTTATCTGGATTAAAGGGAGGATTGGATTACCAGATATGAATCCTGATCCTCAGGATCTCTTGATCTGTGTTGAAATACCCAGTTTTCAGATCAGATCAGGATTTAATCCAATCCGGCCAGGATAATCCTATTAGATCACTTTGAAATACTGGGCCCTTACAACCAGGGGTGGACTGACCATCTGGCATCCCGGGCATCATCCCGGTGGGCCGTTGACCCAATGTGGGCCGGTCCGCTCCGCTACATTTTTTTTTTTATTATTATTATTTTGACATGGCCTATCAGACGGCCTATCTGGGCCGGTGCAAGTTTCTTTTTTTTCTAAACTCCCTCCAATCATGGACTGACAATCACTACACGAGCCAGGGTGGGGCGGGACCTCATAGGCTGTTCGCTTATTTATCTTGCTACGCTACTAGCCCAATACTAAAAAGACGACGAAAATGGACAGGAAGAAAAAACGCCCGGGTGGCGCTGAGAAACAGAGGACTAAAAAGCTAAACTCTCTCAAGGTGGAGGCTGCTAAGTGTGCAAAATTGACGGACTTATTTGGTGCCGTTGTCACCACCCCAGCAGCAGCAGGTGCTGCGCCGGGAGACGAGCAAGGTGGGCCGGGTCAGACTCAGCAGTGGGAGCCGGTGGTGATCTTGTCCGTGACCGATGATGAGCGAGTGGAGGCAGACATGGTAAGTAACGTTAGCCTGGGGCTGGCTAGGCTATATTTTTGAGACAAAGTAAAAAACGTTTTTACATTGAATGTGATGTTACCTTTATTGATAAAGTCAAGCAGTCATTTCTTCATGCAATGCTTTACCTGCAAAGTGGCCCATGAAGCTTTCTGAGAGCAGAGTGTAGTATTTAGTCTGTTCTTACTCTTTTTAATGGAGAAAGTACATTTACAACCATTCAGTAAAGTATCCAATTACATAAAACAGGAGAAAAACATGAACTGTGTTGGATGTAAAGACTAAAGCATTAGTTTTGCCTGATGATTTTGAATTATTAAGGGTCAAATACCTTAAAAGTATAATAGCTGCACAGAAAATGTTTATACAGGTATACATATTTTGATCTGGAGTACAAGATGAGGAGAGATAGGATAGGAAAGGATCGTTATTGTCAGAAATTGTCCAATTTGAGGCTTCAATAAAGTGCTCAGGCTATTTTACAGCTCTCAAATATTATATTTTTTCTCAGTTGTTTTGGTGCATTTCTCTNTGGAGTACAAGATGAGGAGAGATAGGATAGGAAAGGATGGTTATTGTCAGAAATTGTCCAATTTGAGGCTTCACTAAAAGTGCTCAGGCTATTTTACAGCTCTCAAATATTATATTTTTTTCTCAGTTGTTTTGGTGCATTTCTCTGATCAGAATTAAAAGTCTCATAACTGTTAGTTCAACCTCCACAACACTGAGTCATTTGTGCACATCATAGCAGCAGTTTCTCATTCCTTCTAACAAATTGCAAATGCTTTTGGACATGCATCAATCGCTTTCATACAATTCTCTGCTGTTTTATAACATTATCATTTGCTTATGTCATGTCAGTCAAAATGAACTATACTTATGAATGCTGAATAGTCATTCCCTATAAAACTAATAGTCCTCATTTAGTTGCTTGAGTCATGACATACAAACATGTATGTATGCATATATGTTTGTGCACAGCTCTATCCAAAGGGACTTTCTAAGTGTGTATTTTTCTTTTGCACAATGCTGTGAAGAAATTAAAATTGCATAGAGTTTATCATTTTCTATGTTTTATGAATTCATACTTGTGATGATTAGAGACTTAATAATGTATCCATGTCTTTCTCAGGTTGACCACTGGACATAGAGAAGTTGACCCCCCTCCGTCCATGTTCGAGGACTTGCTCTCTCTCTGCCTCCACTGTTTGCCTTTACTGCACCAAAGTTTGGCTGTTGAGTCTCCTCTGACATGGTAAATTTATCATTTTTTATGTTTTATGAATTCATACTTAATTTGTAATGATTAGAGACTTAATAATGTATCCATGTCTCTCTCAGGTTGACCATGCACCTGACATATGAGAGCCTGAGAGGTGGACCTCCCTCCCTCCATCACTTTTTGAGGACTTGCTCTCTCTGTCTGTATTTCAGTATTGGAAATGGGGTCGTGAACTAGGGAAGATAGTATCAGCAGTGTCACTACCTGGAGCTTGCATGAACGGAGCACAGGTTTAAGGTGGCATGCTGTTTTGGCTGCGTAGACTTCCTCTCTAACTCTCTGCCCAGATTTGTGGACTTCTATGTGGTGTCCGCTGATAATGTAGTGGGCTGGTCTGGACAGAAAATGCCAGGGCTGAATTTTTGTCCCAGTCCACCCCTGCTTACAACCATGAATCACTGAGCAGGCACGACAACTGAAAGATTAACTTTCTTCTCCAAGACGGACGGGATTAACTTTAGTCTCCAAGATGGACAAAACATTTGTCTGACACTCACACTAAAAAAAATCAGGTATCGACCATACTTGTATGTTACTAGTGCAATGCTATAACCTGCCTGTTCTTGGTTACTGTTTTCCCCATTTAACAGACCTGAAGCACAAGCGTGCCTGTCCGCCTTGTTGATTTAGTTGTTTTTCTGAGCATCTTGCTCTGAAGAGATATTGATTATCAACAAATATTATGTTAACTGCAGTCCTGCTTGATATTTGTTAAGTTTTTGAAGTTATGTTATATAAATATGGTGGGGCCTTTATAACTTCTTTAAAATTTATTATTATTATTATTAATTATTTGCCGCTTTTTTTGGCTGTAACATTAGGGCCACGTCTGTTTGATTTTTAAGGCAGCTTATTTCTATGAGTTGCGGACCATAGTATCTTTGTTAGGGGTCAACGTTTTCAGTTTATGCTGTTGCTTCATGATTTGTTTTCTTTATCTTTCATGTTAACTCTGAGAATCTCAATTTTGTCTTTTTGTTTTTGTGTATGTGTGTGGTGTTTTTCACTTATTATGGCAGATATTGACAGGAAAAAACATACTTATGCTTACGAACAGTATACGACCACATGATCATGGGCTGTGTTATCTCAGCCTTAATGTCAAGGAGTCACACTCACCTATTAAAAGGAAAAAAGTTTTGGCATACCTTAAGTCTAAACATTGTGATGTGGGATTTCTTCAGGAGACACATTTAATAGATCAAGAGGCAAAAAAATTATGCACAGGATGGGTGGGTTATGTCTCAGTAGCTTGCAGATCTAGTCGTAGTAGGGGAGTGGCTATCCTAATTAATAAACATCTGCAATATAAATGTGTTAAAGAGATCAAAGATGAATCGGGGAGGATTTTAGTAGTATTAGCTGAGATACAAGGCCATACTGTCGTTTTAGCTAATGTCTATGCTCCGAACAATGAAGACCCATCCTTTTTTGGTCTTTTGGAGTGTAAGCTAAGTGAAACGGGTAATTATCCGGTGATCATGGGAGGGGATTTTAATCAGGTGTGGGATCCAGTTTTGGACCAACAACCCTCAATACCCCGGCCCCCTAAATTAGAGAGTGCACTTAAAGTTCTGTGTAGGGGCCTGGGTTTGGTAGATATCTGGCGTCTTCATAATCCAAAATCTAGAGACTATACATATTATTCCCCACCTCATGGCACCGTTTCCAGGATTGATTTTTTTTTTTTATCTCTGACTATTGTATCCTCCACAATATCCTGCAGTATAGGGAGTATTCACATCTCAGATCATGCTCATGTGATAGTTAATATTCTCCCCTTTAATAAGTCTAATAGGACCCCCAGATGGAGAATAAATTCAAGTCTTTTACTGGACACAGGCTTTAGAGAATCTTTAAGAGCCCAAATCACCCTCTTTAAAGAAACTAACTTAGCCACAGCTCTATCTATGGGCGTAGCATGGGAAGCCATGGAAGCTTTTCTCAGAGGTCATATTATTCAACATGCCTCATTTAAGAAAAGACAAAATATGGCTAAACAAATTGAATTAGAAAAACAGATTCAGATAGCAGAGAATAATTATAAACAAAAAATGTCACCCATTAACTTAACATCTCTAACTCTAATTCTATTCTTACTGAGAAAGCTGAGTTTGCCCTGTTTAGGGCTAGACAGAAGCAGTTTGAAGAGGGGGACAAAGCAGGAAGAATGCTGGCGAGATACATAAAGCAGAAGGAAGCTATGAGCGCTATACCAGCAGTTAGAGACCAGGGGGGGAACAGAAATTAATGCAGAGTTTAGACATTTCTACTCTAATTTATACACATCAGAAATACAGGCAAATAGTGAAGATATCAGATCCTTTCTTGGCAGTTTAAATCTCCCAACCTTATCTGAGGAACAACGTGATTTACTAGATGCACCCATTACTGTGGAGGAGATTGTGGAGGTCATTAAATGCCTACCATCTGGCAAAGCCCCTGGACTCGATGGGTTTACCCCAGAGTTTTATAAGTTATATGCCGAGGAGCTGGCCCCTTTTCTTCTAGAAATGTACACAGAGGCATCTGAAATTGGCTCTCTACCTCCTTCCTTAATGGAGGCAGTTATTTCTGTGATTTTAAAGAGTGGTAAAAATCCAACAGACTGCAAAAGTTACAGGCCCATCTCACTGCTCGGCTACGATGAAAAGATGTTGTCAAAGTTACTAGCCAATAGGCTTAATAAAGCTATCTCCACCCTGATCCATCCAGACCAGGTGGGATTTATCCCTAAACGTAATTACGCTGACAACATCAGGCGTCTGATTGATATTATGTGGTTCACTCGTAATGATAATTCACCTTTAGCTGCCATCTCATTGGACGTGGAAAAAGCTTTTGATAGGGTCGAGTGGCCCCATCTTTTCCTCACCCTTGAATCATTCGGTTTCAGTAGCAAATTCATCTCATGGATTCAACTCCTCTATACTCATCCCACAGCCACAGTGTTAACCAACAGCCTCATCTCACCATGCTTTGAATTAGGCAGGGGGACCAGGCAGGGCGATGGAATTTCTCCAGGTTTGCTTGCACTGGCGTTAGAACCTCTGGCAACAGCCATCCGGTTGGAACCATTAATTCCTGGGATACAAATTGGTCAGTCAATTCACAAGCTTATGTTGTACGCAGATGATATTCTTGTCCTGGTTTCTGAACCCGAGCGCTCTCTCTCTGTATTATTTAAAATTATAGACACATTCTCGCATATGTCAGGTTATAAAGTTAACTGGCAAAAATCGTAAGCCCTTCCTTTAACCTCCTTTTGCCCTAGGACTTTGTTCCAGGGAGGATGCTTTTCTTGGCCCAGTAATGATATTAAATACCTAGGAGTGACCATTCCCCCCCAGACTAGGTGACTTGGTAAAGGTCAACATCGAACTGTTACTAAATCGTCTTTAAGTAGATATTGAAAGATGGATGCCTCTGTTTTTGTCATTGTGGGGTAAAGCCAACATTTTGAAAATGACCTGTGTACCTAAGTTTAATTATATGGTTCAGGCACTTCCGATTAAAATTCCACATAAATATTTTAAACAATTTGATAAGCTTTGTAACAGATTCCTCTGGAATGGTAAGTGCCCTAGACTTAACTTACAAAAACTACGAAGACCAGTGGACCAGGGCGGACTGGGTATTCCAGATTTATTGTTATATTATTATGCCTTCAGTCTCAGACACCTTGCTCACTGGTCTTTGCCTCCAGAGCGTGCTCCCCCTTGGCTCTACATTGAAAGTACTCTCTGTGATGCTCTTCCACCCCTCCACTTTGTTACTGCAACATTGCCCAAAGAGACTCAGACCCACCCTATACTTGCTAACATGCAATGGATCTGGAAAAGAATTTCAATTAAACTCAAATTTAACCTTCACCTAAACCTATCAGCATGTATCTGGTTGAATCCCAAGTTAAAAATAGATAATTCTTTGGAAGGAATGGGTGGAAAAAGATATTATTTTACTGGGGGACTTATATGATGGTGGCACAGAGAAATCATTCACAGAACTGAAACAACAGTATGGCCTTTCTCAACATCAAATTTGGAGCTATTTTCAAATTAGACATCTCCTCACCCAGACATTTGGTTCTGCTTCAATAACTCCACCTAGTTCGGATGTTCTCTCCAAGGTAGTTAAAGTATTTAGTACAGGCCACAAGGCCTCAAAATACTATCGCCTGCTGCTTAAAAACTTAATTTGTAATACCTCCGGTCTGAAGTCAGCTTGGGAGACTGATATTAACCTTACTTTCACCGATGAAGAATGGGAAAACATCTTAAAGAACTATAAGAAAATGTTACGAGAACTTAGAACAAGATTAGTGCAGTTTAAAATAATAAATAGTAGAGTATACTGGTCCCCTTCAAAGTTACATAAGGCAAAACTAAGAGATAGCCCGAATTGTTGGAGGTGTGGGGGGAATATGGGTACACTTCTCCACATGCTATGGTCCTGTCCAGCCATACAAACTTTTTGGTTTAATATATATGATAATATTAAATTGATCCTTGAATTTGATTTCCCATTCTGTCCAAGTTTGTTTGTCCTAGGTGATCCTCTGCCTTTAAAGGATGTCCCATCAGCCCAGGCGGAATGGGTTCAGTCAGCCCTCATGCTGGGGAGAAAACTTATTGTTAAAGAATGGAAAGCAGCTTCTCTACCATCGGTGAGGGAGTGGGTTTCTCAGCTGGGTATTGTTGCAGCCCATGAGGCCCTCTCTTTTAGACTAACCAACCAAGAAGAAAAATATCAGGCTAAATGGGGGCAGTATATCTGTTTTATTAAAAGTCCTGGAGGTCTGAATGTATAACGTATGGCATTAGCTCCTAAAAAAAATGACCACATGCGACAGGATATCTATCTACCTATCTGCCAGTGAACTTATGTTTTTTTGTTTTTTTTTTGTGGCGTGTGGGAGTGTGGGGGTGGGTGGGGGTGTGTATGTGTGTGAATGTCTGAAAAAGGAAAAAAAAAAAGATGGGTTATTGCACCTGTAAATTAACTATTTGCTTCAACTATGCATTTCTTTCTTTGTGAGTTTGTCATACTGGGGTACAGTGGCATGCACAGACTTTTTGATGGGCAGGGGCGAAAAGAAAAAAAAGGGCACATACAGCGCATTCTCGCCACTGAAGAGGGCACTAAGTTCCGTATGTTTTCGAGGGCACTTTAGACATATTTATATGTTATACACATGGCACATTATATAGCCTTAAAACAGACTAACTAGACAGACTACTCAAGTTAAGTTAGATTGTAATTAGGATCAGCATCCATGAGAACTGTAGATTTCAACGTTGAACTGTGAAGAACACACAGAGACATGGATGTATGAAGGAAAGAAATCCCTGGAGGGGGTCTGGGGGTCCTCCCCCAGAATATTTTCAATTAAGTAGATGCCATTTCCTGTATTCTAGTGCATTTTAACACCATATTAGCACCAGATAATCCAGACTGGTTCTGTGAGATATAGTTCTGGCTCAATATAGATCAAAAAAGGGCCCAACATAAAAGTCATTGCAACAGTAATGTTTCATGGTATTTCTGTGGTCTAGTTAAGTGTGTTTTTTCCACCCAGAAAGGCAGTTTAGTGTGTTTTGCCAACCAGCAGGACACTTTAGCACGCATTTTGGCTCCCAAGAGTGCACTTTAGCGCGTGTTTTGGCTCCCAGGAGGGCACTTTAGCAAGCATTTTTCAACAATTGGGCCACTGCTTTCCCACTGCTCTCCTGAAAGACATCTTTGACATCACTGGTCCAACCATCCTTTCCATCATCAACAGCTCCATCATCACCAGTACCGTCCCAACCTGCTTCAAGCATGCAGTTGTCCAGCACCTCCTGAAGAAACCAAACACAGATCCCACACTGCCCAATAACTACAGACCTATTTCTAAACTCCCATTTCTGTCAAAAGTTCTTGAAAAGGTCATCTTCAACCAGTTTCTGCCCTACGTACATCATAACTACATCCTGGAAAAGTTTCAATCTGGTTTTAAGGCTAATCATAGCACAGAATCCGCTCTGTTAAAAATCCACAACGACCTGCTCCTCTCCATTGACTCCAGTAACTGTGCCATCCTCATCCTCCTCGACCTTAGTGCTGCATTCGATACAGTGGACCACAACATATTAATAGACTGTCTCCACCATGGCACTGGAATTAATGGCACTGCACTGAACTGGTTCACATCCTACCTCAACAATAGAACCTTCTCCGTAAACATAGGCACACTCTCCTGTCCCCCAGCTACTCTCTCCTGCGGGATCCCACAAGGTTCAATCCTAGGTCCCATTCTTTTCTCCATCTACATGCTTCCCCTCGGTCAAATCATTCAAAAATATGACATCTCTTTCCACTGCTATGCTGATGACACCCAGCTCTATCTTCCCCTCAATCCAAACGACCAATCCAAACTCACCAATATTTTCAACTGCTTCAATGAAATAAAGTCCTGGATGGCAGTAAACTTCCTTCAACTAAATGAAGCTAAATCCGAAATTATTCTCTTTGGTCCCTCTGACAACATCAACCAGATATCCAAGATATCCAGACTTGGCAACCTGTCCACTTTTATCAAACCTCACGTCAAAAACCTTGGTGTCATTTTTGATTCTGCACTCAAGTTTGATAAACAGGTCAACTCAGTAGTCAAAACCAGTTTTTTCCAACTTCGCACCATCGCAAAAATCGAACCATTTCTTAGTTTCAAGGACCTAGAAAAGAAGTCATTCATGCTTTCATTTCCACCTGCTTGGACTACTGCAACTCTCTTTACACTGGAATTAATCAGTCATCTCTCTCCCGTTTACAAGTAGTACAAAACGCTGCAGCCAGACTTTTGACAGGTACCCGAAAGAGAGACCACATCACCCCTGTCCTAGCCTCTTTCCACTGGCTGCCAGTGCAGTACTGTCTTGATTTTAAAATTCATTTATTCACATACAAAGCCCTGAATGGAGTGGCCCCTTCCTACATGACAGAACTTTTAACCCCATACTCCACCTCCAGACCCCTCAGGTCGGCTAACCTAGGGCTTTTAACTGTTCCACGTACTTATTTTAAACTCAGGGGTGACCGTGCCTTTGTGGTCGCAGCCCCCAGACTCTGGAACAGCATTCCCCCCTCTGTCAGACTTGCCCCCTCCATCGACTCTTTTAAATCAAGGCTAAAAACGTTCCTTTTTACTAAAGCTTTTCAGTCATCCTGATGTTGCCTATGTGTTTATTTGTGCCTTGATCTATGTTGGTTGCTGTTTTTGTTCTGTTTATTATTTTATTTCACTTGTATCTCTTTTATTCATTTTTAACTGTACAGCACTTTGGTCAACTTGGGTTGTTTTTAAATGTGCTTTATAAATTAATTTGACTTGTCTTTGACTTGACCTTACTGAAAGGAAATTTAGCACATATTTTGATCTTATTTTTTATTAATAAACAGTGCTGCAACATATGTCACATGTGCATCACTGTTTATACATTATTATTGAACTGTGCGAGTGTGTGCAAAAGCCCACATGGAAGTGCATTTGTGTGTTTCATTTTGGTAAGTGACACCGCCGTTATCATGATACCTCTGTGTGTCATGATGAGTAAATAAAGGACTCACACCTAACATACATGCTTTGGTGTGCTTGTTTCTATTTGTATGTGGACGTGTATGTGTGTGTGTGCATATGTTTGTGTGAGGGGTGGGTGGTACAGGGGGATTGCAAACCCACCCAACATGGCACAGAGCAGGAAGTAGGCCAGAGGAGGATTAAATGACTACTGCGCTACTTCCTCCCTCTCCCTGGGCCCATATGATGCTGTGACAGAGAAAGCCAGGTCCCTGCTGGCCCCCTGCAGCAACTGGCTCCAGTCAAGTGCAAAGATATGACATCATCAGCTTGAGGGAACAATATATTGGCGTGTTTGTTTGTTGTGTGTGTGTGGTGTGTGTTTGTGTTTGTGTGTGTGTGTGTGTGTGGGGGGGGGGGACAAATCACTTATCATGCACACACGTACCACAAATGTCATATTAGTGCCTGACAAGACCTCTGCAATCTGTCCAACCTCTGACATAACCTTACAGTTTCTATAGACTTACAGTGGTTATGCAGGCGTCATGATCATGTATTTCCCCAGTGCAAGTTTAAGTGTAACGGTAATACTGTTCATTGACATGACTACCTACACCACACCTATGCTACTATTAGGTGTGAAACAATTCAGCACACTAACATTAAAGGGAAATTTCGATTTATTTCAACTTGTCTCCTATCGTCCTAAATTTGTTTCAAGTGACTAGTGACATACAAATAATAGTTAGCATGTTAGCCGTTAGCCTAGATACAGCCGGGGCGCATTAGTAGCGTCAGACCTGTTAAAACGTAAGTGAACGGACATACTTCAAGTGCAAAGTTAGTCCACTAAACAAGCTTTTTTCCACAAAGACCACCTCATATCGTTAGGATAAATGTCAGAGAACATATAGAAAACAACATGTAAACGTGTTGTCTTACCTTACCGGTGTGCTGCCATGTTTGTTTATCATCTAGCTCTGCTTTCCAAAGCGCGGCCAGGTCAGTAAACAATAGAGCACATGGTGGAGAGAAGCATGGAGGCCTGTAAAAACTTTATGGTGGTTGCTTCTTTTTTTATATCTCTTACTTAATCAGTCTCTCTTTCATACTGGGTGCAGACTAATTTGGAGTAATGTGTGAGGACTGCTTGGGTGGAGACAGATGGTATTTTGTGCTGTTGTGTCATTGCATCTCGCCGGTGAGGGGGCTAAAATTAGCACATTTACCCGGGTATTGTGTTTAAATCACTGCCAATCAGAGCTGGAGCCAATAAATACCTCTGACTATTGCAGAGTTATCTGACTTTTACCAGATGTTAGCAGGTGTTAGCTGTTTTTCTGTGCCGTGGAGAAGGGGCTTAACACAGGCATTCACGTATGTGACATAGGTGGAGTGTTGGTTTAATATACAGTACATATCATTCACACAATTTGAAAGGGTGCATACGTGTACTATACCCCACACCTGATTTAGTGCAACATGCACTGCACCTGCCTGTACATGGAATGTTATGTGTATCTGCCACATAAACACACTACGTCTTACAGTTTAATAGATATTCAGGTGTGCGTACATGTATGTGCAGAGGTGGACTGGCCATCTGGCATACCGGGCATCATCCCGGTGGGCCGTTGACCCAATGTGGGCCGGTCCGCTACGTTTTTTTTTTTTATTATTATTTTGACATGGCCTATCAGATGGCCTATCTGGGCTGGTGCAAGTTTCTTTTTTTTTCTAAACTCCCTCCAATTGGGCCGGCCAGCCACTCATCATTGGCTACAGAGGGCTAGCACTGCAGTGTGTTGCCAGCGGCCATCGACACATATTATTGGTCTATTGTTTATCATTGTCAATCAATCATGGGCTGACAGGCTCAGAGAGCCCTGACAGTGCTGTCAATCACTACACGAGCCAGGGTGGGACGGGACCTCATAGGCTGTTCGCTAACCTATCTTGCTACACTACTAGCCCGATACTAAAAAGACGACGAAAATGGACAGGAAGAAAAAACGCCCGGGTGGCGCTGAGAAACAGAGGACTAAAAAGCTAAACTCTCTCAAGGTGGAGGCTGCTAAGTGTGCAAAATTGACGGACTTATTTGGCGCCGTTGTCACCACCCCAGCAGCAGCAGGTGCTGCGCCAGGAGACGAGCGAGGGGGGCCGGGTCAGACTCAGCAGTGGGAGCCGGTGGTGATCTTGTCCATGACCGATGATGAGCGAGCGGAGGCAGACATGGTAAGTAACGTTAGCCTGGGGCTGGCTAGGCTATATTTTTGAGACATATCCAAAACAAAGTAAAAAAAAACGTTTTTACATTGAATGTGATGTTACCTTTATTGATAAAGTCAAGCAGTCATTTCTTCATGCAATGCTTTACCTGCAAAGTGGCCCATGAAGCTTTCTGAGAGCAGAGTGTAGTATTTAGTCTGTTCTTACTCTTTTTAATGGAGAAAATACATTTACAACCATTCAGTAAAGTATCCAATTACATATGACAGGAGAAAAACATGAACTGTTTTGGATGTAAAGACTAAAGCATAAGTTTTGCCTGATGATTTTGAATTATTAAAGGTCAAATACCTTAAAAGTATAATAGCTGCACAGAAAATGTTTATACAGGTATACATATTTTGATTTGGAGTACAAGATGAGGAGAGATAGGATAGGAAAGGATGGTTATTGTCAGAAATTGTCCAATTTGAGGCTTCAATAAAGTGCTCAGGCTATTTTACAGCTCTCAAATATTATATTTTTTCTCAGTTGTTTTGGTGCATTTCTCTGATCAGAATTAAAAGTCTCATAACTGTTAGTTCAACCTCCACAACACTGAGTCATTTGTGCACATCATAGCAGCAGTTTCTCATTCCTTCTAACAAATTGCAAATGCTTTTGGACACGCATCAATTGCTTTCATACAATTCTCTGCTGTTTTATAACATTATCATTTGCTTATGTCATGTCAGTCAAAATGAACTATACTTATGAATGCTGAATAGTCATTCCCTATAAAACTAATAGTCCTCATTTAGTTGCTTGAGTCATGACATACAAACATGTTCAACTAGTTGTCAAAATCTGTCAAGCAAATTTTATACATTTCTTTACCACTTTTTTCCAGACAATGTCGCCTAAATTGAACAATTCCAATGGACTATAATATTGTTTGTGCACAGCTCTATCCAAAGGGACTTTCTAAGTGTGTATTTTTCTTTTGCACAATGCTGTGAAGAAATTAAAATTGCATAGAGTTTATCATTTTCTATGTTTTATGAATTCATACTTATGATGATTAGAGACTTAATAATGTATCCATGTCTTTCTCAGGTTGACCACTGGACATAGAGAAGTTGACCCCCCTCCATCCATGTTCGAGGACTTGCTCTCTCTCTGCCTCCACTGTCTGCCTTCACTGCACCAAACTTTGGCTGTTGAGTCTCCTCTGATATGGTGAGTTTATCATTTTTTATGTTTTATGAATTCATACTTAATTTGTGATGATTAGAGACTTAATAATGTATCCATGTCTTTCTCAGGTTGACCACTGGACATATGAGAGCCTGAGAAGTTGAACACCCTCCGTCCATGTTCGAGGACTTGCTCTCTCTCTGCCTCCACTGTTTGCCTTCACTGCACCAAAGTTTGGCTGTTGAGTCTCCTCTGATATGGTGAGTTTATCATTTCTTATGTTTTATGAATTCATACTTAATTTGTGATGAATAGAGACTTAATAATGTATCCATGTCTCTCTCAGGTTGACCATGCACCTGACATATGAGAGCCTAAGAAGTGGACCTCCCTCCCTCCGTCACTTTTTGAGGACTTGCTCTCTCTGTCTGTATTTCAGTATTGGAAATGGGGTAGTGAACTAGGGAAGACAGTATCAGCAGTGTCACTACCTGGAGCTTGCATGAACGGAGCACAGGTTTAAGGTGGCATGCTGTTTTGGCTACGTAGACTTCCTCTCTAACTCTCTGCCCAGATTTGTGGACTTCTACGTGGTGTCCGCTGATAATGTAGTGGGCTGGTCTAGACAGAAAATACCAGGGCAGAATTTTTGTCCCAGTCCACCCCTGTGTATGTGTTGTAAGTGGAGTGTATGTTCAATTTTAGTGTGCTGCACTTATTATTACATACTTATTTGTCATTTTACAACACAGGGTTGCACAAAAAAAAAAAGAAAATGTTGTAGCCAAACATGTTGGAAGAATGTGTTTCCTTGGTATGGAAGGATACTGTAGGATACTGTAGGCCACTGTTGCTGCTCCCTTGACTAATCTACTTAGTCCTAAGGTTCTGGTCTGGTCTTATTCCTGTCAAATGGCCTCTGAGAACCTTAGCGCCCCTGTTCTTGCTGCCCCTGACTTCGACAGGCCCTTCAACATAACTCTTGATACTAGTGATGTTGATGCCGGAGACCTCATCCTTCAAGAGGCTCCACCAGGGGTTCCACCCCGGTGGTCAAAGAAAGAAAAAAAGAAAGAAAGAAAGAAAGAAAAACAAAGAGTAGTGAATGTCAAGCTAGTTGCTAGGTGTCAGTACTGCAATGTGCGTCCCTCCCATGTTGTTTGTTTGCTGTGAGATGTTCAGAGGGAATGTAGGTGTCAATCTTATGTTTTGATGCTTGAAGGAGGAGATAAGAGCAGCCTGAGGCTGCTGGTGTTGCTAAGGACGGAGATGGAGCTGGAGCCGACAGTGCCATAGCAGGTGCATTAACGTTAGCTGATGTTAGTGAGTGTGTAATGTGCAAGGTTGGCTTTGGCAAATTGCATATTTCTTCTAGGTGTCCAGTTCAAGAGGCCAACTAGCCTATTAGGTATTGCATTAAGTCATTATAATTTAAACCTGTACTAAAAGAAAATATTTACTTGTTTTTTTTTTTCCTGTGGATGCATGCAATTAACGTTAGGTGGTGCTCCCAGTCCCAAGGGCAATGAAGCTGAGGGACAGACTAACCCCAGTCGTGATAAGGAGGAGGATGAGACCAGAAATATGACAGGTGCAATGTGAAGGCATAGCCTACTATTCATTACATTTTAGCCAGAGGAAAACCTTTTTAGTAGTATTAAGTGGGATTATTTTGTTGTAGTAAAAAGTTTACTTAAAGTTGACTATAGGGCCTATTGTCCTATTTTTTTTCTTGTCAAATCTCACACTTAAGTATGTTTTACAAGATGTAGGGCTTTAAAGCATATTAATAAATGTATTAATATATTTTAATAAAGAAAAGCTTGATTGTTGATTGAGTTTATTTCTCACACACACTCACTCTCTTTTATACCCACAGCCATCAGACTTCATAATTCTTTATTAGTCCCCAAAGGAAATTTCAAAGAAGTCTGTAAGATCATCTATTTAATAAAGTTCTTCTTATTCTTATTATACTGACTGTTGTGATCCGTCAGAAGTAGTAAAAAAACATTTTCAATATTTACATAAACACTGAAATGAATTTTGGTATTTGTATTATAACTATGAAAATGGGACTGTGGTCGAGATAATTTGAAAAAAGATACAGAAGGATGAGCAGCAGGGGATATTTGCAACACAGCTGGTGGAAAAGTGTATATGTGCACAAAGGTGTGCTATACATAATATGCTATACTGTGTTTTGTATTGTGTATATGGTGTTTATACAGTATGTTTATACAGTATATATATACTGTGTGTGTATTTATATATATATATATGTATATGAGGTGAATAAAAGAACTGTGTTGTGACCTAAATAACATGCTGTTGCTATCTGCAGAAAGTATTAAAGCATGAAATCCCGCATTTTTAATGTACGAAAGCATCCTGTATCATATGTGTGCTGTTTGTAACAAACCAAACCGCGTGAAAATCAGTTGAAAATTCAGTGAGTTATTCTATTTCACTTGTGCATACAGCTCCTTCCTCAATAGAAGTGAATGCACTGTGGAGGCGAAGCGAGACCCATCCAAGATGGCGGCCGGCTAGGACGTCGGCTCCAATAGGCAGCGGCAGTCAATGCGGCGTCTATGGGTACGTCCCAAGTCCTTTAAATTTACTGCTAACTACCTAACCTAGCCACCTTACCTAACTGTTTAGTCCCTCCCACTTAGGAGTCCCTCCCACTTAGGAAAACATGCAAGGAGTCAGGAGTTAGGAGTGAGGAGCGAGGACTGCTGATGAGAGACATGAGACGGCCCTACTCTGAAGCGCCACGTAAAGCGATGTCCTTTTCTGATGACGGCGGCACAGCTGGATCTGCTGCATAACGGAGCCAGCGTTTGGCATACATCCCAAGTCACATTACATTTGCTGATCAAAGCTGTAACACAGAAATAAGAGACATGAGACGGCCTTAAAGATGGCGGACCTCGAACGACTTCCGGTTCAAGTAAGGAGTTAGGAGTTAGCAGTATAAAATAAGAGACTTGGGACGTACCCTATGTATATATGTCTATGCGTGCTCCCTCCCTCCTCTGTTAAATGGGATCTCACAGGCGCACTACGTCATCAAACCATGTGATGCTTGGTATCACCGGATTCAGGGAGCTCTCGGCTTCCTGAATCTGGCATCGTTTTTCTTTTATTCCTTATGGTCTTCGTACCAGGGCAGCCTAAATACACAAAGTCCAAAATCGCGATGAGTGGTGACAAGCCATGTTATGCCGTTTTTCGAGGGGAAAAGTTAAAGGATTACTCGCGATCTCATGCTGAGCCGTCCGGGGAATACATAGCTGGTTTATAAAAGGTCAGATCTCACTGCTATCACTATTTTTGGCTGAAATATTCCGCCTAGAAAGTAGGATCATAACTTTCACGTTTCATATGGCTTTATTTGGTGATATTTTATGGTGTTTCTGTCATAAACAACATCAGCTATCATAATCACACCTGACTTCAACAAGGTATGATGTTTCAAGCTGGCTGAGTGTTGTTTGATCACTGACAGTACTGTTTTGAAGCGGAGTGAGCGCTCTGTCATTTGGAGCTCCACCTGGATCTTTTCATGGTAAAAACACTGTAGAATGGTCATACTTTGAGCAGTCTTCTTCAAACTTGAAACAAATGTTCATTGATAGTGTGCCTACAGCCCCACAGTGTCATTTACCTGCTCAGATGAAGCAACAGACAGTTATTCATCCTGAAAATCATTTTTTATTTTATTTTAGGCAAAATCTTCATCTTTTTTACTGACTTCAGAGGCCCATTACTCTGTCTCTGTATCACCTAGAGTGTTTCTGACACTTTCACAAGAAACTTCAGAGAGTTTGCTTTCTGGCAAGACCTCATGCATGCATGTAGTCAGAGCGGTTCAGAGGCAACAGAAGGACTGAGTAAATGTAAGTTTGCTTTTTAATTCATACTAAAATTACAAACCTCCTATAACATAATCTTGTGGTTGGTACACTTTGTGTTTAAAAACCAAGTCACAGATCACTAGAAAGCAGACCAACACCCATCTTTTCAGGCAGTCACAATGCATTTTCAAGGTCTACATCAGATTTCAAATGATGGCTACTACACCAGCCTAAAAGAACTGCTTCAAAAGAGCTAACCCACCACAATTTGTCTGAATGGCACAATGAAGTTTAAAGGTGAAAGCACCTTTAGATTTAAAAAGAAGAATGAAGACATAGATCTACTGTACTGTTCTGTCAAATATACAAACACTAGCTTGGTATTGCACTCTTTAGAGTGCAGTGATACATACACATAGAACATATGTGTGTAAAGACACAGGCAAAAGACACAGGGAGGGACATAAACAGGAAGTTGAATAAATTTGCTGAAAGGTTACACTGATGTCTCTTGTCTGTTAAATACAGTAAATCGTGTTACATAGAGCACCAATATGCATTTCCATTGTAACAACAGAAGGGGATAACTGCACTGGCCCTATTTTTCAGCACTTCATGACAAGCCCACAAAGAGATATTGCCCAACTCTACAAACTCAGCTCTATTTCTATCTTACAGTTTTTGTTTTAGGTTATGTAGAATATAGATGAACGCCACTGCTCTTATCAATCCCATTTTTAGACACTGCAGTAAAAAAGCTCTGATAAACCCTCTTCACCCTACCTGCCCAGCCACCCAACAGGCAGAGTTGGAGACCAATTGGTGAAGAAAATTGAACATCTAGCACTTAAACAGCCAGATATTTTTTTGTTTTTCTCAGAGACAGCATAAAAAACATACATGAGCTGTTTGTGAAGTAATGATAATGCCAGCAACACATTTCACTCCAGCAAACAGTTAAATAATTAGATACTTTACCTCCTTGAGGCAGCCCATGAAATTATTACTGACTGGAGATCCAGGCAGGTCAGCAGTGCTGGGGCTTCCACCCACATAGAAGAAGTCATCAGAGCCCAACATGGTGTAGTCTTCCTGAGTGTAACCCGTGGTGGTCAGAATCCCATCCACTGATATTGTCACCTGACGGTGAGGAATGAACAGTGAGTGTGGAAATACAATGTGTTTCTTGAATTATTAGGATAGAAGGCAGCCTTGTATTTTAGAACTCACTCAGGTCTGTGTGAATTATAAATCGCACAGTTAGTGATATGTTTACATGTGTTCTGGATCAGACAGCAAAGATATAAAGAAAATTGGTCAGCCCATAATTTCTTTATGTTTTGATTTAAGATGGTAGATAATGCTGGCGATTAAATCATTAATAGGTATAAAGGGTTAGTAAAATGTCAAAATAAAGGATTACTTCAGATTTAGACACTGACAAACATGCAACAATATTTATCTGCGTGTTAATAATAATGCACAAACCCTGTGGTGTTACTGTTTTTATTTGATCTTCTTTTGTGTCTAATAATGTGAGGGAGGCAAGAAACTAATAAAGATGACAGAAGTAACATACAGGAGCAGGCACTCACAAATCAGCCTGTTCTCATTCCAAAACCATGGAATACTGCCGCTTTGTCAGTAATTTTGGTGTCAGACCACCTTTCATGGTGGTATGATATGCTGCTGGGTGGCATCAGTTTGTAACGTGGCTGGGTGGAATCTTTCTTGGTGCTGTGACAGTACCAGACCGTACCTTTCCCAGTAGTATGACAAGCTGCTGAACGGCATCAGTTTTAAACGCTGCTGATAACGGCATAAGATAAAGAGCTAGAAAGTCCTGATAGGGTAGGTGGGAAGGGTGGAGGATGGGTCAAACAAACCCTGGACTTTCACACATGAGCCCGGTGTTCACATCCTGTATTAATGTAATGCCAAAGCATGATGTCTTTTTCTAAACCTAACCACATGGTTTTGTTGCCTAAGTCTAAACACATGCTTTTGTTGTCTAAACCTAACCACGTTTTGTTACCTAAACCTAAACACGTGTTTTTGTTGTCTAAACCTAATCACATGCTTTTGTTGCCGAAACCTAACCACATGCTTTTGTTGCCTAAATCTAAACACGTGCTTTTGTTGTCTAAACCTAACCACTTGCGTTGGTTGCATAAACCTAATCATCTGCTTTTGTTTGCCTAAACCTAACCACGTGCTTTTGTTGTCTAAACTTAACCATGTGCTTTTGTTGCCTAAACCTAACCACATCATTTTGTTGCCTAAACCTAACCATGTGCTTTTGTTGATATTGGTATTGATGTTGGTTGATATTGGTCACAGCCTCCTGAAACATCAGCAGAGTACCTAGCGCATAACATGTAGATGTAACCAAAGGCCACTGATAAAGCAGTGATATATGACAATTTGGAATGAGAACACGTTGCACAGACCAAAGTCGAATGGGGCAGAGTTATTGTCTTACCACACAAAATTGAGGACACACACAAAATGGCAGAGTACACACCCACAGTTCAGGACATCAGTCTGGGAACAATATCATGTAACTGATCATCCTGGAAAAACTCCCTGGACTGCTGCGCTCGCTCCCATCCTCCATAACCCNCTGTTCAGCACTTTGGTCAACCTTGGTTGTTTAAATGTGCTTTATAAATAAAGTTTGAGTTGAGTTGAGTTGAGTAATAAAGACCTCAAATCTTTGACAACATTGTCATTTGAAGTGGGAAGTACAAGTATGAGTACTAGTACTCTACATAACTACACGAACTTGTTAGCGTTTGCTCAATGTTGATTAACCTCAAAGCTAAGATGTTTCTAATAAGATAATGGAACAGTAATAATAAGCCACCTGTTAGATGCTTATAACATGCTGAAATAGCAATTACTTTTACTTTTAATATGTTAAGTACATTTTGCTGGTACTAGAGTGCCCAAAGAATGAGTTCTAAAACCCACAAATGAGTTAGCATTTTAGCACTCCAGTTTCCCTCGTATCAAAGACAATGGGTTTTTTGAATGTTTTTTTGGTTAGATTTGTGACATGTCAGGTCTGATGTTAGCACACCCTTAAGAGACTGTCATGTTTTGTTCTATGACATGGAATATGTCAGTAAATACCACATTGTGAATTTTGAAGCTTTTATATCCTAAAAAGGGTTAGTTGCTAACAAGTGGCCACACAAGACCACAGAACGTCATCACGCTGAATGTGACTTTTCATGCGACCATGGTATAATTCGCTTATAGTCCAGTATTAGCTTTTGACTTCTGGTGATTTTATTTAAGCTTCAAAAACCATTAAACAGATGTTCATTTGTGAAAATTATTGCGCTGAACAAAACATGTAAGTACCATTACAGTTTGCAGAGCTTATTTTCTGCAATAATTCAAAATCGAACAACAGCACATATTTCCCATCTTTGCTGAGCAACAGTTTTATCTAAAAGGATTTAAAGGCCTGTGCCATATAGCTGCCTGTCCCAAATATAAGCCTGTTGAGTTCAGTGATTGAAGCAAGTAATAGCCCGGCCTACTAATAAAGGTTTTACTGTACATCGAACAGTGCTAAAAACAATGCATGGAGCAGATTAAAAAAAGAAAACATTTGGTGCAGGAAATTTTAAAAGTTATATGCATCACTGCATGAACACAGAAAGAAGTAGTCAGAGCCCTGGTGGAAATGGTAGTTATCCAGTTTCTTACTGCAATGTGGGTTGTCTCTTATTTTCACTTGTGGGTAAGTTTGAATGAAAATGAGAGTCTGGTGTTAGGCCATGCATGTATAGTGCACAGGTCACAGCTGTCAAAGTTCTGGTGTGGATTTTGTTTCTCTTTTTTGATTTTCTGGCAGTTTTCACAGTTCAATCACCAAAAAATGACAGGAAAGTTAGTAATGAAGCAGATTTGGTAAAACCCTAGGGCAGCTTAAGTTGAGTGACTAGAGAAGAGGACGAGACTGAAGAGGAGAGTAGAAAAGCAAATAAGTGGACCCGGTGAATGATAGAAGTAAAAGAAAAAAGTAAACATGAAGCTGGGAAATACAAAACCCAGTGTGTGTGTGTGTGTGTGTGTGTGTGTGTGTGTGTGTGTGTGTGTGTGTGCGTGCATGCGTGCGTGAGTGCGTGTGTGTGTATGTATGTACATCACTACATCAAGACATCACTACATCAAGATGCATTGATGTACTGATGACATCAAGATGGTTTGATGTACTGAAGTCCAAAGCTAAGAAGGGCAGTGCACGGCAAACAAAAATTGACAATAAAAATGATATCTACCATACAATGGAGTGTGTTTACCAGAGCGCGTCCAATGCCTGTTTGCTTTGCAGAGGGGTGGGGTAGATGAGAAATGAATTCATACAAGTGAACAGTGGGTTGGTTAATACATTTAAGTAAATCAAATGAAAACAAATGATGACAAGTGAGGAAGTTAGTATACATGATAGTAAAGCAATGGTTGATTTCATTCCTTAAGTCACTAATCACAGACAATGGTATAGTTTAACAGGTGGAAACAGAGGCACGGTTAAAAAGATTTGACTTTGACATCCTCACTGAGTTGAAAAGATGATTCTCCTAACAGCTGAGCTCTACAGTGCAGCGTGAAAATAAGAGAGCGTAAATGTGAAAAATTATTGGCTACACCGGTGCCATTGACTGTACAGTATTTCTAATATATATTTTTTTTCCTATATTGAAGCAACCCCTGATATGGAAATCATTTTATTAAGAATGATTTAACCACCCTAAACATGTGTGTTTGATCTGCAGGTAGTAAAGATGTCACAAATCCATCTGTCAGCTCGCTATTAGCAGTAGTGATGTGGCAGGTTTGGGGTAGGCTTAGGTACTAGAAACATTAGATTAGATTAGATTAGATTAACTTTATTGTCCACCTTAGTGGAAAATTGTCTTTGGCTCCTCCAACATTAAGTTACATTACAAACAAAGTCACAAGACACTTCCCACCATACATCACAAAACAATTGTGCAAATAGACAAGAAATACCAGCAGATGATTGGTATAGCAGGTGACAATATAAACCAGATAAAACACTTAAAATTCTTTGCATATGCACATATCAAAATAACAAAAGTCAGAAAGTGATAAAGCAGAATCCTGAGTAAGTAATTAAAAAATTACAGAAACACTGTATGCAGTAGTTCACCTTCAACCTCTCTCTCTCTCTCTCTCTCTCTCTCTCTCACTCACACTCACACACACACACACACACACACACACACACACACAAAGACCCACATGCCAC
Organism: Epinephelus moara; assembly: GCF_006386435.1. Taxonomy (NCBI): domain Eukaryota; kingdom Metazoa; phylum Chordata; class Actinopteri; order Perciformes; family Serranidae; genus Epinephelus; species Epinephelus moara. The sequence continues at coordinate 35,588,811 of NC_065519.1, forward strand.
AGCGATCAGTCCATGCCTCAAACTGTGTCTGTCCTCAGTCCAAGGGCGTAGGAACTGTCCCCTCCAATATTGGAGACAGGCGCATTTGTCCCACCCAAATATTTACGGCGGAGGAGAAAAAGTATTTGATTTTGAAATCTGTAATGAACTTGCTTGACTGTCATGACATGTCAGCTTCATTAAAAGCATAGCTGCAAATTAACGCAAAAATAGATGTAAAAACACACAGAAACAATACATGTGTGATAAGTTCCCTAATTTAATTTTAACAATTTTCCAAATTCGTTTCCTCTTTTCCAATTTCTCGTTTTATTTTATGGAAGTGATCAATTCAAGTGCACTTGTCCTTTAAACTTGATATTAAAAATGAAAGCTAACAAAATAAAAGACACCTGGTACATTCGTTACAGGCGTAACAGTTTGTAGAACAAGTTCGTAGAAGTTTTGAACAGTTAGAACAAGAGGCTGCACTGCAACGTGCAAATCACTCCTTCTCGTGGCTGCTTGCGCTTTCCCTGTCCTTGCGACCACTCAACCACCATGATCAGTTTTTAATGTTTTATCAGCCAATAACTACTCCAGACTCTGCTCTAGTGTAATTTTCGGGACAATTAGGGCAGGATTCGGGACAACTGCTTGGATTCCGGGACTGTCCCGAATTTTTTGGGACGTCTGGTCACCTTATTAAAATGAAACGACAGCAGAAGCTCAGTTTAAGAGCTTTCTTTCTTATGAGAAAGAAAAGAAAGAAAGGAAATATGAGTTGGTAATAGTTTTGTCCGGGAGGATAATCATATTTTCTGTCTAGACCTGTTGATGTTAAGCTGAAGTTGTGATACAACATCTAACTTGTACACTCTTGCTAAGTAAACTTTAATGTTGTTACTATTAACGTTACTAGCTAACGTTGGCTGGTGAATATATGATGGACTTTCCAACAACGGAAAAAAGTGATTTGACACTAAATATTTAAGGTAACAACATGATTGTTCTATTAACCCATGTAACTTGAGAATGAGTACACACCTCCAATATCTAGAAAGGAGTTAGTCTGTCTGTGTGTTTTTCGCTTGTTCTTGGCTTTCCCATCAGTATTTTTCTAAACCTTATTCATGTCAACTGCTTTCATATTAGAGATCAGATGAAGCTGGCAACTGATGTTAGAGAGGGCGAGGCAGGGAGAGCCAGCACTTCAAGGCCCTGATACACCAAGCCGACGGTTGGCCGCCGGTCAAAGTCGGGCCATCAGTGAGCGTCTGTCGCCTTAGTATTTGCGGTGTGTCCCGCAGCGTCTGCACTTTTGCGTCGGCGGCTTTTCGGCCGATTGAGCATGTTGAATCGGCGGCGGAGTTTGTCAGTGAGAGAGATCACTCTGATTGGCTGTTCAGGTTTTATTTCCTCACCAGTGGCGTGCACAGACTTTTTGATGGGCAGGGGCGTAAAGAAAAAAAAGGGCACATACAGCGCATTCTTGCCACTGAAGAGGGCACTAAGTTCCGCATGTTTTCGAGGGCACTTTAGACATGTTTATATGTTATACAAATGGCACATTATATAGCCTTAAAACAGAGTAACTAGACAGACTACTCAAGTTAGATTGTAATTAGGATCAGCATCCATGAGAAGTGTAGATTCAATGTTGAACTGTGAAGAACACACAGAGACATGGATGTATGAAGGAAATAAATCCCTGGGGGGGTCTGGGGGTCCTCCCCCAGAACATTTTCAATTAAGTAGATGCCATTTCCTGTATTCTAGTGCATTTTAACACCATATTAGCACCAGATAATCCAAACTGGTTCTGTGAGATATAGTTCTGGCTAGGGCCATAACGGTACATGTATTTGTGTCGAACCATTCGGTACGTGACTTTCGGTTCGGCACGACCCTGTACCGAATTATTGGGCTTATAAGGATATTATTTTATTTTATTTTGTTTTATTTTAATTCCGTTTTTGCGAGCCGAACCATTTAAAATATCTAGCTCCCCGACAGACATAATTGAGTGACGGACCGAGTCCCATAAATCTCCGCTTTCACTTTGTGCAGCGCATTCTCGCATTTTGACAACATGTCAAGTGAGCCTGACGAACCTGAAGACCCACCCGCAAACCTTAAGTCCTCCGTTCGGGAACACTTTGGTTTCAGGGTAAAATACGAAGATGGAAATAAACAAGTTGGCAAGACAAAAGCAGTGTGCCGACACTGCAGAACAGCGGTCAGGTATGTACTTGGAAACACGTCTAACATGCTAAAGCGACACCACCCGAGTTTGAACGTTAACCGGCACAACCAGAAAAAGCAATCTGGTGCGAACTACGATATCGTCGTCGTTTAAAAAGAAAGAGCGTTTCCCTGACCATCGCGATAAAGAAATAACCAACGCCACTGGAGTTGAGTAAAATTGTTTAAGCTGCACTTTAGATATAAGCGTGTTTTGTTTACTGCACTTTAACAATGTGGGAAAGCTAAGTAAGTTCCTAGTAAACTGAATCTGAGCAGGCTTTAAAGCTGACCAGCTGCACTAATAC
>NC_065519.1:35591536-35592501 GCF_006386435.1 Epinephelus moara
TCTGCATGAACCTGCTTTGTACTTTTATGATTCTGTCGCACTTTAAATGGAGGACCACACATATGTTTTGCCCCATAAGAGGGAAACCACGCCACCAAATAAAAGAAAAAGATCAGATAAGCGAGGACGGGACAAAACGCGAGTGAATATCAGCGTTGTTTATTCCAGGTGGAAAGAACTCCTGAAGGAGAAGGATTTCACAAGGCAGGTGGAAAGAACTCCTGAAGGAGAAGGATTTCACAAGGGATGCAGAGGTTGCCTGCTTTCTGCTTGACAGGTAATTCAATCTGATATTTTAAAATCATCAATAATTTTTCTTCATGTTTGCAACTACTTTTCCCTCTCGTCTAAGTTTGAGTGGCGGCTATGTTTACGTGCTAACGTTATCCTAGTCTTGGCTACCGTTATCCCAGAGCTACAGCTAAATGGTTAGCCTAGCCTACAGCCTAAGCTATTGATTCCTCTTGCGCTGCTGTGAAGGCTGCCACCCTCTCTTCCTCCTCTTCCCTCTGGGTAGCCGAGACACTAACGTTACCTCCTTGCCTGGCCGTTCTTGCACCGCCTCTACCCCCTTGCCCCCTTCCTTTCCCTGGTCTTCCTCCTCTCCCTCTCCCTCTTCCTCTTCCTCCTCTCCCTGTGTCCTGTGAAGGAACACTCTGGAAACGCAATATTATATATATATATGTGTTATTTTAGCATTTACCGTGCTAATGTTTGCTTGTGTTACCAAAACAATTAGAAATTATAGCTGCTGCGCAGCAATTCTGAGCAACACACACACTAAAACAAAGCATATCACAACATATATCATATAATTATGGCATGCCCTTCAAATTGTGGATGAGTGACTGAAGTGATCAGACTCAAAGGAAAGAAAAAACTCAAGAACAAGAAAGTAAGAATAACATTAACTGCTAGCAATTATGAACAAACTGGCCTGATCTAGCTTAAACCTAAACATTATC
>NC_065519.1:35592729-35604635 GCF_006386435.1 Epinephelus moara
GGTAGATTTCTCATATGGAAATGTTGCACGAGCTGAGGCTTGAACTCACAATCTTCAACACCAAGCACCATCCTCTATCTCACTGAGCTAATTGGCAAACAGAAATGTCACATGTAGTTTCACAAATTGACTAAGCCAGTCACCTGTGTGCAAGACAGCAGCTGTTAGTGTGTAAAGGCAGATTTCAAATGGCAGTCAAAAATTCAGTTATTAAGACAAAAATCCGAAAATACACAAATTGCATCTAGACAGCATGGGGATGTTGGTAATTTGTTTTAACTTTAGACGCTTGCTGTAGCGCCACCATCAGGACTATTAGCCTGTTTTTGCAGCTGAGGCAATCTGACATGGGACTGGACCTTTGTGCAAAGTTTGGTGATTTTTCGCGCATGGGAAGTATGATTTCCTCGGAAGAAGAAGAAGAAGAAGAACATGCAGCAAAACAATAGGGTCCTGGCAGCTTAGGCTGCCCGGCCCCTAATAAAACATTCCTAACATATATCTCACAGATAACTTATATCTCACTGGTAAGATATAACATATCGTAACATGGTTTAGATTCCTAAATAAATATTCACCTCGTCACTAGATACTCCAGAAAAACTCGAAAAACTTGTGGATGCGCAACGCTTTTTGTCCTACGAGTCCACCGTCACTTACCCGACGGGAGGGGTGAGCGAGTGAGCGCTGCAATCTAGAATTTGACCGCTGATGTCACTGTTACTCACCAGTGCTGCCAGATCTCGCGAGACAAATAAGCAACCAGACCTGGTGCTGCCAGATCTCGCGAGACAAATAAGCAACCAGACCTGTGAAAACAAGCCCAAAACAAGCGAATTTTTCTACGGAGCCCCCCTAGGTTCCGGGGAGAGAAAATTAAATAAACTGTGTGCACGGTTTTACAATCCGTGGGGACGGATTTTAAACTGTGGGTACAGATTGTCAATATACATCCATGTGGACAGATTGGTAAACTGTGCACAGTTTTGCAAAACTGTACCCATGGTACACAGTTTATTTATTTTTCTCCCCCCCTGAGCTTCAGGACAATGACCACAAGAGGGAGTTAAACCACCTTTTAACATTATTTAACATTAGAAAACAGATGGGATATCAAATACAGACTGATGTACCAAGTACATTATATACACAGTAAACCTCTGATAATTAAAATTTGCACACACAAATAAATATCATCCTGAATTCACAAATTCTTTATTTATTATTGCTTTTTAAGCACTCATCTTCTGACGTTTTCCTAACCAGAAAAAAAACAGATTGCCCTTCTCTGCCTCTGATTGGCTAGTACTCGTTGCCATCAGGGTCAGAGCCAATTAGAAGCAGGATGCGGGTGGGAAAAAAACTCTGCTCCTGTGTGTATGGAGAAAGGGGAGGGACAGAGGGAACAGGCAAGACAAACTATCCTACATATCGAAAATATCTGCTTGACAGCTTATTATGGAGCTGGGAACAAGCCCAAATAAGCAACTACACTTTAGAAACAAGCCCAAAAAAAAATGCGACCCGCGACTACCAATATTTGTAAGCGACTTTACAGAAAAACAAACCCAAAGTCGCTTATAATAAGCGGACTTGGCAACACTGTTACTCACCATTTTTACACACTGAGGCTTTAAGTCAGTCTAGGTTTCTTTGTTTATTTTATTAGTTAGTTTGAATCAAATCAGACGATTAATTTGCACATACAAAACATGTAAACCAGTTATACTCAAAGGGATTTGATATGAAAGGTAGTGTCTTTTTATATTTATCTACATACAGGTTGTAGAGTGTGGAAGTGAATCATGACCAATATTTAAATTAAAATGCATTTGCAGAAATGCTTTTTCATTTTAAGAATGTGGCTGCATTATTTGACTCATAAATAAAATTAATCATCAGTCATCCTATTTACATTTTAATTTTCTTCTTCAAGACTGCTCATTCTTTCACTTAATTAAAATGAAAAAGAAAAACACATTTGAGATTTAATTTTCAAAATATGCCCCAGCAAATAGATACCAAAATTCAATTTGAAATGTAAAATTTGAAAATTAAAATGCATTTGCAGAAATGCTTTTTCATTTTAAGAATGTGGCTGCATTATTTGACTCATAAATAAAATTAATAATCACTCAACCTATTTGCATTTTCATTTTCTTCTTCAGGACTGCACATTTTATGCCAGAATCAAAAAGAAAACAAAGAGGACACTGGGCACTACTGCGGCACTGAAACTAAATCAATCGATGTCAGGCAAATTGATCACCCACCACCTCATCAGCGCATAAGTCACACACAGCCTACTTATTTTTCGTCTTATTATTATTTTTCTTCCGCCAAATTTTGGTGCGTAACTTGTGCCACAGCTCTGAGTGCACACAGGGTCTTCATAAAACATAGATTGAAGATTCAATATGTACAGTAAGGACACGCGTTTCCCTGCAGAATGAAATTAGTTCTTTTCTGTCACCAATTAATGCCAAACAATATAAATCTGAAGTACAAAACAGATCAAAATATATATGGCGCGCACTGTTTTAACATCTCCTTGCTTAGTGTAATATTAATGTGCCTGCCGCGGCTGGATCTGTGAGCGTTTGGTCACTAAGAAGACTGTTAACACTAGAACCGCCACAACGGTCTGACAGACCGTTTGGGTTTTTATAATGCAAATAACTCTGTTTATGTAAAACCTACAAGCTTCTATGACTTTTCTTAAAAATGTGTCTTGTATGTTTTCTGAAGCCTTTAAGTTACAAAAATGAAACACACTAGACTTCTGAGCATTTATACCTCCGACCGCGGCAGCAGTCACACAGACCGCTGCTGAAAATTATACATTTTGATACATACAGGTAGGCCATACATATTGCAAAACTCTGTAAAAGTACACCAAAGCATATATTTTCGTTTCCAAATATTTATTTGAAAACAAAACCATTCATACGGTTAATAAAAAAATATTTTGTTAATAATAAAAAACGAATGTAATCTCAACAGTGACCGCGCCAGCCGGCAGGACTGCGGCTGAACCGCTTCCAATGTTCATTCATTCATTCAGTCGTGTGTTCAATGTGTGTGTGTGTGTGTGTGTGTGTGTGTGTTAGTATGTCAGAGAGGAGGAGCATCAATTAAAAAAAAAGTTTCCACTAATTATTTCGGTATTTATTTCTTTTATTCTTAGTTTTTTTTTTTATTAAAATGCGTAATATAGCCAACAATATTATAGACCAAAAGTTAATCTAATTTATTATTGTAGAATGTATTTAGCAAATCACCACTTTCAACAAGACATAGTGCAGCATCTGCGCAGCTGCAAAAAAACAAACAAAAACAAAACAAAACAAAAAAAAGGCATTATAAAAAGCCAACAAATAGTGTTAATTAATTGAGATGAGACATTGGAGAGGTTGTCAGTCCTATTCTATAGTCTGTAATTTCTTTAAAAAATTTTATCATAACTTCTCCGAAATTACTCAAAAATGCATTTTTTGTTTGCTTCTGAGCACACGGGCAGACAATGAAGAAGTTACATATGACCGTTGCGGCGCTTGGAGGGGCGCTGTAATAGGAAAAAAAAATGTTGTATATATATATATATATATATATACATATATGTATGTAGAGAGAGAGAGAGAGAAAGAGAGAGAAAAAGGGAGAGAGAGACAAGCCAACAAACCTAACAGGCTGTTGTGGCTGGCTACCAGCTTGCTACCAGCTAGCTAGCATCAGGGCTGCCAACTCTCATGCCCACGCTCAATTGGCACTTTTCTTAGGACACGCCCATTTTCTCACACAATGAAAAACGAATTTATTACTGATAACTTGGGCTGCCCTGGATATGTGTGCACTAATTAATGTTTTAAATAAAGAGATGAGAAAGCTGAAACTTGTGTGGAAATATTACATTTACAGTGTACATAACTGAGGCTTGACAGTGTGAGCAATATCAGTTCAAATAAACACAAGAAATATGTGCTCTAGAGAAAGGATCAGCACTCAGTGAATAACCTCCTAAGCCCTATGATAAGCCATTAAGCCATCTTTGGGGTCATCAGGAGGGAACCTCCTTTCACCAGTGTTTCGTCTAGTTGGTCCCACAACACCTCCAGGAGGCTAGACAGTGATCTCTGGTGTCCCAGAGACACTCCCCTAATGCCAGCTCTCACTGCTCCCCGCACCGACCCAACAACCTCCTTTACCTTACCTTACACATGGCTTTCTCAGCCCAAACAGCACTGCCACCTTCAACAAACCCAGGCTCCGTTTATGCAAGATACTAACTTCCCGAGCACAATCACCACACCCTGTTTCACATGCTACATATCATAACTCCAATATAAGCTAAAGTTAAAGGAGATAGAAAAGATTAACTCACAGAATCAGCAAACACACTCACCTTGCAGCATGATCCCAAACAAAAATGACTCAAATAGGCCACTCCCACACTTAAATAACCTTCTTCCTGGATTTTCTCCTGAGAGGACTGATTGGTGGATCTCTCCACCTGATCTCAAGGAGTTATGTACCCTGCTTAGTAGGTCCCCCTGCTGGCCCCCAACGGACATTATTCCTCATCCAAATCCACTAGATCTAGCTGCTTCATCTGACATTCCCGTCACTGTCTTTCTCAAACTCTGTCCCCACACTCCGAGTTCCCCCAGGAGCGAGACAGCTGATCTTGCTATGAATCCCCTACACCCCACTTCCACTGGACAAATCCGAGTTTTCCACCCTCGCTGCTCAGCTTCTGCTCCTAAGTCTGCATACCTAAGCTTTTTGTCTTTCATAGGCTTCTTCCACTGAGTCTTCCCAAGGAACTGTCAACTCAGTGAAATAAACTATCTGTTGACTCACTGACCATAACACTATGTCAGGCTTCTGATTGGTATAAACTATTTCCTGGGGAACAACAAGCTTTCCCCCTAAATCTACATGCATTTCCCAATCACAAGCACCTTCTAGGCGGTCACACCCTTGCCTCCTTACTAACTTATCACTTCTGTATTTCTCCCCCTCACGGACAAACTGAATTGCTAAACTCCTATTCTTAAAACCTTCTGAATTTGCCTGTCTTCGTTTCCCTTTGATGCCTTCAGCTAAACTGTTCAACACTGGTTATGTCGCCATGTATATTGTGACAAGCTAACTTTACAGCCTGACAAAACATGTGTTCAGGTACCGCAACCTTAAAGCAATGGACATGATGGGTCCCCATTTACCCACAGTTTTAGGTTCTGGGTGGTTGGTAACACATCGTATGTAGCCCCTACCAGGAATCTAATACGATTACACAGGTCCCTCCAACTAAGCTTCCTATTCTCTACACTTTCTCAATTCAACCACTGTCCCTGCTTAGCCTGGGCCACTACCTTTGCACCCCTTAATATCTCCTCCTGTCTACATATCTGTTCCACAACCAGCTTTCTTTTATCTTTGGGACCTGCTTTATTCCATACCGATTTCCCTGAGCCAAGCCCCAGGCCTCCCCGGCCAAACTGAACATTACCTACAATCTCTGCGTGCCTAAGAGCTGCCTCTGCCTCATGAACTGCCGATCTTGGGTTCCACTTCCTCCCCTTGGTTGGATTTGGAACCACACTCCTAACTACCACATCCTTACTCCTGGATAACAACAGCTCTATCCTGGCCTTGGTACATTTAAATTCCTCTGTTAACTAGATACTGGCAGCTGAAGTATCCCTTTTCCATACAATGCAACACTTCTTAGACATCTAGGGGCGCCAAACCACTTCCTAATATAGGAGCAAACCGACCTTTGAGTTCTCTCCACAATGGATATTGGAATTTCATAAATTGACAGTGGCCACATTAACCTAGGATATAGCCCAAACTGCAAACACCACAACTTCAGCTTTCCTGGAAGTTCTGATTTATCTATTCTATCCAATCCTTCAGCCACATCTTTTCTAAATTTCACCACCTGTTCCTCATCATTCAACTCCACATTGTCATAGAAGATGATGAAATCCCAACAATTAGGGAAAAGTCAGTAAAGAGCTTAGGTAGGTGGTACAAACTTCCTATCACTTAACTTCCCTCTACGTATCGAGATGCTTCTAGACTTACTAGGCTTGATCTTCATGCTGGCCCACTTGAGGTTCTTATTTACCCTCTCTAGTAGCCTCTTTGTACATGGCATTGTTGTGGTCACCAGTGTCATGTCATCCATGTAAGTCCTAACTGGAAGATGCACCCTGTTCTGCCGTCTCTCCCCACCTACCACCCACTTGGAAGCCCTGATGATTACTTCCATTGCCATAGTAAATGCTAATGGAGAAATTGTACACCCTGCCTAATACCTATTTCTAGCCTCTGCCAACCTGTTGTGAAACCTGCCGTACTTAGACACAACCTAATATCCTGAAAATATGCTTTCACTAAGTTAACAACTACCTGTGGCACTTTGAAGTCGTCAAACGCACTCCAAATGAGGCTATGTAGTACTGAACCAAACGCATTTGCAAGATCTAAAAATATTACATGCAGGTCCCTTTTTTTAATCTTCAAGTTAAAGACTATACAGTATCTCACATAAGTGAGTACACCCCTCCCATTTTTGCAAATATTTCATTATATCTTTTCATGGGACAACACTNGGAATTCATGTTTCCCTAAATGAACCGAGCTCCCCAGAGCTGGCAGCACTAATGCAGCCCCAAACCATGATGCTGTCACCACTATACTTGACTGTAGACAAGGGACAGCTGTCTTGGTGCTCTTTCAGCATGTGTGGCACCTTGGTGAAGAGCACCAAGACAACTGTCCCTTGCCTACAGTCAAGTATAGTGGTGGCAGCACTCATGCAGCTCCAAACCATGATGCTGCCACCACTGTGTCTTCACATCCATCTGCTCCATGATGTCATCATAGAGGAGTGGGAGAGGATTCCTGAAGCAACCTGTGAGCTCTGGTGAATTCCATGCCCAAAAGGGTTAAGGCAGTGCTAGATAATAATGGTTGGCACACAAAATATTGACACTTTAGGCACAATTTTGACATGTTCACTGTGGGGCGTACTCACTTACGTTGCCAGCTGTTTAGATGTTGATGGCTGTGTTTTGAGTAATTTTCAGAGGAAGGTAAATCTATACTACTATACAAGCTGTACATTGACTGCTTCAAGTTATATCAAAGTGTCATTTCTATAGTGTTGTCCCATGAAAAGATAAAATTAAATATTTGCAAAAATGAGAGGGGTGTACTCACTTATGTGAGATACTGTAGGTGGAACAGATACTTGCTGTCTCAACAATTATCTAAATAATATATGTTACCTTACTAATTCATGCAAATGAACATTTCTTTTTTTCTTGCTGGAGCTCAATGTGCTATCTCAGGAATCAATTTCATCAAATAGAAATTGTCAAATAGAAATAGTCCAAAAATAGCGTGATGCACCAAAAGCATTTAGTGAGTTAATGGTTTCAGCTTTGTCAGTCACTCAGGGTGATTAATCAACATCATTATAGCTATGAGGTCTGGAGGTTAGCAAGTATGCTGATCACTTATATACAGTGGTCGAATTGTTATTTTTTAACAAGGGGGATGCAATGTAGCTTTGATTTTTTTGCATGCACACATAATCAAATATGACAGCACAGATGTGCAAAATTAATCAAGATAAAGAAAAATGGCATGACCTATACCTGCTGCCTTTAAAAACACAAATAATGCAGTAATATTGCTATTGCAATACAGACCAAAAAAAATGTTTAGAGTATAAATAAGATTAGTTCTAAAATAGCTGTGAAAATTAATCTTAGAGTCACTCTTGACATTTCCTCCGCCAGTTATAATTTCTCCTTACTCCTTGGGCTGATAATTGGTGATGCTGTCAGGTCCCTGTCCTGATACCTGCCTGGTTTCTCCCTGTCCCTCTCTATTGCATTAATATAGATAATAAATGTGCAAAGCAAAATTCATAAATAGAATTAGGAATAGTAGTGGTGACATAGCTGTGGAAATTAATCGCACAGTCACTTTTGTGCTCTAGATATTTTCTCTCAGACAGTTATAATCTCTCCTCACCTGTGAAGACCCTGCATGATCATCCTTGCTGGCCTCTGGTCCACTGTCTCCTCCCTGACCCTGCTCTTTATATTGTAGCAATAAATATTAAAAAAATATGTGCAAAGCATTAGTGAGCACAAGTTCTTATTAAGGAGGAGTGGGTTTTTTCCTAGCATGAAACTAGCTAGCAAGGTAGTTAACATAGGTAACATTAATATTAGTGTTCTTGTTAACTAGCTTAACTTGATACATTGGCATCTATTAATTAGTCATCATTTAGCTAACATTATCTACATGCAACAGCATTACTCAGCTTACACGGTTTGTTTGGAAGAAATTGTAGCTACAAGGTGTTTTGCTTCTTGCTAGCTGGTTTGCTGAACATAGTTAACACAGCGGCACTGTCCATCCACTGTCTCATCTGTGCGATTGATTCAGATCACAACATGACAGCATGTGTATGCGCCCGATGCAGTCCATTCATGGTGCGTTTAAAGACGGCTCGGAAAAACACGTTACCACATGTTAAAAACGAATTGAACGGTTGTAACAGCTGCAAAAAGTGCGGGGGACAGAGGGCACAGATATGGGAAGTGCGGGGGACATGTTCCCTATGTCCCTCTCTCAAATTACGTCCGTGCCTGCACACACAGATTCTAGATTAACAAGGGGGATGCTTTTTGGTCAATTTTCTAACAAAGGGGATGGCATCCCCCCTCATCCCCCCTCAATTCGACCACTGCTTATATATTTATTTGTCACTGACCATGAATATTGACTTTGCTTTGCACTGATAAATGCTTCAAAATTGAGAATTTGACTGTGGAACTTTTTAACAAAATTCCTTGGGGTTGAGAAGTGAAGACCCCAACCCCTGCTGTGGGTAATGGAATAACTCTACTCATAAAATGCACTGACTTCACCAAATCTCCCTCAATCTCACTCATTAAACTGACATTTTCACAGCCCCGTACCATGTTTTAACTCAACTGCTATGCATCATCATCAGTATAGTTTTATTTTGTACATCCACCTCTGTGCCTTACCTGTCGGAGGTTGCGGGTCACTTTGACATCATGCCATGAGTTGTCGTTGAACTTCCCATTGACTGGCTCTACGATGGCCTCAAAAGCGCCGGAGCCCAGGTTGATAACGAGGGAGACAGCTCCATCCTTTAGCGCCAGGTTGACATAGTCAGCAGACTTGCCGGTGTGAAGGATAAGGCCATTGCGCTGCCACGTCTTGAAGGAGAGTGTGATCTCATCACTGCTGCTCTGGATGGGGTTCTGGGAGAGATCGTAGCAGAAGTACTCTGAGCCACGGAAAGTGGCCACATTCTCTTCCCTGGCTGTGGTGAGAAGAAAAAAAAAAGAGAGGTGCTGGGAATAGTATATTTTCAGTCATCTGACAGTTTGCCAAATTCCAATTAGGCCCATGACATTAACAATATTTCTATTTAATGAAAAGTACAGCAATTAAAACAAATTAGTTTGGGTCTGAATATCTTCAGCAGCGTCATGACTTCAGATGAAAACAGAAACTAGAGCTAAAAAATCATGTTAGTACAAATCCAGCCCAAGATTCAAATCCTGTCAAAGAAACTGTCAGTGCATATCTCAAGTCCTTGAGGGCAAGTCCAAGTCCAGCCACAAATCTCCATAAGACAGTGCAAGACAGTAGCAATTCATTTAGATCTGCTGCTTCCTGATTAAAACAACAAGACATTTATGTTTCTATTTTTTTTTTTTTAACATAGCTGAGATCAAGTCCATTCATTTCATGAGCTTAATATCTAAATAATCAAGGTGTGTGGCCATTTTTTTATCATTCCTAGGTCAAAAGTTAGTGGGTATACATTAAAAGGCAAGAAAACCAAACCGGTCTAACTCTGAAATAATCATGTTTGGGCAGTGACCTGCTGGTGTCAGACACGAATGAAAAAAGCTATCTTTTTGTGTCGGCACAATATTTGGCCAGTCACTGTTAAAGGCATTGTTTAAAGGCACCCAGTGACGTCAGAGGGAAACGCGGAGGGACAACGACAGAAGTTAAGGGAGAGAGTATGTTGGGTGGGAGGCATAGTGGATGGGTCCAACAACCACAGACCTTCACCAAGGTGTTTGCTTCCTATAAGATTTTAAAGCCAAACCCTGTTCGTTTTTTCCTAAGGAAGGAAAAAAGGAAGGGAAAAAAAAAAGTCAAATCGCAATGATGTACCGAGGTAGTGCATTTATTTTGAAAGACACTGTATGCAAACTGTATTTTTTCGTCCAAGAACATCAACAACCAATGCACCCAGGGTACCTTGGATGTCATATCTTGACATGGAAAGTCCATGACCATGTGACGAGGTTAGAGTGAGAATGTGTAGAAGAAAACAGATGTATAAGGTTAAAAAAGACTACTTATGATTATTACTTTGAAAACATACTTTTAGGTGAGTAAAAATCGGTAAAATCAAGTAATAATCACTGGATAATGTAAGACATTTGGAACAGACATATAAACAGCGCCACCAATATTCAACATGTGACAAAGAGGAATGCCAAAGATGAGAGAAGTTAAGGGAGCCTGCAGATAACTATCATTTAACATCGTCAAAGGCCTAATCTTGACACAGTGGTTATGTTTGTGATGAAACAGAAAGAAGCAAAGATGGGAGGGAAAACCACAGAGAAAGGTCAGGATAGGGTGTACAGACTGTGTTTGTAATATTGGTAAAAGAGAAATGCAGAAGAGAAACAGGGAAGTGCTGAAAGAAAGAGAGGAATGGGCCCTGGAGAACTGAGGGATCAAACAGAAAAAAAATTCCAGTCAGGAGTCATTACCTGTGAGATCATCTCTAATTGACTCACTGTTGCTTAAGCAAAAATACCAGACTGTGGGCTCAGTCACAACACAGCACAATCCATCAGCCACAAAGATGCTACAGGGATCTGCATGCACCCCCTCATGCACAGTTCTGCATGAGTGCTTTCATGTCCTCTGCAAGAAGACCCACCCCACAAAACAATGGGGGAGGGGACAAAACAAAATGGCCACTGCTGTCGTCTCCTCACACCTCACACAACATAGATCGCTCAAACATGTAATGAGAGAGACGAGTTGAGGCCTATGCTTTAGTGCTAAAGCTCTGCTTAAAGTAAATCATGAAAAATGAATGATCTCTGGAAGATCCACTTAGTCGACCTCACATGCTCTTACTTGCCTTGCCTTTTCTTGTTAATACTCACATTGCAAATGAGGAAACATACCTCCTAAAAGTATGATATAGGCAAAAGTGAGAGACTGGTTTCCTGCTGTGGTTTAAACCTAAAACTGAGTTTGTTTTCCTTGGGTTACTGAGCAGTGTAACAAAGTGAGTGAGAAGACATCATTTGTCCCCATTTTGTCATAGGTAAATTAGGTAAGTGAGATACTTGTGTTTGTCATCTGTTTATGTATGTTAAATGGTATGCTCTGGCTGAGTGCTCTGAGAAAAGTAAGAAAGTTGAACTCTATAATTACCTGTTTCTGGAAAGGTGTTGGTTTTCCCTTTCAGAAATGGTACGGTACAGCCTAGATTGACTCCTGCTGATGGAAGGGTCTATATAAGCAGTTGTTTCTGGCTGGTGCAGGGGGTTGAGACATCAGCGTGTAGTTGTGTGCACATGAGATTTTGGCCTCTAGTTTTGCAGACTGGGCAAGGTAGAAAGACGGAGGAGAGAAGGCGTGGAGTGGGTTTTACACAGCCGATTCACATCACACCAATCAAATGAGCCCCTTTCCTCACCCTTAAATGCGGCGCACGAAGGCATAATGAGAGTTTACTCAATTCGCCATGGCAGAAGAGAGCAGCAGCGTCAGACGGCCAAACTTCTCCCAGGAGG